>NC_052146.1:156016631-156331619 GCF_902713615.1 Scyliorhinus canicula
TTGATCGTCCAGAGTGTCGAAGAGTTCAATTTTGATAATCATTTACAATGGGTGTGATTCTCTGTCCTGCCAGCCCCAATTTCCAATGCGGCATGCCAGCAGAGAGATTCTTGTTTCCGCAGCCAGCAAATGGCGTTTCCCATTGTGGCCACCCCACGCCATCGGGAAACCTGCAGGGGTGGGTGCACTGCCGGCGATGCGGAGGATCCCGATGACGGAGAATCCTGTTGAATTAGTTTGTAGTTTAGAACATAGAACATAGAACAGTACAGCACAGAACAGGCCCTTCGGCCCTCAATGTTGTGCCGAGCCATGATCGCCCTACTCAAACCCACGTATCCACCCTATACCTGTAACCCAACAACCCCCCCTTAACCTTACTTTTATTAGGACACTACGGGCAATTTAGCATGTCCAATCCACCTAACCCGCACATCTTTGGACTGTGGGAGGAAACCGGAGCACCCGGAGGAAACCCACGCACACAGGGGGAGGACGTGCAGACTCCACACAGACAGTGACCCAGCCGGGAATCGAACCTGGGACCCTGGAGCTGTGAAGCATTTATGCTAACCATCATGCTACCCTGCTGCCGTTTGGTTTGGGCTTTAGTCAAATAATCAAAGTATGTCAATCCAATATGATTTAATGCTGAATTCTGGGACATTATTTCATCACATGATTTGGTCTTCGCATCGCACTCATACTTGACAAGGGAGAAAAACATTTGGCCCTTAAGCCAGTGATGTAAGACATCAAGGTTGAACAATTACTGATGTGGAACAGAGACCAAGTTTGAACATGTGCCTAAGGTTGAACCGGGAAACAAGATCCGTAGTATGTTAGTCAAGTCCTTTCCTGTTTTGCTAAGTATTAATTTCCAACTTACTAACATTTTCAGAGGTACTTCACCAACTGTCTCCTGTTGCCTGTCTGGGTAAAGTCTCAAATAAACACAATTAGAATTTAAGTTCAAACAGGACCTAGAACTCACGGGAGAGATAGGATTAGCTTTCTGTGTGGGTTTGGTTCCTTTACATCAGACTCTGTCCACAGCCTTTCGAAATTCCATTTATCTGCTTCATTTAGGCATCACCTACCTGAACAAATATTCTCGGGAAACGACCCCTTCTGCCATTTATCTCTCCTTCCCACCAGCCTTCCTCGTCCGTGCACTTTGTATTCTTTATGACATCCCCAATCTGGAGAGACAGCTCATCGTCCTCCTGGGTCTCGAAGCAGCTCACCACAATGAATTCAACTAAGGCAGGCAGAAGAGAAACAAGGGGAGGGAGTAAATACAGAAAACTGGTGGCTGGGCATGCGAAAACAGACAGGGGTTAGAACGCCTGCCACACAGAGTGCTGTCCCGGTGCAATGTTTGCCTATCATGACTCCGATATTCCATCATCACCTCACACTGCCTCCTCGCTCCCTGCATTCTCTCACCCACTAACCGCACAATCTGCAGGGAGATGTAAAATAGAAGAGACAAATCTTTAGGTCAATTTAGGAAACTAATCCATAGACTTACTGTATATAGTGCAAAAGGAGGCCATTGGGCCCTTTCTGCCTATGCTGGTTCTTTGTAAGAGCTATTCAATTTGTCGTGTTCCTCTGCTTGTCCCCCAGATCTCTTCAGGTATTCCCTTTGCAAGTGTTTATTCACTGAAAATGGTTCTTGAATCACCTCCCACTGCCCTTTCAAGCAACACATTCCAGGTCATCATAACCTGTTGATCTCCTAATTTTCCCACTATTTCTTTCACTGATCGTCTTAAATTTGGGCCTTCTGGTTACCAGCCCTCCTGTCAATGGATGTAGCGTCACCTCATTTAATCCATTAAAACCTTTCACGATAATAGCAAAGTAGTTAGCACTGTTGCTTTCAGCACCAGAGTTCCAGGTTCGATTCCTGGCTTGGGTCACTTGGATCCACTGATATAGGAAACCTGACTCAAAATGGCCACAGATTCCCTGCTCCGGGGGCGGGTGGCTAGCAGCCAGGCAGCATCGAGCTCCCAGTTCTAGCTGCTGATATGGTTTGGGGCATTGCCAGGTCCGTGGCCGCACATGCGCACACTGGCGGCCAGCAACGGCCGTGTTGTGCTTCATAGCGGATGCAGCTCGCAGACCCGGACCGCAAAAATAGTTCCCCCGTTCGGCTGGCTCTTGCCCCCCCCCGGACCGACCTCCCCCCCCCCGGCCCAGTGCTCCAGCCCCGAATAATGCCTCCCCTGCCCGCGGATCGGCCCTCCCCCGACTGTGTTCCTATATCTAAGTAATTTATAAATAATGAAAAGTTGAGGTCCCAGTGTCCAGCGGGTCATCAATAACCAAACCTTGCCAACCTGAGTAAATACCCATTAAAAGTCTGTCTCCTACACCCTAACCAATTCTGTCTCCAACACAATAAGTTGTCTCCAATTCCATGCACCCTCATTTTTGTTAAGAATCTCTGAAGTGGGAGCGTAATGAAAGCTTTCTGGAAGTCCATATAAATGACATCCAAGGGCATTCCTTTACCAAGCACGTTAGTTAACTCCTCAGAAAGGTTCATTAGACACCACTTGCTCTTCACAATTCCACACAAACTCTCTGATCAATTCGAATTCATCCAAATACTCGGTGACTCCATCCCAAAGAACTGATTCCAGTAACTGACTAAGGGAACCCACTACTTTGTTCTAAATGTTGACAACTCTCTGAATATAGAATAGCCATCTAGCGTAACGTACGACCACACTAACGTATCTCATGATCCCTGGGGCGGAATTCTCCGACCCCCTGAGATTCAGCGGGGGCGGGGATTGCGCCGCGCCGGTCGGCGGGCCCCCCACGGCGATTCTCCGGCCCGCGATGAGCCGAAGTCCCACCGCTGACAGGCCTCTCCCGCCGGCGTGGTTTAAACCACCTCTGGTACTGGCGGAATTGGCGGCGCGGGCGGGCTCTGGGGTCCTGGGGGGGGTGCCCCCACGGTGGCCTGGCCCACGATCGGGGCCCACCGATCGGCGGGCGGGCCTGTGCCGTGGGGCCACTCTTTTTCTTCCGCAGAAGAGACCCCCTCCCCTGCACATGCGGCGATATGACGTCAGCAGCCGCTGATGCACTGGCGCACGCGCGGGCCTCCGCCGGCCGGTGAAGGCCTTTCGGCCCCGGCTGGCGCGGCGTCAAAGGCCGTTCGCGCGGGCCGGCGGAGCGGGAGCCACTCCGGCGCGGGCCTAGCCCCTAAAGGTGTGGAGAATTCCGCACCTTTGGGGAGGCCCGATCCCGGAGTGGTTCACGCCACTCCGTCCCGCCGGGACCCCCCGCCCGCCGGGTAGGGGAGAATCCCGGCCCTGGTTTCCCTTCCAACCTATTTGGCTCAAATAGTCCATCCGCATGGATTGACTAATTGGTGCGTTATTTTAATTCCCACAATCAAACCTCTGTGTTATAAAGCTTCAGCTCTCTAAGCCTGGAAACCCAGGACATTTTCATTATCGATCGAGTAACCTGGCGCACCAAAGAACACGCTAATGGTTGTTGGAAATTTTCCACCACAAGGAAAAATACTTGAATAAAATAATAGACAAGGTCCACTCCCCCTTCTTCAGGCAGCATGCCCTAAGAGGGCATTGGGAACCATTGACTTGCATTGGATTGGTCCATTTGATGAAGTATTGTATTGGCTTGCCATTGCCTTCAGCAACATGACTGACCAGGAAACCTGGCAGCTCTTACCACCTGCTTCCAGGCACATTTACAGGCGGGTAGTGAACTTGTTTGAACACACCTTCTGTGGCTTTTAGGTTCAGAAGTGGCACTTGAACCCAGCACTTCTGGCCCAGAGACAGTACCACTACACCACACGGCCTCCCTTGGAGTTCAACTGTATATGTTAGCAACACCTGGCAGAAATTCCTTTACTGAAGGGGTGGCACAATGGTTAGCAATACTACCTCATGGCGCCGAGGACTCAGGTTTGATCCTGGCTCGGATCACTGTCCATGTGGAGTTTGCACATTCTCCCCGTGTCTGTGTGGGTCCCATCCCCACAACCAAAAGATGTGCAGGGTAGGTGGATTAGCCATGTTAAATTGCCCTTTAATTGGAGGAATGTTTTTCAAAAGAAATTCCTTTACTGTAACCTGCACAATACCAGAATGGTCTAAATATTTTCTGGGCCAGCCGGGGTCTACCCAAGGGCAGTCTGAATGTCCCTGTGGGGACAGTTGTGACTTCCCCTGGGTCAGTTCGATAGCACTCTCAGGAGCGTCTGAAATAAGCCTTTTCCCTCGAGCTGTCTAAATGCCTATCCGCAGCCTGCATTCCGGTCTGACAGTCAGCAAATTGCCTTTCTCCTTTGCATGTTACCTGCGCACTCTGATTTCCTGTTGCTCGCTATTTAATTCCCATTTGTTCGGGCACCTTAAACGGAACAGCTCTTACCCATCCTCGCTGCGTTCTGATACACTTTCTCCGTGCCAGCTGAGGAACGACTTTGAAACGGCCCGTTGAAGAACACGTTAAAAACCAGACAAGCATTAGCCCAGAGGTTTCTACAGCTTCAAAACGATTGTGACGCAGGAATGCCTGGAGGAGGGCAGGCAGCCGCCAAACAGGTGGGACAGGTTTGGGGAAATGATCTTAAAGAAAAGAAGCATTTCCTGGTAGACTACTGCTTTCAAGTAGATGAGAGCTGAGAGAGAGAAAATAACACTGACTTGAAAAGAAAAAACTTGCAATTATATCGTGCCTCTCACAAACTCAGGACATCCCAGAGTGCTTTTATAGACAACTGAGCAGCACTGTAACTTGGGAAATGAGTCATTTCTTTGCACAGCAAGATCCCACAGTACGACATGGGAATATTGACCAGATGATTCATTTTGGTCAAAAACAGGAAATACTGGGCACACTCCTGACTTTGGGGGCTCCGAGTCCCTCCATCCCAGCAAAATCCATCTCCGGGCCACCAGGAAGAAAGCCAAAACATCGGCCTTCTTCACCCCCTTGGCCCCCAGATCCTCCGATATCCCAAATATTGCCAATTCTGGTCTTGGAGTTACCCTACCTTCCAGGACTTCTGACATAACGTCCGCAAATCCCTGCCAGAATCCCCTCAACTTCGGACATGCCCAAAACATATGTACGTGGTTTGCCGGGCTACACCCACACCGCCCACATCTGTCCTCCACCTCCTCAAAGAACCTGCTCATCCAGGCCACAGTCATGTGGGCCCTGTGGACCACCTTGAACTGGATCAAGCTAAGTCTGGCACAGGACGAGGATGAATTGACTCTGTTCAGGGCTTTTTCCCACAGCTCGAATTCTATCTCCCCACCCAGCTCCTCTTCCCACTTCCTCTTCACCTCCCTGGTAGGGGCTTCTTCCCACTCCATCAACTCCTTTTATATCTCCGATACCCTTCCCTCTCCAACCTCTGTTTTTGACATCACCTTATCTTGTAACCCCCTCAGGGGGAGGCGAGGGAAGCCAGGAACCTGCCTCCGGACAAAATCCCGTATCTGTAGGTACCGAATCCTGTTCCCGCCCGGCAACTCAAACTCCTCCTCTAATGCCTCCAAGGTCGGGAAACCCTCCTGAATGAATAGGTCCCCAAATCTCTCAATCCCTGCCCGCCGCCATCCCCTCTCGGCTCCATCCAGCTCCCCCCCGGGGAAAACCGGTGATTGTTACAAATCGATGACCACACTGACGCCTTCTCCAATCTCATGTTGTCTCCATTGCCCCCAGACTCTAAGGGCTGCCACCACCCCACTGGGCTCGTAGAGTACCGAACCAGCGAAAACAGCAGGGGTGCCGTATGTGAGGCCTCCAAACTCGTACCCTTGTAGGATGCCGCTTCCATACGCTCCCACACTGACCCCTCCCCCACTACCCACTTCCTGACCATCGATATGTTGGCCGCCCAGTAATAGTTAATAAAGCTCGGGAGGGCCAAGCCCCCTCTCATTCCCTGCCCCAGTATCTAGATCATGAACATTCCTCTGGGAATCCGTCAGGTCCCAGGGCTTTACCCGATTGCATCGCCCCAACCCATTTATCACCTCCCCGAGATAAATCGGGCCGCCCAGGTCTTCCACCAGCTCCTCATCTACCTTCGGGAACTCCAGCCTCTCTAGGAATTGATTCATACCCTCCTCCCTGGCTGGGGACTCCAACTCATATAACTGACTATAAAATTCACGGAACACGTCATTAACAACCCCGGGTCTATCACTACCTTCCCTCTCATATCCCTTATTTTCCCGATTTCTCTCGCCGCCTCCTGCTTCCTCAGCAGACGTGCCAGCATCCTGCTAGCTTTCTCCCCATATTTGTATATCGTCCCTTTTACCCTCCTCAGCTGTCCCTCCACCTTGCCTGAGGACAGGAGCCCAAACTCCATTTGAAGTCTCTGACACTCCCTCAGGAGCTCCTCATTCGGAGACTCTGCATATCTCCTGTCCACCTGTAAGATTTCTCCTACCAACCTGTCCAGCTCCGCCCGCTCAGTTTTCTCCCTATGGGCTCGAATCAAAATTAATTCCCCTCTGATAACTGCCTTCAATGCCTCACAAACCACTCCTGCCGCAGTCTCTCCCGTATTGTTGTTTTTTATGTATCCCCGGATAGCCTCCCTCACTCGCTCACAGATCTTATCATCTGCTAGCAGCCCGGCATCTAGTCTCCACTGTGGGCGCTGAGACTTTCCTGTGCTTGCCCGTAGGTCTACCCAATGCGGCGCATGGTCTGACACCACAATTGCTGAGTACTCAGTGTCCTCAACCCCTGCGAACAGTGTCTTATCCAATACAAAGATATCTATCCTGGAGTATACCTTGTGCACATGGGAGTAGAATGAATATTCTTTGCTCCCAAATCTCCACGGATCCACCCCTCCCATGCGCTCCATGAACCCCCACAATTCCTTCGCCATTGCTGATACTTTCCCTGACCTAGAACTCGTCGCTCCAGTCTTGGATCCAGGACCGTGTTGAGGTCACCCATAAACAACCGGTGTGAGTCCAGGTCAGGGATCTTTCCCAGTACCTTCCTAACAAACGCAACATCATCCCAGTTTGGGGCGTATATATATACCGTTATCACTGCCACTCCCTCCAGCTTCCCACTGACCATAATAAATCTACCCCCAGGTCTGCCTCTATTCTCCCCACCTCAAATGACACCCTCTTGTTAATCAGGATGCCCCCCCCCCCCTTGTTTTAAAGTCCAGTCCTGAATGAAACACCTGTCCAACCCATCCCTTCTTCAATCTGAATTGGTCTCTCAGCTTCAAGTGTGTCTCCTGCAGCATGGCCACATCCGCTTTTAACAGTCTCAGGTGTGCGAATACACGGGCCCTTTTGACCGGCCCATTCAGTCCACGAACATTCCACGTAACCAATCTTGTCAGGGGGTGCGGCCCCCCCCTTGTCGATCTGCTATGACCTTTCCTCGGCCAGCCCTTAGCCCATGCCCCGCACCTCCCTTAGTCCACCCCTGGCAGCTACCGCCCTCTGCTCTCCATCTCCAATCCCCCGAAAGTCCCCTAATCGTCAGCAGTTCCCCCCCCCCTCACCCCCCCCCCCCCCTTCCACCCACTCCATCTCTCCTCAGCTCTCCCCCCACTTTGCTCCCGTTAACTAGCTATCCAGCTAGCCTAGCAGCTCTCACCCCGGTGCCTAGCATTCTACCACTTGCCGGATCTCCTCCCCCCTCCTTAACATAAGTTCTCGACACAATAACATCAAATACAGAAAGCAAACAAACAATCCCCCAAGGCCCAGGCGCAGAGGCCCACCCCACCCACTCCCCTAACAGAATCTTATCTATCCCATCACCTTCAAACAGAACCAAAACAATAGAAGAGACATCAAACGGGGTAGGGAAAATAATTATGTATGCAGAAACTCCACCAACATTTTTCCAACAGAAAAGAAAAAACATCGCAACGCAAAACCCTTTTCGCTGCAATTCAACGACAAATCAAAATTAAAGCAAGCAGAAAAAGCCCTTCTCCTCCCGAATGTTGCAGCTTAAATTACAGGATTGAAAGGTTGAGATTTTTCCAGACAGAGAAAGAAAGAACCGCACTAAACTCCCCTCCCACCCCCCGCCCCGCATTCTTATAAAAAACTCAGTCCACCACAGCTTAGGTTTTAAAGTCCTTATGCATCCACCAAGTTCTTGTCTTTCATAAAGACCTCCACCTCTTCCGGCGAGGCAAAGTATAGCTCCCAGTTCTCGAGGTCACCTAGAGATGAGCCGGGTAGAGCAGTCCAAATGTTATGTCTTTCACATTCAGGGCCGCCTTTACTTTATTAAAACTCGCCCTCCTCTTGCAAGCTCTGCTCCCCAATCCTGATACACCCGGATCTCTGACTCTTCCCACATGCACCGTTTCGTCTGCCTAGCCCACTTCATAATACGTTCCTTATCCAGGAATCGATGCAGCCATACCACAATCGCCCTCGGGGGCTCACGACCCTGGGGCTTATGCATAAGAGCCCTATGGGCCTGGTCCACCTCCAACGGCTTGAGGAACGAACCTTCCCCCATCAGCTTCTCCAGCACCTTCCTCACATATGCACCGACATCTGAACTATCCTTTCCCTCTGGCAGACCGACAAGCCGGATATTCTGCCTGAGAGAAGGATTCTCCAGGTCTTCCACCTTCTCCAACAGACACGTCTGCCGCTCCTATAGAATGCCGTGTCTTTGATATGTATGTCCCTGTCAGGCAGGGAAGAGATGGTCAAGTGAGGGAACCATGGTTGACAAGAGAGGTTGAATGTCTTGTTATGAAGAAGAAGGAGACTTATATAAGGCTGAGGAAACAAGGTTCAGACAGGGCGCTGGAGGGATACAAGATAGCCAGGAGGGAACTGAAGAAAGGGATTAGGAGAGCTAAGAGAGGGCATGAAAAATCTTTGGCGGGTAGGATCAAGGAAAGCCCCAAGGCCTTTTACACATTTGTGAGAAATATGAGAATGACTAGAGCGAGGGTAGGTCCGATCAAGGACAGTAGCGGGAGATTGTGTATTGAGTCTGAAGAGATAGGAGAGGTCTTGAATGAGTACTTTTCTTCAGTATTTACAAATGAGAGGGGCCATATTGTTGGAGAGGACAGTGTGAAACAGACTGGTAAGCTCGAGGAGATACTTGTTAGGAAGGAAGATGTATTGGGCATTTTGAAAAACCTGAGGATAGACAAGTCCCCCGGGCCTGACGGGATATATCCAAGGATTCTATGGGAAGCAAGAAATGAAATTGCAGAACCGTTGGCAATGATCTTTTCATCCTCACTGTCAACAGGGGTGGTACCAGGTGATTGGAGAGTGGCGAATGTCGTGCCCCTGTTCAAAAAAGGGAATAGGGATAACCCTGGGAATTACAGGCCAGTTAGTCTTACTTCGGTGGTAGGCAAAGTAATGGAAAGGGTACTGAGGGATAGGATTTCTGAGCATCTGGAAAGACACTGCTTGATTAGGGATAGTCAGCACGGATTTGTGAGGGGTAGGTCTTGCCTTACAAGTCTTATTGACTTCTTTGAGTAGGTGACCAAGCATGTGGATGAAGGTAAAGCAGTGGATGTAGTGTACATGGATTTTAGTAAGGCATTTGATAAGGTTCCCTATGGTAGGCTTATGCAGAAAGTAAGGAGGCATGGGATAGTGGGAAATTTGGCCAGTTGGATAACGAACTGGCTAACCGATAGAAGACAGAGAGTGGTGGTGGATGGTAAATATTCAGCCTGGAGCCCAGTTATCAGTGGCGTACCGCAGGGATCAGTTCTGGGTCCTCTGCTGTTTGTGATTTTCATTAATGACTTGGATGAGGGAGTTGAAGGGTGGGTCAGTAAATTTACAGACAATACGAAGAATGGTGGAATTGTGGATAGTGAGGAGGGCTGTTGCCGGCTGCAAAGAGACATAGATAGGATGCAGAGCTGGGCTGAGAAGTGGCAGATGGAGTTTAATCCTGACAAGTGTGAGGTTGTCCATTTTGGAAGGACAAATATGAATGCGGAATACAGGGTTAACGGTAGGGTTCTTGGCAATGTAGAGGAGCAGAGAGATCTTGGGGTCTATGTTCATATATCTTTGTAAGTTGCCATTCAAGTGTTTAGAGCTGCGAAGAAGGCCTATGGTGTGCTCGCGTTCATTAGCAGAGGGATTGAATTTAAGAGCTGTGAGGTGATAATGCAGCTGTACAAAACCTTGGTCAGGCCACATTTGGAGTACTGTGTGCAGTTCTGGTCACCTCATTTAAGGAAGGATGTGGAAGCTTTGGAAAAGGTGCAAAGGAGATTTACCAGGATGTTGCCTGGAATGGAGAGTAGGTCTTGTGAGGAAAGGTTGAGGGTGCTAGGCCTTTTCTCATTAGAACGGAGAAGGATGAGTGGCGACTTGATAGAGGTTTATAAGATGATCGGGGAATAGATAGAGTAGACAGTCAGAGACTTTTTCCCCGGGTGGAACAAACCATTACAAGGGGACATAAATTTAAGGTAAATGGTGGAAGATATAGGGGGGGATGTCAGAAGTAGGTTCTTTACCTAGAGAGTAGTGGGGGCATGGAATGCACTGCCTGTGGAAGTAGTTGAGTCGGAAACGTTAGGGACCTTCAAGCGGCTATTGGATAGGTACATGGATTAGGGTAGAATAATGGAGTGTAGATTAATTTGTTCTTAAGGGCAGCACGGTAGCATTGTTGATAGCACAATTGCTTCACAGCTCCAGGGTCCCAGGTTCGATTCCGGCTTGGGTCACTGTCTGTGTGGAGTCCGCACATCCTCCCCGTGCGTGCGTGGATTTCCTCCGGGTGCTCCGGTTTCCTCCCACAGTCCAAAGATGTTCAGGTTGGGTGGATTGGCCATGATAAATTGCCCTTAGTGTCCAAAATTTTATGATAATCTATGATTAACCTAGGACAAAAGTTCGGCACAACATCGTGGGCCGAAGGGCCTGTTCTGTGCTGTATTTCTCTATTCTATTCTCTTCTACGCCAATTTCCATTGCCATCGCTGTGGACTCCTCTCGTTCCGTCGCCTGCTCCTGCAGCTTTTGAATCTCCTGTCCCTAAGTCTTCACTTTCTCCTCAACCCAGTCAACCACCCCCTTGATCGAGGCCACCGCCTGGATCAGGTCCTCAGCACACTCCTTGCAATGCTGGGTGAGCTTCCCTTCCAAGTATTCGACCAACTGGTCCATTGGGCAGAGGCGGCCGAACTTTGCCTCTTGTCATTGAACCCGCTGCTTTCTGAGTTTTGTTTCCATCCACCTTTTGAGTTCTTCTTTTCTGACTATTTTCTGGGTGCGGTTCCATAAATTGGGGGTCGCCTCCTTCTCCTCTCACTTTTATCAATTTATGTTGAGAAATTCCCACTAAAATCCATCTTAAAAGCCGTTAAAAGACCACAAGAGGAGAGAGCTGCTAAATATGCGACCGTTCACTCCATGGCCACTACCGGAACTCCCACACAGGGCAATCTCAGCACGTCTGACAGCATCTGTGGAGAGAGAAGGGAGCTAACGTTTTGAGTCTGGGTGACTCTTTGTTAAAGCTTTTTTCTGATATACTTTGGTGATTCTTGTCGAGCAGAACATTGGAGAGAACTCCCCACCCCTTCTTTAAAATTCTCTTTTGGGATGCTTTACGTCCATTAAAATCCTACAGGATCACAATTATTTGGACCCGGGTGGTCATGTAGACGCTGGGATGACGTGAGTACAAAAGGGGTCACATGTCGGGATGACGGGGGTTCTCACATTACCTCAGTTAAGGTGAATAAACTTCTACTATTGTGAGTCCCTGGTTGCCGGTTATTGGAACCAAATACCTTTGTAAACATTTCATCCAAACAACTGCACCCCTGATAGTGTAGCGCTCCCACTGTACCACACTGGAGTGTCAATCTGGAATCTGTGCTCAGGTCTCTCGAGGAGGAACTGATCTCTTGATCTTATGAGTTAGAGGTTAAGGCTGCTACAAATGGAGCCATAGCTGATTCTGGTGTGGTGGAACAATGGTTAGCACTGGTTAGCATTGGTTAGCCAGCAATTCTGGCCTCGGGTGACTGTCTGTGTCTCCTTGATTCTGCGTGGGTTTCCTCCAGGTGCTCTGGTTTCCTCCCACAGTCCAAAGATGTGCAGGTTAGGCGGATTGGCCCTGCTAAATTGCCCCTTAGTGTCCAAAGATGCACAGGTTAGGTGGGGTCACAGGGCTAGGGCGGGGGAGTGGGCCGAGGTAGGGTGCTGTTTCAGACTTGATGAGCCAAGGGGACTGTTTCTTATCTTATATACTGTATGATTGGTGTATAGCAAGTAAGGAGATTCACAATGTCTGTTCCTAATGGTTGAACCTTGTTTTTTTTCCTCTTTCAGTTCTTTGGTAAGTTTTCCACTCTTAGATGAGGGATATATTGCAGAATGGAACACGTTCTCAGTACAAGGCTTCTGAGTGCTGATTTCCCAAGTCTTGGCCCATGGATGGATGAGCGGGCCCTTGGTGTTTTCTTTTTTAGTTGAATGTGTGTTTCCCCCCCCCACCGTCTCATTTGTTCTCATTCACAGCTGGTGTACTTGCTGGTCATCTTGGGGCCCTCGGATAATGTGTCCCAGCTCCCCCTGCGGTTGAAGGCAGACGGCAGTCTGGATCTTCTGAGAGGACAGGGCCTGCCGCTTGCTGCAGGTGGGAAGCCTCGCAGGCCAGGCACTCAAAGATGTCATTGACAAAGGAGTCCAGGACGGATATAGCCTGGCAGGAGAGGTTCCTCTGGGGGTGGACCTGCCTCAGGTGGATGTAGGAGCTGTAGCTCTCCTTGCGCCTCTACCTGCCCTTCCTCTTGTCCAGAAAACCTCCTCTCCTTCTCGCCACGTGCTTGGGCTGTTTCCTCAGGGCCATGCCGTTGACTGACATCTCAGGCATTATCAAGAAAGACTTTTAGTTAGTGCACCTTCACAGGGAAAAATCTGGACTTGACTGGTGCCGTGATACCGTGCTGCCCTGTTTGATGCCTGGCAGGAATCCCGTTTTTAGTCTCACGCCCGATTCAGCGGGCCATAGCGATTCCCACCTGTGGCAAGCAGCCCTGGGCAATCACTAAAGAGTCAACTTGATGCAATCAGCAGTAAGAGAGGGGGGCCAGGATTGGGAGCATTGGCGGTGTTGGGGAGACAAGAAGTCAAGAATAAGATAGGCTTAGAATTGGGAGGGTGGTGGTGTAATAGTATTATCACTGGACTGGTAATCCAAACACTCAGGTTAATGCCCTTAGGACCTGGGTTCAAATACTACCACAACAGTTGGTGAATTTAAACTCAATTCATAAATCTGAAATTTTGTCTCAGAAATGGTGACCATGGCAATTATCCTTGATTGTTGTAATAAATTGGCCGCCCTTACTAGGTGTGGCCTACATGTGACTCCAGATCCACAGTATTCTTAACTGCCCTCTGAAATGGTCTAGCAAGCAGTTCAGTTCCAGGGTGATAAGGGTTGGGTAATAAATTCTGACCTGATCGGTCACCCACACCCCATAAAAGAAACAAATTTTCGATCCCAGTTGATGTTATAACTTGACAGGTAAGGGGCATCACGGCGGCGCAGTGGTTAGCATTGCTGCCTCACGGCGCCGAGGTCCCAGGTTCGATCCCGGCTCTGGCTCACTGTCGATGTGGAGTTTGCACATTCTCCCCGTGTTTGCGTGGGTTTCACCCCCACAACGCAAAGATGTGCAGGGTAGGTGGATTGGCCATGTTGCCCTGTAATTGGGAAAAAAAGAACAAGGCACTCTAAATTTTTTTAAAAATAACTGGACGGGTTGATTCCAGAATGGAACCCTGGTTCAAAAGACCAAGGGTGGAGTTCTCCACCAGCAGGATTCTCTGTTGTAGAACATAGAACATAGAACGATACAGCGCAGTACAGGCCCTTCGGCCCTCGATGTTGCACCGACATGGAAAAAAAACTAAAGGCCATCTAACCTACACTATGCCCTTATCATCCATATGCTTATCCAATAAACTTTTAAATGCCCTCAATGTTGGCGAGTTCACTACTGTTGCAGGTAGGGCATTCCACGGCCTCACCACTCTTTGCGTAAAAAACCCACCTCTGACCTCTGTCCTATATCTATTAACCCTCAATTTAAGGCTATGTCCCTTCGTGCTAGCCACCTCCATCCGCGGGAGAAGGCTCTCGCTGTCCACCCTATCTAACCCTCTGATCATTTTGTATGCCTCTATTAAGTCACCTCTTAACCTTCTTCTCTCTAACGAAAACAACCTCAAGTCCATCAGCCTTTCCTCATAAGATTTTCCCTCCATACCAGGCAACATCCTGGTAAATCTCCTCTGCACCCGTTCCAAAGCTTCCACGTCCTTCCTGTAATGAGGCGACCAGAACTGTACGCAATACTCCAAATGCGGCCGTACTAGAGTTTTGTACAACTGCAACATGACCTCATGGCTCCGGAACTCAATCCCTCTACCAATAAAGGCCAACACCCCATAGGCCTTCTTCACAACCCTATCAACCTGGGTGGCAACTTTCAGGGATCTATGTACATGGACACCGAGATCCCTCTGCTCATCCACACTACCAAGAATTTTACCATTAGCCAAATATTCCGCATTCCTGTTATTCTTTCCAAAGTGAATCACCTCACACTTCTCCACATTAAACTCCATTTGCCACCTCTCAGCCCAGCACTGCAGCTTATCTATGTCCCTCTGTAACCTGCAACATCCTTCCGCACTGTCTACAACTCCACCGACTTTAGTGTCGTCTGCAAATTTACTCACCCATCCTTCTGCGCCCTCCTCTAGGTCATTTATAAAAATGACAAACAGCAACGGCCCCAGAACAGATCCTTGTGGTACGCCACTCGTAACTGAACTCCATTCTGAACATTTCCCATCAACTACCACTCTCTGTCTTCTTTCAACTAGCCAATTTCTGATCCACATCTCTAAATCACCCTCAATCCCCAGCCTCCGTATTTTCTGCAATAGCCGACCGTGGAGAACCTTATCAAACGCTTTACTGAAATCCATATACACCACATCAACTGCTCTACCCTCGTCTACCTGTTCAGACACCTTCTCAAAGAACTCGATAAGGTTTGTGAGGCATGACCTACCCTTCACAAAACCATGCTGACTATCCCTAATCATATTATTCCTATCTAGATGATTATAAATCGTATCTTTTATAATCCTCTCCAAGACTTTACCCACCACAGACGTTAGGCTCACCGGCCTATAGTTACCGGGGTTATCTCTACTCCCCTTCTTGAACAAAGGGACCACATCTGCTATTCTCCAGTCCTCTGGCACTATTCCTGTAGCCAATGATGACCTAAAAATCAAAGCCAAAGGCTCAGCAATCTCTTCCCTGGCTTCCCAGAGAATCCTAGGATAAATCCCATCAGGCCCCGGGGACTTATCTATTTTCACCTTGTCCAGAATTGCCAACACTTCTTCCCTACGCACCTCAATGCCATCTATTCTAATAGCCTGGGTCTCAGCATTCTCCTCCACAATATTATCTTTTTCTTGAGTGAATACTGACGAAAAGTATTCATTTAGTATCTCGCTTATCTCCTCAGCCTCCACACACAACTTCCCACCACTGTCCTTGACTGGCCCTACTCTTACCCTAGTCATTCTTTTATTCCTGACATACCTATAGAAAGCTTTTGGGTTTTCCTTGATCCTACCTGCCAAAGACTTCTCATGTCCCCTCCTTGCTCGCCTCAGCTCTCTCTTTAGATCCTTCCTCGCTTCCTTGTAACTATCAAGCGCCCCAACTGAAACTTCATGCCTCATCTTCACATAGGCCTCCTTCTTCCTCTTAACAAGAGATTCCACTTCTTTGGTAAACCACAGTTCCCTCGCTCGACCCCTTCCTCCCTGCCTGACTGGTACGTACTTATCAAGAACATGCAATAGCTGTTCCTTGAACAAGCTCCACATATCCAGTGTGCCCAACCCTTGCAGCCTACTTCTCCAACCTACACATCCTAAGTCATGTCTAATGGCATCATAATTGCCCTTCCCACAGCTATAACTCTTGCCCTGCGGGGTATACTTATCCCTTTCCATCACTAACGTAAAGGTCACCGAATTGTGGTCACTGTTTCCAAAGTGCTCACCTACCTCCAGATCTAACACCTGGCCTGGTTCATTACCCAAAACCAAATCCAATGTGGCCTCGCCTCTTGTTGGCCTGTCAACATATTGTGTCAGGAAACCCTCCTGCACACATTGTACAAAGAACGACCCATCTAATGTACTCGAACTATATCTTTTCCAGTCAATATTTGGAAAGTTAAAGTCTCCCATAACAACTACCCTGTTACTTTCGCTCTTTTCCAGAATCATCTTCGCCATCCTTTCCTCTACATCCCTAGAACTATTAGGTGGCCTATAGAAAACTCCCAACAGGGTGACCTCTCCTTTCCTGTTTCTAACCTCAGCCCATACTACCTCGGAAGAAGAGTCCCCATCTAGCATCTTTTCCGCCACCGTAATACTGTCCTTTTTTTTTAAATATAATTTTTATTGGAATTTTTTACAGAAAATATAAAACATAACGACAAACAATGAAATGCAACAAAATAACCCATAATAACTGTAACACCCCCAGACCGTATGTATCACATCCCCCCACCCCCCCCAACCCTAATGAACAACAAAAGAACTTAAAAATAAATTTAAATTAAATAAACAAACATAGTCATTGTCCGCCCCCCCACCTTGTCCCTCCCCCCCCCACCTTGTCCCCCCCCACCTTGTCCCTCCCTCCCTCCCACCTTGTCCCCCCCCACCTTGTCCCTCCCCACCTTGTCCCTCCCCCCCACCTTGTCCCTCCCCCCCCACCTTGTCCCTCCCCCCCCACCTTGTCCCTCCCCCCCCACCTTGTCCCTCCCCCCCCACCTTGTCCCTCCCCCCCCACCTTGTCCCTCCCCCCCCACCTTGTCCCTCCCCCCCCCCACCTTGTCCCTCCACCCCCCCCCCCACCTTGTCCCTCCACCCCCCCCACCTTGTCCCTCCCCCCCCCCCACCTTGTCCCTCCCCCCCCACCTTGTCCCTCCCCCCCCACCTTGTCCCTCCCCCTTCCCCCCTCCCCCCCCCCCGGGTTGCTGCTGCTACTGTCCCTGTACCCTATCGTTGAGCCAGAAAGTCGAGAAAAGGTTGCCACCGCCTAAAGAACCCTTGTACCGGCCCTCTCAGGGCGAATTTGACCTTCTCTAGCTGAATGAAACCCGCCATGTCATTGATCCAGGTCTCCACGCTTGGGGGCCTCGCATCCTTCCATTGTAGCAAGATCCTTCGCCGGGCTACAAGGGACGCAAAGGCCAGCACACCGGCCTCTTTCGCCTCCTGCACTCAAGGCTCCACCCCAACCCCAAAAATCGCGAGTCCCCATCCTGGCTTGACCCTGGATCCCACCACCCTTGACACCGTCCTCGCCACCCCCTTCCAGAACTCCTCCAGTGCCGGGCATGCCCAGAACATATGGGCATGGTTCGCTGGACTCCCCGAGCACCTGACACACCTGTCTTCACCCCCAAAGAACCTACTCATCCTCGTCCCAGTCATGTGGGCCCGGTGCAGCACCTTGAATTGGATGAGGCTAAGCCGCGCACACGAGGAGGAAGAATTAACCCTCCAGGGCATCAGCCCATGTCCCGTCTTCGATCTGTTCCCCCAGTTCCCCCTCCCACTTAGCTTTCAGCTCCTCTACTGACGCCTCCTCCGCCTCTGCATAACCTTGTAGATATCAGATATCTTCCCCTCTCCGACCCAGACCCCCGAAAGCACCCTGTCGCTCACCCCCCTCGCGGGAAGCGAAGGGAATCCCTCCACCTGCCGCCTAGCAAATGCCTTTACCTGCAGATACCTGAACATGTTCCCCGGGGGGAGCCCAAATTTCTCCTCCAACTCCCCCAGGCTCGCAAACCTCCCATCAATAAACAGGTCCCTCAGCTGTCTGATGCCCGCTCTGTGCCAACCCTGAAATCCCCCATCAATGTTCCCCGGGACGAACCTAAGGTTCCCCCTTAACAGAGCCTCCATCGAGCCCCCCACTTCTCCCCTATGTCGCCTCCACTGCCCCCAAATCTTGAGGGTAGCCGCCACCACCGGACTCGTGGTATACCTCGTAGGAGGGAGCGGCCACGGCGCCGTTACCAGGGCTCCCAGGCTTGTATCTCCACAGGACGCCCTCTCCATCCGTTTCCATGCTGCCCCCTCCCCCTCCATTATCCACTTGCGCACCATCGACACATTGGCTGCCCAATAATACCCCGAGAGATTGGGTAACGCCAGCCCCCCCCCCCCCCCCCCCCCCCCCCATCTCTACCCCGCTCCAAGAAGACCCTCTTCACCCTCGGGGTCCCATGCGCCCAAACAAAGCTCATGATGCTGCTCGTAACCCTTCTAAAAATGGCCCTAGGGATAAAGATGGGCAAACACTGAAAAAGGAACAAGAACCTCGGGAGAACCGTCATTTTGACGGACTGCACTCTACCCGCCAACGATAGCGGTACCATGTCCCACCTTTTAAATTCCTCCTCCATCTGCTCCACCAGCCTGATAAAATTAAGCTTATGGAGAGTCCCCCAACTCCTGGCCACCTGCACCCCCAGGTATCTGAAACTCTTCACTGCCCTCTTAAATGGGAGTCTCCCAATTCCCTCCTCCTGATCACCCGGGTGTACTACAAATACCTCACTCTTGCCTAAATTTAACTTATAGCCCGAGAAGCCCCCAAATTCCGCTAACAGTTCCATCACCCCCGGCATTCCCCCTTCTGGATCCGCCACATACAACAGCAGGTCGTCCGCATACAGTGATACACGATGTTCCTCCCCACCCCGCACCAGACCCCTCCATCACCCTGACTCCCTCAACGCCATAGCCAAAGGTTCAATCGCCAGTGCAAAGAGCAAGGGGGACAGGGGGCACCCCTGCCTGGTCCCACGGTAGAGCCTAAAGTACTCTGATCTCCTTCCATTGGTAACTACACTTGCCATCGGAGCCGCGTAGAGCAGCCTCACCCATTTGATGAATCCCTCCCCGAATCCGAACCGCTCCAGCACCTCCCACAGGTACCCCCACTCAACTCTATCAAACGCTTTCTCCGCATCCAGCACCACCACTATCTCCGCCTCCCCCTCCACTGCCGGCATCATAATAACATTTAGCAGTCTCCGCACATTCGTGTTGAGCTACCGTCCCTTGACAAATCCTGTCTGATCCTCGTGTATCACCCCTGGCACACAGTCCTCTATCCTGGTGGCCAGGATCTTCGCCAGCAACTTAGCGTCAACATTGAGGAGCGAGATAGGCCTGTATGATCCACACTGCAAGGGGTCCTTATCCCGCTTCAGGATCAGAGAGATCAGTGCCCGCGACATCGTCGGGGGCAAAGCCCTCCCCTCCCGTGCCTCATTGAAGGCTCGCACCAACACGGGGCCTACCAGATCCGCATACTTTTTATAAAATTCCACCGGGAACCCGTCCGGCCCCGGCGCCTTACCTGACTGCATTTGTCCAATCCCCCTGACTAGCTCCTCCAACTCTATCGGCGCCCCCAGCCCCTCTACCAGCTCCTCTTGAACCCTTGGGAAACATAGCCTGTTCATGAAGCTCTCCATCCCCCCTCTCCCCATCGGAGGTTCTGACCGGTACAGTTCCTCGTAGAAGTCCCTAAAGACCCCATTTACTTCTGTCCCCTTCTGCACTACATTCCCACCCCTATCCGTCACTCCACCAATTTCCCTAGCCGCATCTCGCCTGCGGAGCTGATGCGCCAACATCCTGCTCGCCTTCTCCCCATACTCATATACCGCGCCCTGCGACCTCCTCCACTGTGTCTCCGCCTTTCTGGTGGTCAACAAGTCAAATTTGGCCTGCAAACTACGCCGTTCCACCAGCAACCCCTCCTCCGGTGCCTCCGCGTATCTCCTGTCCAGGAGCTACCTCACCAGTCTCTCCCTCTCCTTCCTCTCCCTCCTTTCCCTATGGGCCCGGATGGAGATCAGCTCCCCCCGGATCACTGCTTTCAGAGCCTCCCAGACCATCCCCACCCGGACCTCCCCCATGTCGTTGGTATCCAGATACCCCTCAATACTTCCCCGGACCCTCCTACACACCTCCTCATCAGCCAGCATCCCCACATCCAGGCGCCAGAGCGGGCGCTGGTCCCGTGCCTCCCCCATCTCCAGATCAACCCAGTGCGGAGCATGGTCTGAAATCGCTATGGCCGAATACTCTGCATCCTGCGCCTTCGGGATCAATCCCCTGCTCAGGACGAAAAAATCTATTCGGGAATAAACCCTATGGACATGGGAGAAAAAGGAATACTCCCGCGCTCTCGGTCTCCCAAACCTCCAGGGATCCACCCCTCCCATCTGGTTCATAAACCCCCTCAGCACTTTGGCCGCCGCCGTCCTCCTACCCGTCCTTGAACTGGACCGGTCCAGTGGGGGATCCAGCACTGTGTTAAAGTCTCCCCCCATGATCAGGCCCCCCGCCTCCAGGTCCGGAATGCGGCCCCAACAAGCGCCTCATGAAGCCGGCATCATCCCAATTCGGGGCATATACATTTACCAGCACCACCTTCTCTCCTTGCAGCCTACCCTTCACCATAATATATCTGCCCTCCTTGTCCGACACCACCTCAGCCGCCTCGAACGCCACCCTCTTCCCCACCAGAATCGCCACCCCCCCGGTTCTTCGCATCCAATCCTGAGTGAAAAACCTGCCCCACCCACCCCTTCCTCAGACAAACCTGGTCCGCCACCTTCAAGTGGGTCTCCTGGAGCATAGCCACGTCCGCCTTCAGCCCCTTCAGATGAGAAAATACCCTAGTTCTCTTAACCGGCCCATTTAGTCCCCTCACGTTCCAGGTAATCAGCCGGATCAGAGGGCTACCTGCTCCTCTCCCCTGCCGGCTAGCCATAGCTTATCGACTGCTCGCCCCAGGCCAGCTCGCCCCGCCTGACCCGTTCCCCATGGCGATAACGCCGCTCCTCTACCCCCCCGGCCCACACCAGCTCCTTCCTGGGCATTCCAGCAGCAACCCGGTATCCCCCCCCCACCCCCCCAGGCTAGGACCCCTCCTAGCCGCGACGCACCCTCCATGGTACTTCCGTGAGTCAGCTGACTTCTGCTGACCCGGCAGCTCCCGCCAAAACCCATCTCCTCCCGGCATGGGGTCATCCCCCTCTTGCCACACCTCCTTGACACCGCTTCAGCGGGGGAAAGAAAACCAGTGAAGGCCACGCCCACACCTCCAGCTCCGCCCCCCCCTGCCCCGCAGCACGGACATCCAGAGGAAAGCCCGCGCTTTCACACTGCCACACCCCACCCTTCTGACACAGCTCCTCAAAATCCAGTTTCACCCCAACCCCCAGCCCCGTACAGAAGAGAACATATAAAGCACATACCCCCAACGTTCCCCACATACCCCACACCCATACCCAACAGACAAACCCACCCGGAAACAGAGCAAAACAGCATAAAAATAACACCTGTCAAAATTGAAGAACAGCAACAGCGAAAACAGCAACGGCCATTGTGTGTCTCCAGACCCTAGTTTGAGTCCAGCTTCTCCGCCTGTACAAAGGCCCACGCCTCCTCCGGGGACTCGAAGTAGTGGTGCCGGTCCTTATATGTCACCCACAGACGTGCAGGCTGCAGCATTCCAAATCTGACCTGCTTGGCATGCAGCACCGCCTTCATCCGGTTGAACCCGGCCCGCCGCTTTGCCACCCCCGCACCCCAGTCCTGGTAGATTTGCACCACCGAATTCTCCCACTTGCTGCTCCTCTCTTTCTTGGCCCAGCGCAGCACACACTCCCGGTCACTAAACCGATGGAACCGCACCAGCACCGCCCACGGGGGTTCATTTGCCTTAGGCCTCCTGGCCATCACTTGATGAGCTCCCTCAAGCTCCAGGGGCAAATGGAAGGACCCTGCTCCCATCAACGAGCTCAACATCGTGGTCACATACGCCGGGAGATCCGACCCCTCCAGGCCCTCCGCCAGGCCCACGATCCTCAAATTCTTTCGCCTCGTGCGAACGTCCAGCTCCTCCAAGCGGTCTTGCCACTTTTTGTGAAGTGCCTCGTGCAACTCCACTTTCCCCACGAGGACCACGGCCTCCTCCTCCCTCTCAGCGGCCTGCTGCTGCAACTCCCGAATCTACACCTCCTGTGCCGCCTGGGTCCCAAGCAGCTTGTTTGTAGTTGCATTCAGGGAGTCCAGCAACTCAGCCTTCAGCTCCGCAAAACAGCGCAGGAGAGAGGCTTGCTGCTCCTGCGCCCACTTCCACCAGTCCTCGGGTGTTCCGCCGGCCGCCATTTTGTTTTTCTTCCCCTGCTTTTCTTGGGGAGCTGCTGCAGCTTTTTCCTTTGCCCCACTCCGGGTGAGCACCATAAATTATGGGGAATGCTCCTCTAGACACCTTCCCCCACTGGGATTCGTCGGGACAGCGTCGACTGCTGCTAGAATTCAGTTTTCATAAAGGCCCTCAAGTCAGCTTGAGAAATCTGAGCTGGCCCTCCCCCCGCCTGCCTGCTTGTAGAGGCTCTTGTTTGCTGCTGCTTCCGCCCAATCTTGCACTGTTTCTGAGGGTCTGATAGCCCAGAAACATACTATTCCTGGGGGAAAGTACTCCTTGAACATTCACCAACGGCTTTTCATCGAAATTCCAACCCGTGCCGCCCAAAAAAGAGCTCTTTTCTGTAACCTTGGGCAGGAGCTGCCACTGTGTGCTCACTCACGTCATGCTGCACACCGGAAGTCACCCGTAATACTGTCCTTGACTAGCTGCGCCACACCTCCCCCTCTTTTGCCCCCTTCTCTGTTCTTACAGAAACATCTAAATCCTGGAACCTGCAACAACCATTCCTGTCCCTACTCTACCCATGTCTCCGAAATCGCCACAACATCGAGATCCCAGGTACCAACCCATGCTGCAAGCTCACCCACCTTATTCCGGATGCTCCTGGCGTTGAAGTAGACACACTTCAAACCAGCGTCCTGCTTGCCGGTGCCCTCTTTCGAACTTTTAACCCTATCCCTGACCTCACTACTCTCAACATCCTGTACACTGGGACTACAATTTAGGTTCCCATCCCCCTGCTGAATTAGTTTAAACCCCCCCGAAGAGCACTAGCAAATCTCCCCCCCAGGATATTGGTACCCCTCTGGTTCAGGTGAAGACCATCCTGTTTGTAGAGGTCCCACCTACCCCAGAATGAGCCCCAATTATCCAGGAAACCAAAACCCTCCCTCCTGCACCATCCCTGTAGCCACGTGTTCAACTCCTCTCTCTCCTTATTTCTCACTTCACTAGCACGTGGCACGGGTAACAACCCAGAGATAACAACTCTGTTTGTTCTAGCTCTCAGCTTCCACCCTAGCTCCCTGAATTTCTGTCTCAAATCCCCATCTCTCTTCCTACCTATGTCGTTGGTACCTATGTGGACCACGACTTGGGGCTGCTCCCCATCCCCCTTAAGGATCCCAAAAACACGATCAGAGACATCACGAACCCTGGCACCTGGGAGGCAACACACCAACCGTGAGTCTCTTTCGTTCCCACAGAACCTCCTGTCTGTTCCTCTAACTATGGAGTCCCCAATGACAAGTGCTCTGTTCCTCTTCTCCCTTCCCTTCTGAGCAACAGGGACAGACTCTGTGCCAGAGACCTGTGCCCTATTGCTTACCCCTGGTAAGTCATCCCCCGCAACAGTATCCAAAACGGTATATTTGTTATAGAGGGGAACGACCACAGGGGATCCCTTGTGCCGGCAACGCACTCATGCCCTGGTTTCCTGGCGGCGTACAGTGGCCACAATGGGAAGTCCCATTGGCAGGTGGCAGGAATGGAGTATCCCACTGCCAGCAAGGGCGCTCCGCCCACGAAAACGCAGCTGGAGCGGAGAATCCGGCCCACGACTTTTACTCTTTTTTTTAATAAAATGTGGAGCAACAGTCAGAGACCACAAATTATTTTTAACAAGAAAAATATTTTTAAACATGGAAAAATTGGATTATAATATAATACTTGTTTACTCCTCACTTAGTTTAACAATTGCACACAGGTTTTAGAGTTAACCCGGATTATAAAGTACATCTTAAACTACAATGGTCTAATTAACATAAAAAGTCCCTTTTAGACACATTGTGGTCAAATACATCCACTCCACCTCTGAATCCAAATTAGTGGGTCTGTGGCTTTCTCCTCAAAATCCCCCCAGATAATGATCATATGAGAGTTTGTAAACTCCACTCCCAAAAACTCACTTTAAATCTTCTCTCACAATAAATCTTCGCTTAACAATTTGCAATCCAAAATCCAGACCAGGTTTTTCAAATTACTCTTTTAACCAAAGCTTCCTCTCCACTTTCAACAGTGAATCCAGCCCAGGATTTTACACAGTCCCCTTTTAGGTTTCCTTTAACTGATTTTACACAAACTCCGAGATCCCACCATTGAATTCCATCATTATTTCAACTCGTGTTCCACAGGCTGGGGTAAAATCTCACAAATCTGAAAATCACTTCAGATAACTTTCTGGCATTTTAGCCTTCTTCTCATCTCTGTCTGCCTTTACTGAACAGTGATCTGTTCTAGTATCTTCAACCTTAGACTTATTGGAAACTTCTCTTCATTTCTATAGTTTCCTTAATTAGCAGCTCTTCAGATTTCTTAACTTGTTTTCTTATCAATTACTCAATTTACAGATGATACTAAGATTGGTGGAGTTGCAGATAGCGAGGAGGACTGTCAGAGAATACAGCAAAATATAGATAGATTGGAGAGTTGGGCAGAGAAATGGCAGATGGAGTTCAATCCAGGCAAATGCGAGGTGATGCATTTTGGAAGATCTAATTCAAGAGCGGACTATATGGTCAATGGAAGAGTCCTGGGGAAAATTGATGTACAGAGAGATCTGGGAGTTCAGGTCCATTGTACCCTGAAGGTGGCAACGCAGGTTGATAGAGTGGTCAAGAAGGCATACAGCATGCTTGCCTTCATCAGACGGGGTATTGAGTACAAGAGTTGGCAGGTCATGTTACAGTTGTATAGGACTTTGGTTAGGCCACATTTGGAATACTGCATGCAGTTCTGGTCACCACAGAAGGATGTGGATGCTTTAGAGAGGGTGCAGAGTGCAGCCACCTGGGGTGGCCACTTCCCGATTCCAAAATGAAGGCCCGCAAAGAATGCAGGGAAAATTGGCCAGCCACAGGAAAACAAGCAGGTACAAGGTTTCCTGTGTATTAAGACTTGCAGAACACAGACAGAACCGAAACCAATAGCCATCTACATACTAATGAGCAATCCCCAGAAACAATTAGAAACATTGAAGCAATCGGGACCAAGACAGACTCCCTGGCGCCAGCGGGAGCCAGGACAAAAGAAGGCCAACGGACTCGTAGGAACCGCCCAGCGATCAGGGAACAACTCCAGTATTGGAGAAATCGATAGAAGCTAAGTAAAGGCCTTTAGTTATAGCGATAGTCTAGTAAGTAGAGTTTTATGCATGAGTAGTGATTGACTGTGTGTATAATAAATGTGTTTTGATTTGAAACTTACTAACTGATGTATTGAGTTATTGATCAGCACTTGGCTTTGAACCTCGTGCTGGTATCAGAAAGATACCTGGCGACTCTAGAGCAAAGGTTATTAAAACAGAGCAATTAAGTAAAAGCACACCGAGCAACAAGAGGAGGTTCACCAGCATGTTGCCTGGTATGGAGGGTGCTAGCTATGAAGAAAGGTCGAGTAGATTAGGATTATTTTTGTTGGAAAGACGGAGGTTGAGGGGGGACCTGATTGAGGTCTACAAAATTATGAGAGGTAAGGACAGGGTGGATAGCAACAAGCTTTTTCCAAGATTGGGGGTGTCAATTACAAGGGGTCACGATTTCAAGGTGAGAGGGGGAAAGTTTAAGGGAGATGTGCGTGGAAAGTTTTTTATGCAGAGTGTGGTGGGTGCCTAGAATGCTTTGCCAGCGGAGGTGGTAGAGGCGGGCACGATAGCATCATTTAAGATGCATCTAGACAGATATATGAACGGGCGGGGAACAGAGGAAAGTAGACCTTGGAAAATAGGGGACAGGTTTAGATAAAGGATGTGGATCGGCGCAGGCTGGGAGGGCCGAAGGGCCTATTCCTGTGCTGTAATTTTCTTCTGTTCTTTTGTTTTGTACTCCATGGTATGGAGTTTACTCTAGCAAAGCTGAGAGAGATGCTCCCTCTCGAGCCTTATAAACAAACTGCTTCTAGCAGAGCTGTGGGAGCTGCCTTCTCTCTCACTACCTACGCCCAAGTGTCCATAAATTCAGCTAAACACTAAAACTTAAATGCTCCTCTGCCTTACATGCTAAGCAACACCCACATGCTTCTGCCTTTATTTACTTTTCATGCCGTAGCCCTCTCTAAGCACAATAGGATCACAGGTGGAACTTAACCAACCCCCACACATACAAACACCTTTGTCCAGCATGAATCTAACTGCAGATTTAACCCTTCCAAACACTGAAACATTAAATTAAACCCACCAAACACTGTACCGTATTTCTAATGTTTACCAATACAAATACAAATCTCCTAAAACTACCTTTGTTGTCCGAACACAAAAATGAGATATGAAATCAAGATGATAGATTTAAAAATGAGACTTTTGGCTGGGGCTGATACAATAAAATGTAAGAATAAACTAAGGAAAGAAAAATTCAACAGTGAACAAGTGGATTAGGATGCGAGAAGATGGACTTAGGAGGGAGAATGAGCTCTTCAAATAAAGGATGTACTTGAGTGAAAGGATATGTTTGGTGTAAGAGATATTGTGATCCTGCACTAGGCCCCAACAGTGGCTAGGATACTGAGCAGAAACCCCAATATTTTATTTTAAATTTGAAAGACTGTGAGGAAAGGATACCTCGCCCCAGGAGCAATTTCACGAAAAATAGGGATATGGTATATTGAAATAAACTTTATTAAAACACAGCATTAAAACATCCTTTAACGCCACACAATTAAATAATTTACAATTACCCCTTAAATGATGCTAATCAATAAAGTGACACAATCACCCTTAACTGCAATCTTTATTTCCACTCAACCAAAACCATCTCAGATCCCAATCCACTTTTAAATACAGTTAACACTCAGGAATACTTGCTGGACAGAGATGTCTTCAACACTCCACTTTGAGAAAGAGAGATCTTTTTAACCTCTTTAAAGAAAGAGACCTGACCCCTTGTCAGAATAATGCAGAATCTCTGGCTGTTTTACTTCAGAAACCTTCTAAGCTCACCTTCCAGCCAAAAACTAACCCTGAAAACCTTAACACCTGACTGCTTCGACCTCGGCACCTCCCATTGACTACATCATCTCACGAAGCTGAACACAATGGCTGCATTCCACTGGTTTTGTCGCGCCTGACTCGGGATGCAACGAGACCTCTCTCACGATTTAATGGTCTTGTTACACTTTATAGAGTCATAAAATTTACAGTGCAGAAGGAAGCCATTGGGCCCATCAAGTCTGTACCAGCCCTTGGAAATATCACCCAACTTTAGCCCAAGCCTCCACCCTAACCCCGTAACCCAGAAACCCTACCTAACCTTTTGGACACTAAGGGGCAATTTTAGCATGGCCAACCCCCCTAACCTGCACATCTTTGGACTGTGGGAGGAAACCGGAGCACCTGAAGGAAACCCACGCAGGCACTGGGAGAAAGTGCCAGCTCCACACAGACAGTCACCCGAGGTCGGAATTGAATCTGGGACCCTGGAGCTGTGAGCCAGCAGTGCTAACCACTGTGCCACCGTGCCATCATAAACCATCCTTTTTTACCCTTCACCCTGCCACCATGCACTTATTTCCTGTACATCTGAGAACTTTATTCCTTCTCATGATTTGTGTAATATGTTAGTTTGTGCCTTGTGGATAACATTACATAGAACGGGAAGGGTTTGCCAATGCAGAGTCTGGGGTTTCCACTTTAATCGAATTGGATTGGAAATGCCTGTTCCTTTGTCAAAGTCGCATTTGTAACTTTAGTACAAAGATAATTAGTAGGCCCGTCCAACCGCAAAACAAACCGGTTTGGTCAGTTTGCAAAGATTGAGAAACCAATTACTATAATTACAAAGATTCGACAAACACTGACAACCTGTCAAAGCTCAGTTACTGCTCGTTTCAATTCCCCATCCCACTCTCCTTCTGACCTCTTCTGATTGACTTTCAGCACTGTTCCAATAAAGTTTATAAAACATCTCGTGGAACAACATGTTTTCTTTCCATTAGATACCAGCTGGCCATGGGTCTTAATATCGAATTTAAAATATATGAACTATTACAGCTGCTTTCACTTTCCCTTTGGCAGGAGTAGCTGGTTTTCGGTTGTGCCAGCATTTCCAGGCTGACGCGGAACACCGGGTTTGGCTGGTGATTAGATTGAGGACCCTTTCCTGGAACATCACGTTGAGCCTGACGTTCTGGTACATTGGAGTCAACTTACTTTTCTTCGCCCAGTTTCCAATACTTCTAGAGTCAGCCCATTTTGGTTATTTTTGTGCTTCCATTGCAACCATGATATCCGCCACCTGACCAGCATTTGTTGTCCATCCTTATTTGCTCTTGAGAAAGTGGTGGTTGAGCCGCCTTCTAAAACCACTGCAGTCCATGGGGTGTGGGTACAACCACAGTGCTGTTAGAAGGGGCTCCAGGATTTTGAGCCAGAGAAACTGAAGGAATGGCAATATATTTCCAAGTAAGGAACTTGTGGGTGGTCATGTTCCCATGTGCCTGCTACCCTTGTCCTTCTGGGCTGGTTTGGAAGGTGCTCTTGAAGGAAGCTTGGCAAGTTACTGCAGCGGATCATATACATCAGTGATGGAGGGACTGAATACCTAAGGTGGTTGGGTGGATTGCCTATCAAACAGGTCTATTTTGTCCTCGATGATATTGAGTTTATTTAACGTTGTTAGAGCAGCACTCACCAGGCAGTTGAGAGTAGACTATCACACTTCTGACGTGTGCCCTACAGAAAGTGGGTTGGCTTTGAGAAATCAGGAAGTGTTATTTTACACACTACAAAATAGCTAGTCTCCAATCTGCTCTTGTGGCTATAGTAATTGTGTGGCTGATCCAGTTAAGTTTTTGGTCAATGGTAACCCCCAGATGTTGATGGTGGTAATGCTGTTGAGTGTCAGGGAAGATAGTTAGATTCTCCCTTTGGAAATGATCTTTGTCTGGCACTTGTGTGGCACAAATGTTACTTGCCATTTACCAGTCCAAGCCTGAATATTGACCAGGTTATGTTGCATGGAGGCACAGACTGCTTCAGTACCGTAGGAATTACAAATGGTGCTGAACACTGTGCAGTCAGTACTGACCATCACCACTGTCGCTACTCTTGAGGAGTGCCCCCAGCCATATCCTGGTACTGAGTTGATTGGCCTCCAACAACTATCTTCCTTTGCACCGGCTATGACCCCAACCCATGGGGAATTTTCTCTTAATTTCCATTTACTTCAATTTTATTAGGGCTCCTTGATATTGCATACAATGAAATGCTGCCTTTATGTCAAGGGCAGTACTGCTGTTTTGTCCATGTTTGAAATAAGGCTACACTGAGGGCAGGAGTGGTCCTGACAGAAGTCAAACTGAGCATCAGTGAGAAGGTTATTTGCTGATGGAGTGCTGATTGATAGCATTGTCACTGACACCGTTCATTATTATGCTGATCATTGAGACAATGCTAATTGGATGGTAATTGTCTGCATCAGATTTATTCTGATTTTTGTCCACAGGATTTATCGAGCCACAAGTGCCAGGCAATGACCATCTCCAACAAGAGATAATCTCATCATGTCCCCTTGACATTGTTATGGGCCAGGGTTTAGAGACTCCAAAGTGTATCATGGAGTTCACCTGACCCACAACTTTTAATAGATTGTGGTATGGGGAGCACACGGCCCACTCTACAGGTGTGGTACAGCAGAAATGGAAAAGTATTTTTTAAAGCAAAACAATTTTATTCTATGAACTCAAGTTAACTTTTTAAAAACATACAGTGAACATCTTAGCAACCATTAATTCAAATACAACTCCCAAAGACTACAACACTAAGTAAACCTTTAAGCTTTCCTTTTTAACATCCATACGACTTAAAAACAAAACCTTTATCAGAAGCACATCAGGTTAAAGTCGCTACTGAAAACATATATAATTCTGAATTCACCAAATGATCAAGAGAGAGTCTTTTGATGGCAGAGAGAACAGCAGTACACCTGCTTGGTCTGGCTTCAGCTCCAACACTGAAAATGAAACTAAAACATACCTTGCAGCCTGCTCAAAAACAAAAGTAAAAAGCTGAATCAGCCCAGCTTCATCCACTCTCTGACATCATGGCAGTAGTAAACACCCATTTCTTAAAGGTACTCTCACTACAGATATTTATATACCCACCCATTTATAAACACCCATTTCTTAAAGGTACTCTCACATGGCAACATTCAATGGCATTACCATTGTTGAATCCCCCACTATCCACATCTTGGTTACGATTGGCCAGAAACTGAACTAGACCAACTATATAAATACTGTGGTTACCAGAGCAGGGAATTATTATTATTATTTTTTTAATTTAGAGTACCCAATTCATTTTTCCAATTAAGGGGCAATTTAGCGTGGCCAATCCACCTAGCCTACACATCTTTTGGGCTGTGGCGGCGAAACCCACGCAAACATGGGGAGAATGTGCAAACTCCACACGGACAATGACCCAGAGCCGGGATCGAACCTGGGACCTCGGTGCCGTGAGGCTGCAGGGCTAACCCACTGCGCCACCGTGCTGCCCCAGAGCAGGGAATTATGTGGTGAGTAACTCACCTACTGATACTCTCCAACTCTCCTAAGTGCAGCTCCAACAATACTCAAGAAGCTGGATACGATCCAGAACAAAGCAGCCTGCTTGACTGCCACCCCATCTACCACCTTAAACATTCACTCCATCCATCACTGACACATAGTAACAGCAGTGTGCACTATATTCATATAAGGAGGGAATGTGAAGTTGAGGATTATCGGGCAGAATTCTCCGATCCCCCGCCGGGTCGGTGAATCGGCGTGGCACCGCGCAAATCGCGCCACGCAGCCCGATGCCGGGATGCGATTCTCTGCAGAGTGGAGAATCGTTGCCACTGGAGCCGGCGTGGTCGGCGCAGCACCGGTAGGGGTCTGCGCCGACTCTCCAGCCCGAGCCGGCATGGGCCGGCGCGCCAATTCTCCGTCAACAAAAAGCCGAGTCCCACTGGCGCCATTCTAACATCCTCTGAGCTGGCAGGACCTCGGCATTGAAGGGTCCGGGGGTGGCCTGTGTGTGTGTGTGTGGGGGGGGGGGGGGGGGGGTGTCTGACCCGGGTAGGGCCTCCGTAGTGGCCTGGCGATCGGGGCCCACCGATTGGCAGGCCGGTCTCTCTGTCTGGGAGTCTTCTTTCCTCCGCACCGGCTCCCGTTGCTCTGCGCCATTTGGCGTTGGGGCCGGCGCAGGGAAGCAGGCCACTATGCATGCGCTAGTTGGCACCGGCCCAACTGTGCATGCGCGGACACCGCGGCGCTGGGTTCACGCCGGCATTGGCAGCTGGAGGGCCGGAGTAAAACACTCTCGTTTTTACGCCGGAGTCGGCACTTAGCCGCCCGATGGGAGAATCACGCCCATCATATCATATCGGACATGATGTCATTGACTGATGGAGCAAACGTGAGGGGCTGAATGGCCTACTTCTGCTCTGGTATACAAGATGGACTGCAGCAACTCACCAAGCATCCTTTGACAGCACTTCGACCAGGACCCCCTTCACCTAGTAGGGCAAGGGCAGCAGACACTTGGGAACACCAACACCTGCAAGCCCCCCTCCAAGCCACTTATCTTCCTGGCCTGGAAATATAGCGCTGTTCCTTCATTATCACTGGGTCAAACTCCTGGAACATCCTCCCTCCCAGCACGGTGGGTGTACCTCCACCACATGGACTGCAGTGGTTCAAGAAGGCAGCTCACCATCACCTTCTGAAAAGGAATAAATGCGGATCTGACCAGCGACACCCACATCCCATAAAAGAATGTCTAAAATTTCAACAATGTTGGGTATATGCCAATGTTGTGGCTGTATGCAGCTAGTTCTGGAGCACAAGTCTCCAGCACTAGTCAGACAGTTACAGGGACCCGCAGCTTTTGTTATGTCCACTGCCTTCAGCCGTTGACATAATGCGGAGTAAACTGAATTGGCGTCTGTGACATCGGGGACCCCAGGAAGAGACTGAGATAGATCATGCACTCTGCACATGTTGCTGAAGATGGTTGTAAATGCCCTGGGCGGGGTTCTCTGTCCCGCCAGCCCTGTTTACCAGTGCGGCACGCCCACGCTGGCAGCAGGATTCTTCGCCCCTGCAGCCGGCTAATGGCATTTCCCTTTATAGCCACCCCCACGTGTTGGGAGCTGTGGGCGTGGATGTGCTGCCGGTGAAGCAGAGGATCCTGCCGATGGAAAATCCCACAGATTATCTTTTGCTGGGCTATTTCATAATAATAATCTTTACTGTCACAAGTAGGTTTACATTAACACTGCAATGAAGTTAATGTGAAAAGCCCCTAGTCGCCACATTCCAGTGCCTGTTCGGGTACACAGGGGGAGAATTCACAGTGTTCAATTCACCTAACATGTCTTTTGGGACTTATGGGAGGAAACCGGAGCATCCGGCGAAAACCCACACAGACACGGGGATAAAGTGCAGACTCCGCACAGTGACCCAAGCCGGGAATCAAACTCGAGTCCCTGGCGCTGTGAAGCAATAGCACTCACCACTTTGCTACTGTGCCACATTATTCAGGACGGGGGTTCTCATGGACCCTCCTCCTGTTATATAATTGTCCACTAGTATGTACGACTGGATGTGGCAGGGCTGCAGAGCTTAGATCTGACCCGTTATTTGTGGGACCACCTCAGTCTATTTTGTGCTGTTTTCACTGTTTCATATGCATGTCGTCTTGTGTTGGTGCTTCATCAGTTTGGTACCTTTTTAGCTCTGTCAGATGCTGCTCCTGAACTCTTCATTGAGCCAGGGTTAATCCCCTAGCTTGATAGTAATGACAGCGAGGGATTATGCAATGGCATAGACAGGGTGTGGGTGGAATACAAATTCTATTGCTGCGGCTGACGGACAATGGCTCATCGATGCCATTAAGTTGTGAGATTGTTCCAAGTCTATTCCATTTAGCATGGTGCTGTAGGATATCCTCAGTGTGAAAGTGACACTTCCTTCCCAGAGGGGCTATGCCAACTGTGACAGGTAATTGCTGAGGATGAGGTCAAGTTATTCCTACGTGTTGATTCGCTCACCATCTCCTGCCAGCTATGTCCCTCAGGAATCAGCCGTCCCACTCAGTAGTGGTTCTACCAAGACACGCTTCATGATTGGCATTGCAATTGTCCACCCAGAGCACATTCTGTGTCCTTCAATGGTGTTCAGTGTTTAACATGGAGAACTGATTCATCAGCTGAGGGAGGGCAATATATTGCAAGGGGAATGGAATATAAAAGTAGGGAGGTCTTGCTACAGTTGGATGGGGTGTTGGGTGAGACCACAGTTGGAGTAGTGCAGTTTCTTATTTAAGCAAGCATATAATTGCATTAGAAACAGCACAAAGAAAGTTCACTCGACCGATTCCTCGGGATTGCCTTACAAATAAAAATTGCACAGGCTCAGCTTGTATACACTGAAGTTTAGATTGAAAGAGGTGGTCTTACTGAAACATGCAAGATCTGGAGGGGACAAAAACAGCTTCTTCCCCGCTGTTACCAGACTCCTACACGACCCTTATGGATGGACCTCATTAACACTACACCCCTGTATGCTCCACCCAATGCTGGTGTTTATGTAGTTACATTGTGTAGCTTGTGTTGCCGTATTATGTAATTTCTTTAATTCCTTTTCTTTTCATGTATTTAATAATCTGTTGAGTTGCTCGCAGAAAAATACTTTTCACTGTACCTTGGTAAACGTGACAATAAACAAAATCCAATCCAATTCCAAGGTAAGAGAGGTGTTAATCTAAGCAGGGATTGCAATGGTGGGGTGACACAAGGTAACTTACACCCTGAGCCAATGGAAGAAGTCAATTTGGACTATTCCTAAATAAGGAAGGAATAATGAGACTGGGGGATGAAAGCTGGGAAATAGTGGTCTTTGTTGGCAGTGTGATATTGTGGCTTCTGGGTTATCACCCCTTCTCGATGCAGTTCAACATCATTTTGAAGACAAAGATGACATCCCCTATGCTGGTAACATCAAGAACTCCTAGCATCTTGAGATGAGAAACCTCTATGTGGTCTTCCCTGCTTTTTGTTAAGCATATGTAAAATCTTGCTTAATGTATTCTATTTGATTCATAAGTACTAGTTATTCATACCATGTAGGACAAACACAACTGAGCACCCCAGTGTTAGAAATTAAGAATTTGAAGTTTTTAATTAGGAGGATTTTATATCACCAAACCATTAAATCTTACAGAAGGATGTAAAAAGTCATAAGCAGTACATGGGAAATTAGATCAACCATGATCTTATTGAATGGCAGAGCAGGGTCACGGTGCCAACTGGCTTACTCCTGTTCCTAATTCACACGTTTGTATGCTTGCATGTTAGTGATAACACTTCCAATCAGCACATACCATTCCTTTAATGTATGCTAAGCTCACGTTTAAAGTTACACATGCATTCCTAAAAATTGCAAGTTTAAGTGAATCACAGGTTCCCATAAGAATTTATGTTAAAACCCAAGTTAGGTTTCTTGGGCTATTTCACGCCCAGAAAAAAAACGGAATGCAGACCGAAATACTGTGCTGTACTGCACATTCCCGCTAAAATAAATCACTAAATATGAAGAAATGCTGTACACTTACACACTTAGGACATTTCTCAGTAGACAAAAATGAGAAATTGAAATGTGGAGTTTGGGTTTTTGTCATGATGATTTTGTGATGTTAATTATCCTTTTATGCCAAGGCTAAGTGGCAAAGTATGTCTAAGGTGTCAATTCAAGTTGTTTGTGTTGCGCTGGTGTATATTTAGGGACATTTGTTAAACTGCATAAGAGAACACCTGTTCCATTAAATCAATGTGGGCAGAAATCCTCTTGTTTAGATGAGTTGTGCTTCTTCCACTGTATTAAAATGCTGCTTTGATATTAGACATTTAATCGCAAGGCATAATGATGAAACCTCACTAAATCAAATAATAGTTCAAATTTATCATTTGATATACTATTCAGATGTGCGTCAGCAAATGCTAGTCTTGAGAGAAAATCCTGATTTTTGTCTGATTAAATGTGGGAAAACTATGTTTTTCGGCACTGATAGCTGTGCAAGTACAACAGCAGCGATCAGGAAGGTCAATAGAAACAAGTATGAGTGCACAAAGTTACGAACAATAATGCAACTCTGATTCAATGTCGTTAGCTTTCGAGACATCAGATAGTATTGGGGGAACCATGATGTAACCCAAATCTATTCATGTCAGCCCGAACAAACCATGACCCGGAATGACAAGGCACCAGCACCTCAAAGAATTAATCTGAGACACTGCGAAACATTGGGGCACAGCGATAGAAGAAGGATCAAAGATTACTCAACAGAATACTTGGAGAGACATTGCCACAGCTATCTGAGAGATAAGGACTGGAATCATGGATGCCACCGTTGTATACTGCGGCCTAATGTTAAAAAGTATCACGCAGTAATTTGTGTTGCTTAATAAATCTGTCGCTCACAGTCTGCACCTGAGCAGTTTACTTAAAGAGTTACTAGCAAGTTTCAAATCTCCCAACAGAAATGCTGTACATTCCTAAGTACCTACATTAATAAATAACTTAAAACAAGTTTAAAAACTAAAAGGAATACAATATGCTGTAAATAACTATTTAAAAATGACACTCAGCTGGTTTTGTATTGCCCAGAACAAAAAGGATCAGATGAAGTTGTCCTCGGTGGTGGAAAGACAGCGAGGACTTGTAAAGAGGTCAGAAAGGGGAGCAGGTGCAAGAGGAAGTTCAGGATTGTGGCTGAGGGGAGGGGCAGGAACAAGGCTGGAAGTGAGAGAAAGAGGAGCCAGTAAAGACGGGGGACTTTAAAGGTAAGAATGAGAGGTGGGAACGAGAGCTAGGGACAAGAGTTTCAGCAGAGGGTGGGAGCAAAAGCGCTGAGGAATCAGCCACGTGCTCATGCAGGCCACAGAACAAAGTCTGTGGCAATGTTAAAGTGAAAATTGCAACTTTAATGGGACATATTGTCGCTACTTCATTAACAATGTTGAAGCAAAATGATGGTAAGTAATTGCAACTCAATATTATTCTTTTTCATTGAACTTTGTACAATTGATGAGCTTGTTTGGCCATTTCAGACAATTTTTGCCAATTAAGAGTCAGAACATTGCTCAGAATCTGGAGTCCCATAAAGGTCAGACCAGGCAAGTAAAGCAGGTTTCCTACCCTAAAGGCAATTAGCAAATCAGATGGGTTTTTACACAGCAATAACTATTCACTGATGCGCAGTTTAGATTCCACCAGGGCCACTCAGCTCCTGACCTCATTTCAGCCTTGGTCCAAACATGGACAAGAGCTGAACCTAAGAGGGAAGGTGAGAGTGGCTGCCCTTGACGCCAAGGTCAATTTGACTGAATGTGGCATCAAGGAGCCCTGGCAAAACTGAAGTCGCTGGGAAATGGGGGAACATTTTCCAATGGATGGAGTCCTACCTAGCGCAAATGAAAATGGTTGCGGTTGTTGGGAGGCCAGACATCTCATTCCCAGGACTTGAAGGATTCCTTAGGATAGTATCTTAGGCCTAAATATGTTCAGTTGCTTCATCCAATGACCATCACTTGATCATAAGGTCAGAGGTAGGGATGTTCGCACAGCATTCAGTACTATTCACAACTCAAGATGCTAAAGCAGCTTGATACCAATTTACAGTAAGTCCTGGACAAGAGTCAGGCTTGGGCTGATAAAAAGCAAGAAACAACCGTGCCACACATGTGCCAACAAGACGGGGGGGGGGGGGGGGGGGGGGGGGGCGGGGTAATGACCAGAAACAGATACTGAACCAGCTATACAAATACTGTAGCTACATGAATAGGTCAGAGGCTGGAGGTTCTGAGTCAAGTTCAGCTTTTGACTCTCCAGAGCCTGTCCACCATTTATAAAGCATAAATCATGAGTGTGATGGAATAGACTCCACTCGGATGAATGCAGCTACAGCGCCCCGTCCACCAACCCGAACATTTACTGTGTACCATCTACAAGATACACTGATCATCAAGGGTCCTTCAATAATATATTTCAAAGCTAGGATCTCTAACAACTTGCACAAGGGAACTCCACCACCACCAGCAAATTCTCCTCCAAGTCACACCCTACCGACTTGGAACTATATTAGTGTTTCTTCGCTGTCACAGGATCAAAATCCTGGAACTCCCTCCCCAGCGTCACTGAGTGCACCTGCACCAGCTGGATGCAGTGGTTTAAGGTGGCAGCTCACCAGCTTTGCAAGGGCAATTTGGTTTGGGCAAATGCCCACATGCCATTAATTTATTTTTTTTAAGTTCATCTTCACCATTACTGATATTAGCTTTTTATTCCAGATTTATTTAACTGCATTTAAATTCTCTATTTGTGGAGGAATTTAGATTCACGTCTCAGAATCATTAGTTCAGGTCTGTGGATCATTTGTTCAGTAACATGACCCTGTATCTATTGCCACATTCTCCATAACGCAATGTATTGCATTATGTATTCTTTGAGGAAACAGGTGTTAGTAGACGTATGTAGTTTCACATGACAGTCATCCAGACTCCAAACGTTAGCTCCATTCTCTCTCTACAGATGCTGTCAGACCTGAGATTGCCCAACAGTTTGTAAGGATAGGTGCTTCTTGGTGTCACATGTTTAGCAGGAAAATGGTGATCTTGGACTTGGGTTCCCAAAGCTCTCCCTCGCAAGATGTTTTGCTACTGCTCTGTTGTAGCAATCCTTGCTGCGATTAGTCAACTACACCATTATCATTGTCTACAATTACCACAATGGAAGAAAAGGAACAAGATGGACCTTGGTCTGTTTGTGTTCAATATTGACTTGTGTGAATATAATTTCTACATCTCCTGTTCCCTCAGACACACTATGTAGGCTCTCCTTCCCTCAGTACATCTGAATTTTATTCCTGCTTGCATTGTCTTCTTAAAAATTCAGTTTTATATCTCCCAGACACAAAAGGTCCACAGTTGAAAGATCAAATCCTCAGCTGCCACCAAAGATGCTGCCAGAACAGATTATTAGCAGCATTGTACTTCATGTTATATCTCTGAAATATCCTTTTCTTTAAAAAACAGATGGACGCCATGTGCGTACATCTTGCTTTTGACATTCTTTAGTTATATTCATGTTTTAGCAATCTATTTACAGACTTCAATTGGATTTATGCATACAGTTCTGCGTTGGCAATCATTTATGAATTTTAATTGGATAGCTGCCATAGTAACTTTTGGATAGGAAGAGTTCTTTCAAATTTATTTTAGGTCATACATCAATGGATTCAATTGGTGGTGTCTCAATGGACAGAGTGAAGATGTTGAGTTGATAGCTTAAAAAATGACATCACAATATAGAAACAATTCATTTATCAATTTGATAGACATTTGAATAAAATTAAAGCCTATCCTTAAGGGTAAGTAAAGCATGTTGGCATTTGCTTGGTGGACATAACTGTACTTTTAATGTGAGACGGTATTACTAAGTTGCTTCAAGTGCCCAAAGGTTTATGAATGGGCTATTACGAAATGTTTGAAATATAAATTGCTTGCTCAACAAAGTTAATTTTTTAAACCTCCCAACTGTTCACTTTCTTCAGCCTAGAAGCACATTTAGACCATCCTCTAGTTGAAAAGCACCAGAAATGTTTATGGTCATGTCCTGGCTTGGGCTTAGTCAATGTTCAATCAAGCATTCATTGTAATTTTGTGATCCTGTCACACATCACACCTACTTTGCCAGTGCATCCCACTCTCTTAATTCAGTTTCGGGCTTATCAACATGCTTTTTCTGGAAAAAGATGTCAGCCAATGTCTACAATCTTGTCATAAGCTCCCTCCAACCCCAGCAGAAAGCTATCATTCAGTGAGTTAAACTGAGCTGCCACTCCTTGAAGCTACGCTTGCTAAACCACCTCAACATACCACCTCAAGCACCACCTACAAATCTTCCGCACAGACAGTGACTCATCAGCTTCCCTAACTGGTCCCATATTCACAGTTCAGCATTCTCTCCATCCTCCTTTCATTGCCTCTATATGAATAAGGATTGCAAAGACCAAGCAGGTCCAATAATGGCCATACACAACTGGCGACGCTGGCACAAAAATTTAATTAAAATTCAACACAATGCTTCGAACCTCAGCAAGACTACAGTTTGAGGGAGGGGGAGGAGAACTGAGTTGATAACAGAATGCCATTTTAGATCAGAGAGGAAACCATGGCAACAAAACTGAACACAGATAATTGGAGTTACACAAATCTGGTTAAATTCTGGACAACGAGTGAATTTTAACAATTGTTAAGTGATAAGGCAGTTCAGCAAAATTTTACAAAAATAGTGCAACCATCGTACTCCTCCCCATACCGTGTTCCCCTCCCCTCAAAATTATTTACTTCTATATGTATAAAAAAATTCAGTATAGTTATTGCAGTCGAGAGCACGTGTCACTTTTTTTTAAACAATTTTTTTAATACATACATAAAAAGATACAAAATAAAGAGATCAAGCAAGATGCATTAGAGGAATAGGGGAGGCCAGGTACGGAGTAGAGGTGAGATATTTGATTGTCAATATAAAATGTATCTAAATGTTTATCCAATATCTGTTCATTTAACATTAATTTCAAGATCTAATGCAACAAGTAACTTAACATTTGAATTCAGACTATGTAAAGAAACCCACAATAATAAAAAAAAACAAAAGGAATTTACAATCCTGTTTTGATATTTGTGCTGTTTCTGCTATCCCTGTTTGCAAAGGACCATTCCATTAATCTGGTCATTGCAGTATCTTTAAATGGGGACATCATGCAGTACAGCAGTTCACATGGTGGGATAGTGAGGCCAGTGAAAAAGCAATGCAACTTTATGGTGTAGATTCGGGCTCTGGTGCTCTGTTGGGCTGAGTTTTAATGGGATCATTTGAGGGCCAGGTGACACACTATGTAAAGTAGGGGCATCTGCCAAAAGTAGATGGGCAACTGAACTAAAAGGACAGTTACTGCTACAGACAGTCATCGCATATAACAGGATTGCTGCTACCCACACATGAATAAGAAACCCTCCATTTTGTCTCACGAGGTCATTATGCAAAAGTAGTTCCTGTTGCAGGCACATCCTTTCATTCAAGAGTGCACAATTATGTTTCTGATTTTTGCCACATAAAAGAGCAAACAAGGATAACTGATATTTGTATACTTAAGAGCAGCTTTTGCTTCGTATAATTATTTTACATTTAGTCTCTGAGACTTTTAAGGACAATTTGAGGATAGTTGAACTCCCCATTAATTTGAACCTCATTTCCTATTCCTAGTCTTGCCCCTCTCATCCCATTTCAATCGTCTTTGCAACTGTGGCCTGTGGTGGGCGGGTGAAGAGAGAGAGAGAAGGGCAGGGGGGGAGGGGGGTAGAGAGAGAGGGGGGTAGAGAGAGAGAGAGAGAGAGAGAGAGAGAGAGAGAGAGAGAGAGAGAGAGAGAGAGAGAGAGAAGGGCAGGGGGGGTAGAGAGAGAGGGGGGTAGAGAGAGAGAGAGAGAGAGAGAGAGAGGAGAGAGAGAGACAGAGACAGAGACAAAGAGGATGGGAGGGGAGAAGAGTGGAGCTTGAGGCAGTTTTTAAAATTTGGTAAAAATACTCTGCACAGCCACGTTAAAATGGACTGCCTCGAGTTCTTTTATCAATTGATATTCTCCCTCCATTTTCTTCCCTTATTCGTGGTCTCCCCAGCAGTCAAACACACCCTTCCAGCACAGCTTACAAGACCGGGAATGCTGACTGATTCTCTCGTTAGCCCATAACACCAATTGTAGGCCATGGTAAGACCAGCTGACTCACCATTGACCAGAAATTGCCTGATTGGATGAATTCAGAGCCATCACTGACCTTCAACTTTTGAAATCTGATTAATAGCTTTAATCTAGTCCATAGCTCTCGGTGGAGAGGTTGGAAAGGGATATGCGTGTGTGCGCATGCGTGCGTGTGTGGTGGTTGGGTGGGTTTGGGGGTGGGTGGGGGGGGGGGGGGAAAAGAGAGAAGAGAAAGAGAGACTTAAAGTAATTCTTGTGGCTGGGCAAGATCGTTAACTTGGACAGCTCTCTGCTTGAAGAATTCGGACAGATTCATGGGCGGTCACACTTTTCCCTCCTCTACAAATAAACACAAATATCAAGCTGAGTTGCCAGTTATTTAAAAAAAAATACAGAAACCACTGCTGCTGTCAATCACATCTGTGAGAAAGCACAAGCCAAGCGTCGCAACCAAATATAGAGATGAGCAGATCCCAAAAGGAACTGGGGAAAGAAATGATTAAGGATCCTTGAAACATGTTCTCTTCTAAAGCTGGCTTCAAAAATTAAAGCATTTTAAAACCCATGTTTTAAAATAAGCATGCGGCAATATCTGGGGCTCAGGAAAGCGCCAATTTGGGGGAGAAGATCTTTCAAGAGTGCAGGGTGTAATTCCTGTTGGGAGACATCTACCGGTACATTCGTTTCCCACATTTCTGCAGCAGCACCCCATTACAAACTGAATCAGGTAGTGCTGCAATATCAGGGGTACACAATCTGCACCAAATGCATATTTATACTTTTTAGTTCTCAGAATACATGGGGGTGGGGGGGGGGGGGGGGGGAAATTACACTCCCGGGGTGACTTGTAGCTCTTTGATGTCAACTAGCGGGGTATCTTACAACACAGGTACAACACCTGAAGGCCATTTATATATAAATATATATATATAAGTCGCATTAAAGACAGATGTTTTTGGTCCTTTCAATCTCAAAGGGACCTTTACCCTCATCCCCACCACAATGAATAACCTACTACATTGTAAACCCTAAAGAGATCCGGACGAAGAAATCTCTCGCGGTCTGATCCTAGTGACCAGCTTCTATGCTTGAATCGATGCAATTGTGCCAGAGGCAGACCCAGTTCCTTTCGGCATTACTGTTCCATAGTGCCCAGCTTTTTCTCTTCCTGGGTCGTGATGCTGCCAACTTGCCCGTCCTCCTCCTCTTCCTCCTCCTCCTCCTCTACCCCTTCCTGTCCGCTGCCTTGATATTTGTCATGTGTCCACTTGGGGCTGGTGTTGGACTTTTTGTACAGGAAGCGACCCCTCCCTCGCTGGAAGGTACCACGGCCCCTTTTATTTGCCCAGTAGTTGTCCCCGTCACCCTCACGGTCATCGTGCTGCAGAGGAACAGAAGGAAAGGAAAGAGACTTAGTATTAAATGTACAATCAGGCATCTCCTTTGATCTGCTCAGAGGGCCAATATATAAAGGTATACCACCTTTTAAAGTGCAACAGTACTGGTGTGGATGCAGCCTTGGGCCTGTGCAACCTCCTCTCCAGGCTCACCCACTGGCAAGTTTCATAAATTGAAGCCCTTCCCATTGAAACACAATCTGGGGCCAAGCCGTGCATAAGGTGAATTAAGGGTCAGCTGTGGCTAACTCAGTAGAGCTCCTACCTCGAGTTAGAGGGTGGCGGGTTCAAGCCCCACTCGAGACTGGAGCACAAAAATCTGGGCTGACACTCTGGGTACTGAGGGAGGAGACATGTTTTCAATGAGGCATTAAACTGAGGCGCTGTCTGCCCTAGACATGACATAGAATTTACAGTGCAGAAGGAGGCTATTTGGCCCATCGAGTCTGCATTGCACTTGCAAACAGCACCCCACTTAAGTCCACACCTCCTACCCATACCAATAACCCAGCAGCCCAACCCCTTTGGACACCAAGGGCAATTTAGCATGGCCAATCCACCTAATCTGCACATTTTTGGAACATGGAAGGAAAGCAGACGCAGACACGGGGAGATCGTCTCCGCACAAACAGTGACCCAAGCCGGGAATCCAACCTGGGGCCCTGGAGCTGTGAAGCGACAGTGTGACCACTGTGCTACCATGGCCTTCTGGGAAGGCCTTCTGGGAAGGCGCGGTACTTAAAAATCAGGAGAGTTCGCCCCACTGACCTGGCCAATATTTATCCTTCAACACCGTAAAAAGATATTTGTAGCAATACTGGCAGTTTGATCTTTTATGTACACAAATTGGCTGCTGCATTTCCCACACTACAAACAGTAAGCATACTTCATTGGCTGTAAAGTGTGTTGGGCATCCGAGGCACTATATAAATACAACTTCTTAATTCCAACAAAATACGTACCATAAGGAAACAGTGGGACTCTGCTGCCAACAACTGGCACGTAATAAGAGAGGTTATAACAGAGATGGGTGGATTATTACTCTAATTGAGATCTGCATTTGCACTCAAAGTAATGAATGAAAATTGCTGGAATGCAGCTGTTCCCAAGAGGGAGCACTTTTTATTTGCTTGCCGTCCTCTTCCACGACCTCCCCCAAAAAATTGCAACTCCTTCATTTGCAGATCAAAATGCAGGGTACACCTCTGTGAAACCTCAAAGAACGATGGAGAGGCAATAGACGTGAAATATAGATACTTTATACTCAGCCGCAGGGTAATCCAGTTCTATCTCTCTCTCTCTCTCTCCTCCCCCCTCTCCAAACTAGCTGGAAAAATTAACCAATTCAGGACATTTCCCTCCCTCCATAGAACAGAACCAAAGCACGAGTGGCCGAGATCCCTTTCACCAGTTTCAGCGTCAATGCTACAAAATATTCCATTTATCAAGGCTCAGTTAAGTCTTTGGGCAGGGGAGAAAGTGGCTGTTTTTCGATGTTGCTGTGAAGGTCCAAGGAACAAATAAAGCTCAAATTGCCGTGCACCTTGCCCCCATGGTCCAGTGTGGCACTGCAGCGACAAATACACAGGAACAGGAGATGACCATTTCGCTTCTCTAACCTGTGCCAGCATTCAATTAAATCCTTGCTGATCTCTATATCGTCACTTTTCCACATTGGTACCATATCCATTAAAATACCCTTGCCTACTGATCTCTGGTTTGAATCTGGTACCCAACCCACAGCCTCAATAATCTCTTGGGAGATTTTCAGATTTCCATCACCCTTTCTGTTTGGAAGTGCTTCTGACATCACCCGTTAATAACTAAGTTCTAATTTTAAAGTGTGCTCTCTTTGTTCTTGAGGCATAATCTTATAATTAGTCAGGTCGTTTAGAAGCAATGTCAGGAAACACTCCTTCACAAAAAGACTGGGAAGCTGCCTGCTCCATGCGGCTTGATTATTTGCTGGATCAACTTGCTGAGCCATTAGGGAGCTCAGCCTAGACCTGGCTTGGTTACAAACGGCTCTCAGAAGCTCAAAGACGTTTCTCCCCTCAGCACAGATTAAACAAGGCACTGCCCCAGCCCTGAGCCGGGATGCTTGTGGACACGTACCAGGTAGTACTTTTTGCTTTTTGGTGTGTACTCGGGGTCCCAGTCCTCTTCGCGGGGCCTCTTTTGGAAAGTTGGGTTACCGGGGTTACTGCTATTGCTGGGACCAGGAAACGCTCCCCTGCCATATCCTCTTCCTCTTATTCTGAACTGCTGCATTAGCATAAAAAGGAAGGTGTAATTGGGACAGGTATTCAACTTCAATGAGTTACATTTCAGACCTTGATGCAAAGTACAAGTGATGGAGAATGGAATGTTCACTTACTCAGCACGCCAAGGTAACACGGCACAGGAGGCTTTTTCCACGCTAACTTGGCAAGGCATCTCTAGTCAAAACCTCCCACCCCACAAACTGCCCTTTTTCTGCCAGCAAGGTACTTCCACACACTAAAATCTCAATGTGAACTTTTTACTGCTGAACAGATGGGAGCAGCAAGCTTTAAAGCCAGACTTGACCTTCCTCCAGGAGAGAGAGAGAGAGAGAATCAAAGACTCAATTCGGCAAGTTCAGAATTAAACATCCCCTTCCTTAGTGCTCAGTGTCACCCCCAAACCCTGGATACCGGTGTATATCTAATTAAAAATGTTGTACAAATCAGGAGCAAACGCTATACAAGTCGAAGGTCGGAGGTTTAAAGCGATGGGGTGAGGCAGTGGTCAACAGCAAATTCTGGATGGAGGCACCATAATCTTGATATGTAGGCCACAGTTCTCAGGAAATCAAAAACAAAACCCTGTACCTCAGGACCCTGTAGCCAAGGACCTGGGGCAAGGCCCAAAAGCAATGGTCTCTTTTCAAGAATCAGGTGTTTCTATTCATAAATGTCTGTTGACTCCAATTCTACCCTGCTGCTCTCTAGAACAGAAGACACCATAACTCCGTCTCTGGAAAACAAACATATTATAGACACGGATACAGTCAGTAACTTCTAAAGTACTTCAAGTGAAAGGTTCAGTACCTCATCAAAGTAAAATCACCAAGAATCTGGACAGATCAACTTACTGATGCCTGGACGTACAAACAACTCGCCCCATCCCGATCCCCTAATAAACCACTGACTGGAATCCAGGGAACACAAAACAAAAAATTGAGGCGCATAAAGCATCAGAGTTTTCTGTTTCTGCTTACAAAAATTCCACGTGCCCTGCCTCGTGCTGGTGGGCCTGTGAACTCTCTTGTTCCAAGGCGAGCTTTGTTAAAGCCGGTTGTGGTCTCCTCACGGCCCACTCCCTCTTCTGGTTCTTCTTTACCCTCGTGTGATGGAGAGGAAGAGGAAGATGAGGATGACGATGAGCTGGTCCTTGCTCTGACTTTCTTACGCTTCCTGTTCAAAGAAAATTGCACAAAACTAAAGATGTTATTTTTGAATACCACTTTTTGCACCTCACTGGTCCCTCAAGAAGCAGCACATTGTTTAGAGGCTGGCATCAGCCTGAACCACATTCAAACTCGCCCAAATCAAATGCCCAATTACCAGCTGATGTGTTGCAAAGCTGACAGGTTATTTTCTCCCTCCTACACACACCTTTCCAATGGGCAAACAACTGTCATGTTTGCTGACCAATCATACTACCCCACTGCCAGTATTGCCAAGTGAACGCAACATCAGATGGCAAGTTTGGGTAGGCAAGAAGGGGGATGAAGTGCAACAATTTAAGTAAGAGCTAAAGAAAGCATCTGTGCAGCCCAGTGTATTAGTGATTTAGAAACCTTCCGTTATCTCAATGGTTATTTGGCAAAATCAGCTAGCTATTTGTTCATTTGAAATCCAAGCTGTCATTTTGTGGAGAGCAACACTGCATGACAGCCAGGAGTTTATATCTCCCATGCTGCCTTAAACACACCTTTCTCTGGCTGAGAACTGAAGAGTGTTTAGGCTGTGGGCTCAAGCCCATTCATTCATCATTGGTCCTCCTACCAACCATATATGCTAATGACTGTAGTGCTCAGTGCCATTTGCACCATACAAATGCCAGGCAATAACCATCTTCAACAAGTTAAGAATCTAACCACTGCCCCATGCCATTCACAAGAACACAAATAGCAACAGCAATACCACTGTCAAATTCCCCACCAGTAACATATCGTTAAGATTCATCAGAAACTTAACTGAGGCAGACACATAAATACTATGGTTGCAAGAATAGGTCAACGGCTGGGGATTTTGCAGCAACCAATTCACCTCTTAATCTCCAAAGTCTGTCCACCTCCAAGGTACAAGTCAGGAGTGTAATGCAACACCTCCCCATTCACCTAGATGAGTGCAGATTCAACATGCAGGCAACTCAATATCATTAGGAAGCAGCAGCCTGCTTGAACTGCACCTCATCCATCAAATTCACTCCTCCCACCACCAGTGCAGAGTTCCAATAGTGTTTACCACTGCAGCAACTCTCCACAGTTCCTTCAACAGCACCGTCCAAAACCACAACATTCACCACTTAGGACAAGGACAGCGGATGCGATGCGTGGGACCACCACCACATGCAAGCTCACCTAGCACACTCTATCCCAACTTGGAAACATATCACTGTTCCTTCATTTTCACTGGGTAAAAATCCAGAACTCCTCTCGAAAGCACTGTAGGTGCATCTATAGACTGCAGTGGTTCAACGCAGTTAACTACTTCCTTCTCAAGGTCAAGAAGGGCTGGTCAAGCCAGTGAAGCTCACATCCCAACAACAATTTTTTTTTAAACTAGGAAAGGAGTAAACCATTTGGGGAGATGTGTAACCAGTCCCAATATTAGGACTATAATTAGTACTCAAGCTGAATGTTGCCTCTGATTTACCTCCATCAGAGCTATATTCCACAAGTTTTGGTAATTCTAATTAAACCATAATTCAATTATCATCCGCAATGCCATTGGGTACCAATGCTACCATCAGTCAGGCTGTGGAAAGGCAGTAATTTCACTGCTTTGGGGTAATGACATTGCTGTGCGTATGGAGTTTTACAAGGAGAATGAAAAATACCAATTGAGAATTTATCTGTGGAACAGAAATTACAGAAGGGAGGAAAATAAAATGGTGGCAGTATAAGGCGGCATTTTGCCCCATTGTGTGACAGGACGGGATTGGAGAGGAATAGAGGCAGCCAACAGAGGTGGACAATCCAGTATGACGAAGCAAACAGAACATTACCTTTGCTTTTTTGACTCCTTGTATGCTTTGGGAATTTTTCCAGATTTTTCCTTTGACCGTTCACGTGAATGGCTCGAATCTCTTGAATCTTTGGAACTATCTTTTTTATGCTCTCCTTCCTTGCTTTTATATTTCCTACGATGCTCAATATCTAGGCGAAGGTCATCCGGCTCATCTTTTAATTTTCCTTCTCCCTGCCAGCAATCATTTGATATAAGAAACAAGAAATATGTTTAACAAGAACTGTGGCTGAGAAGAGGCAGATTAAGAAACTAAAGGGTCTCAGAAGGAGGTGATGTGGTTTTGTATTTCATGCCTTTGTTTAAATTACAGCATTTGTACAATCCAGCTTCCAAGTCTCTGCCAGTGTGGTGTGCACCTGGAAAGCATGTGCACACATGATCACTGGAAATTAAACAAGGCTTGGAATACTACAAAAGAACCATGGCCTCTACTTCACCAGAGTGATTTCTTTAACTTCTTAATCCGACCAAAAGTACAGGTTGATTTAACACTGGTCAGTCGCCCTGTGGAATTACACATGAGCAGTCCATCACACATATAACATTCCACTTTAAAGCATAAGTGGCTGAAATCAAGATCACTATTTAAACATCATAATCACACTTTCCCTCTTGCGCTGATCTGTGCACATCAGAACAATTTTGGAAGAGAAATAAACTGTGGTCACTGATGCAAGGTTCGAACACCCATCAACGTGAAGGAAATAATTCATGAGAACAAGGTACTCAGCCAATGACTGAGCTCCGTGAACACAACCAGGACAAACCACATGCACCCTTCCCTGTGGTTGGCCCCACACCATTCCTGCCTCACTAATTTGGGAATAAACACCATGTCTTTTTGCCCTAACAAAGTCAGCTGTTCGCTTATGAGGTGGCGTGAAGGGGATGCTCTTTATTTTGTGCCTGGCTTTTCATTTCCTCAGTTCATTCCCACTTCCGGATTCACTCCTGTTCCACACATGGAATGCCTTTGTCTCCCACGCCCGCTTGGACCAGTTAGAACATAGAACAGTACAGCACAGAACAGGCCCTTCGGCCCTCGATGTTGTGCCGAGCCATGATCACCCTACTCAAACCCACGTATCCACCCTATACCCGTAACCCAACAACTCCCCCCCCTTAACCTTACTATTAGGACACTACGGGCAATTTATCATGGCCAATCCACCTAACCCGCACATCTTTGGACTGTGGGAGGAAACCGGAGCACCCGGAGGAAACCCACGCACACACGGGGAGGACGTGCAGACTCCACACAGACAGTGACCCAGCCGGGAATCGAACCTGGGACCCTGGAGCTGTGAAGCATTTATGCTAACCACCATGCTACAGTTGGAACAGTAAAATTTTTTAAACCATTGCACATGCTCTCCAATATGCTCGTTACCCACAAGTCCATCTAATGCCAGTGATGAAAGACTAAAACAAAGCTTAATTCACAATGTAAAAATAAGGTCAAGGCACGGTGGCGCAGTGGTTAGCACTGGGACTAAACCGCTGAGGACCCGGGTTCGAATCTCGGCCCTGGGTCACTGTTCGCGTGGAATTTGCACATTCTCCCCGTGTCTGCGTGGGTTTCACCCCAACATCCCAAAGATGTGCTGGTTAGGTGAATTGGCCATGCTAAATTGCCCCTTAATTGGAAAACAATAAAAATAATTGGGTACTCTGAATTTATTTTAAAAAATAAAGGTCATGAATCGGAGAAACATCTTGTGACATACAAGGCTAGTAAACAGAATTTGGGAGGGAGAGGGAAGGAAACAATTAGAGATTAAGAATCAGGACAACATTTCTTCAGTCATTGACTGTTGGTTCAGACAAATGGATTGAAGCATTTTAAATTGCAGTTGGATTAGTTTCCTTGCTCCAAAATATGATACCTGGTCCCCAGGAAAGCTACATTGCAGTCATTATACTTTTGTACAGGATGGATTCTGGCTCTTGGAATGGAGCAAGTAGAATGGGAGTTGATGTTTGCCTTGTGTGAAGTCAGTGATATGAATCACAAACTTAACATGCAGGTAGAGCAAGCAATCAGAATGACAAATGGTACGTTAGCCTTTATTGCAAGGGGTTTGATTTAAGACTAAGGAAGCCTTGCTATATGCCTTGTTGAAATTATTTAATTTTATAAATTTAGTGGACCCAATTGATTTTTTCCAATTCAGAGGCAATTTAGCATGGCCAATCCACCTAACCTGCACATCTTTGGGTTGTGGGGGTGAAACCCATGCAAACACAGGGAGAACGTGCAACCTCCACAGGGACAGTGACCCAGAGCCGGGATCGAACCTGGGACCTCGGCGCCATGAGGCTGCAGGGCTAACACACTGTGCCACCATGCTGCCCGCCTTGTTGAAATTATATAAGCTTCAATGATACCACACCTGGAGTGCTGTGTACAGTCGTCTCCATATGTGCATTGGAGGGTAGCAATAAAGGCTCGCTGGAGTGATTTGTGGGATGGGGAGATTGTCCTGTGAGGAGAGATTGAATGAATGCGCCTATATTCCCTGGAGTTTAGGAGTATAAGTGATAACCTCATTGGAACATGTAAACGATTTTGGAGGGTATGACAAGGTAGATGCTGTTTCCCTTGGCTGCAGAGTCTAGAACGAGATAGTTTCGGGTTATGGGGTCTGTTATTTAGGACTGACAAGAGGATAAATTTCTTCATTCAGAGGGTTGTGAATTTTCCACCTCAGAAAGCTGTGGATGCTCAGTTGTTGAGTTTATTAAGACTTAGAGCGATCAATTTTTGGACACTTAGTGAAACAGTGAGGAGGTAGAGTCGATGTCCATGTTCTTATTGAATGGTGCAGCAGAGTCGATGGTTTGTACTGGTTGATTCCTGTTCCTAATTATGCTCTTATACCATTGGGTGAATCTTCCCTCATTGCCACAGCAAACAGCACCGGACCATGCCGATCTTGGACAGAGGGAACATGGCCACTCTGCATGCTGATCATATCCCATTCTCCCGAGGGCGAGATATTCCATCACAGTGGGCCAGAGAGTGGTTAGGGTTCAATTTTATTTATCCTCAGCCCATTGGATCAAACATGGTCAATCCCTTTTGTTGATAACAGGCCAATAAAACCATCTCTCTTTAAAACTGCAAATGCAGTTCCGTGCAATTGGAAAATTACACATTTACCAGCACAACAGTGCAGCTGGATAACAGCCAGCTTCTGGCAAGTGTTAAAGGCAGCTGAAAGAGGCCAAATGTTTAAATCACAAGGGTTTGGCCTTCTCACAAAGACCCCCAATTGTGAAAGAGCATTACAGGTTTTATACATGTACACATACACAGGCAATGTTCGGACCTAATTAACTAAGACAATTCATTGCATCTATCAGAGGAGTTTTCAAACCAAAGGAATTGAGCGCAACACATCTGGAAATTATAGGACATCTGGAAAATGAATTCTGGGACAAACAACTTGACAGTTTGCAGGTTCCACCCATCTCTGTATTCAGGCTGTATGTAGTCAATCTGTTAAAATATGGGTTTAATGCATTGTGTAGTCAGTATTTCCCTATTCTTCTCCCCAAGGTATTGGGGTATTTCCACAGGTGCCAGCAGCTCTCTGTAACCTCACCAAATGGGCATTGTTGTGCATGCCAGGATGGAGAACATTAGCAGGAACTACAGACTTAGCTTCAAAATGGGAATGCAATTACTCACCGACTCATGAGGGGGAATATTTCAAATTACAATGGAATGTTCTAGAATTGAAACACTTGGAACAGGGCAAGAGTAGCAGCAACTAGCAAGCGGGAAGGACCAACTTATATTGATAGAGTATCTTGAACATAGCAAAACATATCAAAACACAAGCAGTATCAATAAAAACATTTTCGACACTGAGCCATATAAGGAGTTAGTGGGACAGATGACCAAATATTTGCTCAATCAAGCAGATTTAAGGAGCATCTTAAAGGAGGAATGAGAGGCAGCAAGGTTGAGGGAGGGAATTTCGGGGCTTAGGGCCAAGAATGCTGAAAGCATGGCGGGCGATTAAAATTGGGAATGCTAGAGGCCAGAATTGGAGGAGCCCAGCGGTCTCAGAGGAATTTGTAAACTAGGGCGAGGATTGTGAAATTGAGGCTTTATCAGTGATGGATGATCAGGCCTTGGAACAAATTAAGATATGGGCATGAATTGGGTGAGCACCATTTTATGAAGGGTGGACGTGAGGGGGTAGCAGTTGTAAATAGGAAAGAACAGGAGTAAATTGAATTTCTTCTGCTCATTGTCATTACACTGAGAATACTTTTAAGTCAAGGCATCTCATGTATATAAGTTACAACCATTTCTGGGCACAGAAGCAGCCTGGGGCAATAACTCTCAACATCAGAATTGGCAGGCATGATACAGAGGGCAGGTGCACTCAACAGTTCAATACCATTTTACTAATGGTCGAGTTACCCTACCACATCTGTGAAATAAAATTTAAATCAGACATTACAGTCAATTGGATCCAGGCATACTTTACAGATATACTTTATTTTTCATTCAACTTGCACTACAGGCATGACAGTCCAAGCTCCACAAACAGCAGATATAGTGTCTAATAGATAGATCTACCCAATGACATGCTGCATCAAAGTGCCAAGCTATATTATTTGGTTAGCTTGTGACTTAAAACACGGGCTAGTCCATTACTCGTCATCAGTACATCATTTACTGACCACAGATGAGGGAAGAGAGATGATTTCTTCTATGCTCTATACAGAATGAATTCCCAAACATTTTATACAAAGCACGCCGAGAAGACCTCCCTCATCATGAACATTATGAGAGGAACACGGCAGTTCCTAATAACTGCACCAACTCTCTTGCTCTGACTCAATCTACCATTGATTGTCTGGAGATTTGGGCCTGGGAGTTGGAATGGAGTCCTAGCTCCAAATGCAGGTCCTGGAAGTGACACTACATACCTCTCAAAAGCACTATCAACACTTACAAATAAATTAAATAAAAATATATTGTGCCTAAACCCCTGTAAAGTTACTTAAGGAAATGTATAACCAGGGTGCTGTTAGCTGTTACCATTGTAGACACCAAACATCCAAGAAGCCTAAGCTCATCATTTCACCCTCCTAATATTAATAAAGTCCCCAACCAGGAACAGACACAAAACAACCTGACGCTACAGAAGAGATGACAAGACAGAATTCTTAAAAACGTTAACTACATTTAAAATTTTCCTCAGAAAAAAATCCAAAATACTTACAGCTCAGTCAGAAAAGAAGTTTTCCTGCATCAGCCACTCGCATTTTTTTTATATTTTTGCATTTTCCTAAAGTTTTTTTCCAAAAATGTCTCCCAGTGTCTCAAGCTCACCTCAACAGGCTCTGACAGCATCTGCCATACTTTTAAGCACGTCACAGAGGTGAGGATTAATTTAATAAATAAAACACTTTGCAGCTCAGTTTTTTTAGAACAATTGTTTTGGGGGCCTTAAAAGAAAAACACAAACTTATGATAGGAGAAACTCCAAACAAAAATAAGTCATTTGTCATTGTACAGACATTACCCAATATTCATGCATTAAAAGCACAAACACAGCATTAGTAAATCCACAATTAAACATCAAGTTACCTTGTAGCTGCTCTCCTTCTGGCCCTTTATTTCGTCACGCGAATGCATACGTTTCTTTAGAGCACTGGGTGAAATATCAATCCGCCTTAAAAATGGAAACCACCATCAGAACGAAGAATATTAGAGGGCAGAGTCTTTAAAGATGTAGTCATTACGGTTTGAGAGGATAACATTCTGTGCTCAGCAAGAGGTGCTTGCGAAGGTGTAAACATTTTGCCACTTTAAGTATTCGATGCATGCAGAGGGGTCTCCCATATCAGGTGCAGCACAGCCAGGTGCAGAATAAAGCGCACTTTAAACAACGTGCCTAAGTCTCAATCTCTGACGAGCTCTCGCTATCATCAGCGTGGCCTTTTCATATTCCGCACGCACCGTTCTCTCAGCATTTGAGCAAGGTCATCAATTTATCCCAATTAATACAGAGTTGGGGACATCTTTGTGCTGGAGGTTCATTTGGAAGTGGATACTGACTGTCCAAAACCCATTTGATACTCAGCCCTTGGAAATCAACAGAGAGAAACTTTAATCTCATCATTCTGTGTTGCAGATTCAAATTCAATCCCAGGAGTGAAAGGACAAACTGGTGAGTCACTCACATTCTCATCGCTTTTTACTTAGCGAAAGCAAATTACACTTGTTCAGGCAAAACAGTAAGTGCAGAAGCTATGCTTTATAAATAGAACTTTTCCCTTAATCTCTCCTTTTTAGTTTACACTTTCCACTCTCCCATGCCATACCGCCACAGAGAGCAGAGCAGGCAAAATCTTGTTCTTAGGCTACTGCGAATGCATTTTTATACTAAACCACATATGCCCCCCTCAACGCCTCTTGGTGCCATCCACGAGAAAACCAGGCTGAGTCTGGGAACTCATCTGGAAAATGGTGGACACTGCACTTGATGACCGTGTGCATTTAAAGCATATCACAGCCAACAGTACTTTTGAAATGGTTGTAATGTAAGTGATCACACCAGCCAATTCATGCAAAGCAAACTTCCACAAACAAATGAGATAAATCACCCCATTATATTTGGTGATGCTGTTTGAGGGATTAACATTACACAGGAAAACTCCCTTGCTGTGCTGTGGGATCATCTGCAACCAGTCAAAAGGGCATATGGTGGTCTCAGAGTAACACCCCATCTGGAAGGCAAGCGCTCAGACTGTGCAGCACTCGCTCAGTATCACATAGGAATGACAGCCTAGATTTTGTGCTCGAGTCTCTGGAGCGGGACTGAACCCAAAACTTTCAACACTGAGGTGAGCGTGCTACCCACTGAGACAAGGCTGGCACCGATGTGGCAGCAGGCAATTCCAACACAAGATCAGAATTCAGTACAAAGATGGAAGCAATATACAGCAGCTGACCAGAGCGGTGTGGCACATGGGCATGGAAGAGAATTTATGTAGACTCTACTCCCAAATGCCTTTCAGCGACTTAACTACAAAACAGTGCTGAGAGAAACCAAGAAAACAAACCTCGCTGCAGAATTAAAAACATTTTTTTTTAAAGAAGGCCAAAATCAAACAGCCACACAACAGGCTGAAGTTTCATTGCACCGTTGTTCAGTGCAGGATAGTAGAGATCAGTAATTGTCAAGAATTGATAATCGGGATTTGAACTGGCAAATCTCTCGATGGGTAGCCTCGACTTACTGCTACTGAAACTTACTAACCCCCCCCCCCCCCCCCCCCCCCCTCTGGCAAAAACAAAAAGGAAAGTCTGATACCTATGAATCTCTGGGCTCTTCTGCCTGGGCACCTCCTGCTCAGCTGTTCTCCTTTGGTACATTGTAAAGCGTTCGTTTAATGTTACTCCGGCTGACTTGAAATAATGCTCTGTTGGTGCCAGAGAAAAATACAGCCCGCTTAGAGAATTGTTAAAGAGAAGGACACCATCTTTCACAGAAATTAGATTCTATGGTAATTAAAAAGTACACACTTGAGATAAACAAAACTAGTTGCTGAATGCATGTCCCACACGTACATACCAACATCCAATTGAACATCAACTCTGACAATTTCCATAAACGCTCAAATTTGTTGTTTATGGGGTGGACAAATAGCATGAGAGACACAGATTAAACCCTGTAACTTCAGCCTCACCATTGTGACAATTTACCCAAGCTCAGGGTGGTGGAGTAGAGAAATCCTTCATTTCTAAGCTGCTCCTACACATCACCTTTGTATTGCAGCTCGAGTGCAAAAGGGAACCAGTTTTCTTGAGCAGTTACTATGTTCATTCCCCCAGTGGGACAGGACAGCCTAATGCCTTAAAAACAAATCACTTTACATTCACATGGTATGTTTACAAGAAAAAAATTAAAACAATGTTGGTTAGATGTTCACATCCACTGGTGCAATTATTAGCGATTTGGCCCTCTCTGTACACACAAGGCTACCATTAAAAGGAATAGTTCATATCACCTCTTTCCTGCTCTATCTTTTCTCAAAATTTCCACCCTCCTCTTTTTCAGTTTCCTCCAGTTCCAATTTTATTTTAAAAGGAATCATTTATTCATACAATTTCTTGTCATTTCTTTTTCCCAAGGTTACTCTTTCAACCACTTTGATGGGCCCAAGCCCCCATCAGTCTTCAGTTACTTTTGCTTCCAACGGTCTGGACAAAGACTGACCAGATGTAGAAGTGTCGGTCTATCACAAAGCAGAATAGAGCGTGACGGTGCCATTAAACATTCCCACAAAGAGCAACTTCTACTAATTGGCTGTGGCATGAAGGGAGAAATTGTCCATTCAGAACCAAGTGAGCCATACATCAGATATCCTTGAAGATCAATATTTAGCATTAGTGAACCTACAAAACATTATGCTATTAATTTGGGGTCCATCAACTGTGAGAATGTCCATCAACCTCACCTAGGCGATTGAGGATGTGAAGTTCCTTTAAAAATGTAACTCTTTGGTAGTTATCAGTCACAACTTAGCTGTACTGGTTGGAGCCTTCGGTCAGCAGAGAATCATCACTGTAAATGTACCTGTACCATTTTATCTTAGATTCCATGTAAACCCAAACCAGTCCTCAGGGAATGTCCTGCAAAGCTCCAAAGTGAATTAAGTTCCAGAAAAAAAAAAATCACTAGTTGGTTTAAGCTGATATCACACATCACCATTCAGTGACATCTGTATACAAACAGCAGGAAAAACATCAAGAGGCATTTTAACTGTAGCAATCAAGATTTCTGTACCCTGCCAATATCCTTTGTGGCAACCCCCCCTCCCTCCTACAAAAAACAATGCCGGTGTTAGAAATGTGAAATGAACGCAGACGGCTAGGAACATCCAGTAAGTCAGGCAGCTTCTGTAAAGAAACAAAGCTGCCCATTTCAGACACAGAACTATTTGGATGGACGACTGCGTTTGAAACTTCAAAATTTCTTTATACATGCGGCCTGACTTGCTGAATGTTTACACCATTGTTAGCATTTGGCAGCACACTGGCTGGATGTTCAGTTGCTGAACAATAAAAAAACTAGAGAATGCTGAACACATTACGGCTAAATCAAAAATGATACTTAATGGGGAAGAGTGCACAGGGATTCTAATAAATAGGAATCAACAGAAGAGATGGTTTCAAAGATACTGAAGTTGAAGGGTATAATTCATTAGATTCTGCATAATAAATCACTACCGCAACGAGTGTTTGAGGCAAATATCATAGATGCATTTAAGGGGAAGCTAGGTAAAGGAGGAAGGAATGGGAAGTTATACAAAGAGGGATGGACAAAATAGGGCAGGTGGTGACACATGTGGGGCATAAACACCGGTGTCGACTAGTTGGACTGAACTCATCTTTCTGTGATGTAAAGTCCACGTAATATGCAAATCAGATTCACTCGTCTTTATTTCCAATTTATAGTACAATCAGTGCCCGCGGGTTACTCTATACCATGAGATAAACAAACAAACAAATAACGATACCTGATTCAGGCATAACATTCATGAAAGCTAGTTGCAAATTGAGGTGCTGGGAAGTTGTACAAGTGGTTTCCACGACCGGCAAGGTTAAAAGAACATCACTTATTTTTGACCATGTCCTAGGTGACTGATCATCCAAATTCTATTGCGAGACCAATACAAAACTGCCATTGCAATGAGTGGCCAAGAAATATGATGAACAGATTTACTTTACCAGCCTTCAAGATACAGGAATGCACCAACATAAGGTGCTCTGTTCGCAATTGGGTATAGCGTTACTAATGGTACAAGGATACCCAAGCCAAAAGGATAGATTAAAAACCAAGTTCAACACATATCTCACCGCAAGGTGGAACAACTTTCTAACAATAAAAATCAAGCAGTAATTGTTATCTTACCTTTCACATGGTGAACCAGAGTCACAATGTGCTGAGCAAATAGCTCTGAAGGACTGCGACGAGACTGGGCCATCTGAATATGCTGGAAGATGGAACGGAACTCCTGATCTTTTTTGGGTTTGTGAACAAGGTCACGACAGAGGCGCCGCTCATGCGTCAGGACGTTGGTAGAGCTAGAAAGACAACACAAAGAGCTCCTCATGAAAGATGGCCACTCGAAAGCAACAATAAGCAATGTCCATTACAGACATCAATATTGCTAGTCGCTCACTCATCACATCCATCCTAGTTCTTTGTGATAATCTGCTCACCACTGTACAGCATCAGTGACACAAAGACAGGCCAGTTGCTTTGGTCACATTTACACGAGTGCCAATATTGATATATTTGACAATTTGCATTTCTAGTTTTCAGCTAATTCTGCAGAGGCAAGAAACAAATTTAAAAAGTGCCCAGTGACCTTTGCTGAAGAGTGCATGTATGAGTGAACATGTTTTGATGAGGTGCCTCCAAATCTAAAAAGAAATGCTCGCCGCTAGGATTGCCACATGAAGTGCAGCAATTAGATAAGAACTGTAAGGCACATCATTCGTCGCCAAACTCAAGCAGGAACATGTTTCGAAAAATTTTTCGAAGTGATAAATTGGCATGTGGTATGGCCAACATCTTGCATTTAAAGAATTATATTACATAAATATCAACTGCAAATTACAAAGGGCTGAGATTAGAGTGATTTAAGGATCATACAGGTATAATCCAGGGAATTATAGACCTGTGAGTTTGACGTCAGTGGTAGACAAACTGTTGGAGAAGATACTGAGGGATAGGATCTATTCACATTTGGAAGAAAATAGACTTCTCAGTGATAGGCAGCATGGTTTTGTGCAGGGAAGGTCATGTCTTATAAACCTAATAGAATTCTTTGAGGAAGTGACAAAGTTAATTGATGAGGGAAAGGCTGTAGATGTCATATACATGGACTTCAGTAAGGCGTTTGATAAAGTTTCCCATGGCAGGTTGATGGAAAAAGTGAAGTCGTATGGGGTTCAGGGTGTACTAGCTACATGGATAAAGAACTGGCTGGGCAACAGGAGACAGAGTAGTGGCGGAAGGGAGTGTCTCGAAATGGAGAACGGTGGCTAATGGTGTTCCACAGGGATCTGTGCTCGGACCACTGTTGTTTGTGATCTACATAAATGACCTGGACGAAGGTATAGGTGGTCTGATTAGCAAGTTTGCAGATGATACTAAGATTGATAGAGTTGCAGATAGCGAGGAGGACTGTCAGAGAATACAGCAAAATATAGATAGACTGGAGAGTTGGGCAGAGAAATGGCAGATGGAGTTCAATCCAGGCAAATGCGAGGTGATGCATTTTGGAAGATCTAATTCAAGAGCGGACTATACGGTCAATGGAAGAGTCCTGGGGAAAATTGATGTACAGAGAGATCTGGGAGTTCAGGTCCATTGTACCCTGAAGGTGGCAACACAGGTCGATAAGAGCGGTCAAGAAGGCATACAGCATGCTTGCCTTCATCGGACGGGGTATTGAGTACAAGCGTCGGCAGGTCATGTTACAGTTGTATAGGACTTTGGTTAGGCCACATTTGGAATACTGCTTGCAGTTCTGGTCACCACATTACCAGAAGGATGTGGATGCTTTAGAGAGGATGCAGAGGAGGTTCACCAGGATGTTGCCTGGTCTGGAGGGTGCTTGTTATGAAGAAAGGTTGAGTAGATTAGGATTGTTTTCGCTAGAAAGACGGAGGTTGAGGGGGGACCTGATAGCTTTTTCCAAGAGTGGGGTGTCAATTATAAGGGGTCACGATTTCAAGGTGAGAGGGGGAAAGTTTAAGGGAGATGTACGTGGAAAGTTTTTTTACACAGAGGGTGGTGGGTGCCTGGAATGCTTTGCCAGCAGAGGTGGTAGAGGCAGGCACGATAGCATCATTTAAGATGCATCTAGACAGATATATGAACGGGCGGTAAACAGAGGGAAGTAGATCCTTGGAAAATAGGCGACAGGTTTAAAGGATCTGGATTGGCGCAGGCTGGGAGGGCCGAAGGGCCTGTTCCTGTGATGTAATTTTCTTTGTATTGCCACAAAATATCAGTATTTGATGTCATCTCTACATTAAGGAAACAACTTCATGAGGATGATGCCACATTGCTGAGGTTGAGTCATTTTGTACCAGGATGTATCACAATGATCGTTTCCCACAAGGGGAGTTTGTCATCTCTGCAAAGACACCGTGTGGCAGTTGCAAATTGAAGACTTTATAACTGATAACACGGAGTAGTGTCCAATAAAATGAGCGGGCAGATTACTGCATCACTAGGCTGACTGGCTGGACACCGTTGAGACAAGAGTTTGGCAGCTTAACTGGATAAGTCTCTGACGGAGGCAGTGCAGGTTAGAGAAGTGGTGGGGGGAGGGGGTGAAAAGAGTGCCTTCAAATAGTATAAAGGGGGTGGGACAAGAATAGATATTAGACTGGAGCGCCAACACAGTGCCCTTTCTGAATGAAGTCCTAATAAGGACATCGCAGTGATGCACAAATGGGCTACATCGCAGAGACAACACCATAGCTTCCATTCCTTATCAAGCAGCACGGTGCCACAGTGGTTAGCACTGCTGCCTCACAGCTCCAAGGTCAGGGTTCAATTCCAGCCTCGGGTTACTGTCTGTGTGGAGTTTGCACTTTCTCCCCATGTCTGCGTGGGTTTCCTCCAGGTGCTCCAGTTTCCTCCCAAAGATGAGCAGGCGAGGTGGATTGGCCATGCTAAAATTGCCCCTTAGTGTCCAAAGATGTGCAGGTTAGGTAGGGTTAAGGGGATAGGGCAGGGGTGTGGGCCTAAGCAGGGTGCTCTTTCAGAGGATCAGTGCAGACCCGACGGGCCGAATAGCCTCCTTCTGCACTGCAGGGATTCTATGGTTTAAGTTACTGATCTTAGCTGCCTTGCAGCAGAGAGAAATAACAGGGTTACTGCTATGTGCCTCTTGTCAGCTGAAGGGAACATTAAAACCAGGCTGTCCCTACCTCTTCGCAACAGTAAAAGCACTTGGAAAGTTTTGACAAGGGCCCAGGAGGTGACAGAGCCACATGCTCTTAAAAAGCCATAGTGACATCTTGCTGAATTAACCAACAGTTGACAACATACAGCCTCAGCCCTACCTAAACACAGAGTGCCTCTGATTGTCTAACTCCCTTCACTGTTTTGGAAGGGGAGAAAGATGTGAAATTTATCTGATTTTGCTAGAGAATCAGCCATGGGACGACTGGGCAGCCTAACCCTTGACAAAACGAACACAAAGCACTCAATCCAATTCTTACCCAAGCGTGTCATCGCCAAACTGCAAGGAATCCATTTTCAACGTAACCTCTGTTGGACGATGAGCTGGCTTGAGCACAGGGGCGTTTTCATCTTGAGCAGTTACACCTTCCTGCTCTTTGCCATCAGAGCTTTTTCTCGGGGGAGGAGGGCTTTCTGCTCGGCCTGCCTTATACTTTGATGCTTTCACAGGTGACACCTCTCGGTATCTGCTACCGTCTGCTTTCTTTGATTGAAATCGCTCCTCTTTTTTAAATCTCTCGGGCATTAATTCATCCTCCTCCACCTCTCTAAACTTCTCCTTGGAGATGGTGATGTGCTTAAAGAAATTGATCTCTTCCCTTTTGCGTGGCCTATCATGGTCATCGTCATCTTCCTCCTCCTCATCCTCCTGATCATACCTCTCCTGAGTTTTACTTGCGATTAATTTGCTCCTGTACTTGAGCTCATCCTCATATCCGTATTCCTTTTGGTTCTTGGCTGCGTAGTCCTTGTCATGCTCCTCCACCTCTTCTTCATCGTAGCCAAATTTGTGGCGCATCTCTGCTTTTGAGATTTTTTCAAACTCCTCGGCAACTCCGCCCTTGAATAGTTTCGGGGATTGGCTGCTACGACTGCCTTTCTCTGGGACGTTTTTCACATGGAACTCCGTTTTCACCACACTGTAAGCAGAAAGCCTATCGTAAGCACTGGCCTGTTCTCTCCCTTGCTCTTTTTCTAAATCTGTTCCTTTCTGCTCCTTTTCTCTTCCATTCACCCTATCCTGCATTAACACTTTAGCTTTCTGCTCCTCTGCAAACCTGTGATTCAACAAAAAACAGAAACACACACAAAAAAAGAAAGAAATGCAACGCATTACACAATCAGGGGTCTGTGCTTAAACGAACAAGATCTTACAGAAGGGTCCATCTCAAAGGTCTTGTTTCTACCCAAGGCTGAAGCTAGGACTCAAATGGGAAGTCCACACAGGTGCGATCAAGAAACTTATGAAGGCCAGAAGCCCAAATTGCAAGACCTCGAGGTTCAAATTTGGAAAGCAAGGAAAATATTGTGGTGATTAGGACAAGGAAAACTTCGGTTTGAAAAGGGATGAAGGAATAATAGGAAAGAGGAAAGATTGAATGAAGTAAAGAGTTCCACGGTTTTGAAGTCTTAAGCTAAACTGGAAAACTGTGCAATGAGGCTTACTTTAAGTCAGATTGCCCACGTTCAACACTAAGAAATCCAACATTGGGTTCTAAGAGGTGCCACAGTGAAGCATGTGCCACCATAAATGCTACTCATTGGGCAACAAAAGAGGACTTACAAGGTAACAGATTAGCACCACTAATGTTGTGAACTTATTGGAATGTCACAAAGATCTCTCCATATACCATTCCCACTCTTTTAACACAGCTGCAAAGCTCCTTTTTTTTATAAACAGTTTCTGCAGAAGGAAATAGGGAAGTAACATGGAGGGCCAAAATCCTCCATTAAACATTGCATATTTTGCAGTGGAGCAAAAACTTTTGAGAAAGTTCCCAACTTGGAGGAAATTCTAATCAAACATGCTAGAAGGAACGGTCACCGATGAGCATTCCAGACAAGTCTCATCAAACATGCTGGTCTGCATACAAACACATTTGTATTTTTTTTAAAAAGGTCTTCACGAGACTTAAAATCACTAGTCAGAACATCCAGGGAGCCCTTGATGCCTCTCCATAATGACACAGCTGGGATTAAGAGTCCAAGGAGAAAGGCAAGTGGGTAAAGAGCTCCACATGCAATAGTTGTGTACAAAAATATTCTTTATCCACCTGATGTATGGAGCATAAAGGACAAGCACACAACCAAGGTGCTGAAGGTGGCAACTCTAATAGTTGTCCCTGTAAGGGGGGAAAATGTGGAACCTCTATGTTTGGCTTCCTCACTCCGTCTCGCTCAGACGGGCAGTTTGACTTCAGCTCATGTTGTAGAGGGTGACATGCAATAAGAGCGTGCAGCCATATTTTAAAATTTTATTTAAGGTCATTAAATTAGTATGATTCTGGAGCGTTCCTTTACCTAGCCACCCACCCATCCCTGCTACATGCACGGAAAGTTCAAATTTAAGTTGCACTGCACGGAAGAGAGAGATAGAAGAAACAGCCTGTTTGAAAAGCCCGTGTCAAGCGAGCAGTGTAAAGAACTGAGAAGAAAAAAAAGGTCCCAAATTAAACTGCAATTCAGGATGTTCCAATTGGAGGATGAGACACATGGCTCATCAACATCTGTTCAAATTCAAATCACCCAATTCTGACCCAGAATTAAGCTTTCAAGCTTTAATGATGAACTTTTAGGGCATTAATCCGTATAGAACTAAGAACTAGTTAGCTGGACTGCGTTGGTGCGTGGGAGGATATATCACATGTGTAATCTGTAAATGATGCCCGTGACAGTCTGAAAGTCTCACCTTTGGAATATCCAGTATATCCGCCACTTGGTTCCATTGGCAGTCTGGAATTCCTGACAACTTTTGAAACAAAGCCGTTCACACAGGTCTTTACTTCCGAGTAAACAAAGAACGAGAGAGAGATCAAGAATTCAATACTGACCTTCTTGGAACATACCTCTTTAGATATGAAGAGATAGTTGGGACTGGCTGGTCTGCAAACAAGGTTGACATTCCTGGCCGCGTTTCCTCTTTCTGTGCATTGCCCTGTGCCAGACCCACCAACGGTGGGCTGTGGTTGGCTGGGGCTTGACGCGGCACGCTGCGAATTGTAGAGCTGAGCGATGGGGGGCTCTGGTGAGAGGCATTCGGTCTGTTTGGGCTGCGGCTCTGGGGGCTCATCTGCGCAGGGCTCCCATGAGGTGAAGTGTGACGGGCGGTGCCTGACAGCGAGGGGCTCTGCTGACTTGGGCTGGAATGCAATGCCGGACTGGTCTTCAGCACCACGGTAGAACGTGGAGCCGGGCTGGGATGCTTGGGGCTGGTGTCGTAGGCAGTCAGGCCTTTCCACGAATCACTGCGTTTGGGGGCCAGGCCGGCAAGGGCCTCACCACCGTTGCCACCCTGCTCATCCTGGGGTGCCCGTTTCTGCTGGTCTTCTGTTTCCTGGGTGGGGGGCTTAGAGGCAGCTGCCTCTTTCTGGGATGATTTGGTCTTCTTGCTTCGTCGCTTAGGGGAGGCTGAGCGGCTGCGATGAGGCGAGGAACGAGACCTGGAAGATGATGACCTTCCTGACCTGCTGGATGATGACTTGTCAGTGTATCTGGAGCGGCTCCTGGACCTTGGCGATGCTGACCGCCTCTTAGGTGAGCGCGAGCGGGAGCGGCCACGTCGTGGGCTGTAAGTCGAACGGTAGTTGTGCCAGTTCGGCCGATAATTGCCGTAATGGTTGTAATTGCCGTAGTTGCCATAACCCCCACGGTTATTCCAGTTACCCCTTGGGTAATAGCCTCGCCCTCGGCGCTGGATAAAGGGCCGTCTGTAGCCCCGATGTCCGCGAAACTCCCTGGGCTGGTACTCCCGTGGGTAGTTCCGTTCCCGGTTATGCGTCGGAGAATAGGACCTGGAACGAGACCTGGGGCTGAAAAGCAAGAACAGAAACAAAACTTAAAATCACGTCATGATAGGTTAAAATATGTTAATCAAAGTTTTTTTGAATTGTTGGATGCACTTTTTATCACAGCCCTTCATTTATCACATTACAGATGTCTAGTGTAGTAACACCTTGCATCTCATAGCACTTGTAGTAAAGCGCCTCAAAGCCAAATATCCAAAAGAGCGCCAGGAAGCAAAGTACTAGCTTTTATGGAGTGATTAGGAAAGGTTGGTGGAGGGGCTTGGTGCGTTGGGAACATGTTTAGGGGTGAAATTCCAGAGTTTAGGGCCTGCACCACTAAAGACACTGCCACCAATGAGGAAAAAGTAGAGATACATTGGCCAAACTTGGCGGAATGCAGAGATGTTGTCGGGTTGCAGGAGGCAACGTTCGGTACTGCTCCACACGGGTATTTAAAAAAAAAATGTGGATGTTGTTTGGGAAAGGTAGTCTTAAGGAGTTCAGGGATCGTAGATATAGTTTGGAACATGGGGTACATTCCATCTAAACTGTGTGTGTTTAGGGATTCATATACTTAATAGTCCTAGAGTATTGTAGTTCTGTTCGTGTATATTTATCTTTTCTTTAATTTAATAAATAGTCTTTAATATTTATTATACGACGAATGGGCTGGTTATTCTCATTGGATTTCACTCTACTTCTCACATCATTCCAAAAACAAAACTATGCACCCCACAACCTGGTGCTCCCATCAGCATGGCTTGTGACCGTGTGTGTTCATGCAAAAAGGGTCACTGGGGAGTTACTTCAACACGATGGCCATCAACTGGCTGCAATACCTCAGTGTTGAAGATAAGAGCCGCGCCACTAACTGGCTTATTGATGCAGTGCACCTGACAGAACTTTACTATTACTGAACAATAATGCACAGTAGCATGGATCCTTACTACACTGTGCTCTACAGTAAACCGACAATGTATCTGCATCCTCCTTTTCTGATGCATTTGCACTCAATAGGACAAGAGGTCAAAACGGCAGGGTTATTCCTTTACTTTCTAGGTCTGGCTCAGTGGTAGCCCTCTCACCTAAGTGTCAGAAGTTCTGGATTCAAGCCACATTCCACACCAGAGATTTGTGCACAGAATCAAGGATGCTACACCAGTTTAATCAGAAATGCTGTTCTGCCAGAGGTGCTGTCTTTTGATGAAAGAAGGTAAGGCGCAACCTGTCCCCTTAGATGGACATATGAAAGTGAAAGTGAAAATCGCTTGTCACGAGTAGGATTCAATGAAGTTACTGTGAAAAGCCCCTAGTCGCCACATTCCGGCACCTGTTCGGGGAGGCTGTTACGGGAATCGAACCGTGCTGCTGGCCTGCTTGCAAAGCCAGCGATTTAGCCCTGTGCTAAACAGCCTCTGTTGCTAAACATATGGATCTAATGGCATGATTTCAAAGGGAGATGAGAAATTCTCCCTGGTGGCTTGGCTGATATCTATCCCTCAATTAACTAGTCTATATTACATTGCTGTTCGTGGGAGCTTGCTTGTGCAAAATGGCTGCCTTGTTTCCTTCAACACTGACTGCACTTCAAAAAACATGTCATTGGATGAACAGCGCTTTGGGATGCCCTGAGGTTGTGAAAGATGTTAGAGCAAATGAAATATCTTTCTTGCTGACTTCTCCTGGGAATTCCCTACTTTCCTTATAACTTCAGGGAACATCCACATATGGAGCCTCTGCTGGTAAGGGTATTGTCAATACAGATTAATGATGCCAACCCTCCCTAAGCAAGCGATCGTCAATCGTGAGACTGGCAATCAAGTTCCAAGCCTTCTGCAATAACTACCATCAACTAACAACCTGGGAATTTTGCCAAGTGGGAGATCACAATGGGATTTAATAGAGATGGTGAGAAATTGAGGGGTATCGATATTGTCGATATGAAGAAAATGCTACCCACTGGCAGGTCAGTAAACAGAGGGACACACAAATACAAGATAATTGCCAAAAGAATCCTGGGAGTGATCAAATTTTTTCTTTAAATGCAGAGAGTTAGGATCTGGAATGCACTGGATGCAAGTATAATTAGAACCAGCTTAAATTGTAACTTCCAACAAGGACTAGATATATATTTGAAAAAGAAAAACGTGCATGGCTATGAGAAAGAGCTGAACAGTGGGATAAATCTTTCAAAGTTCCAGCACAGTATGATGGGCTGAGTGGCTACCTTTGGTGCTGTAAGATTCTATGGGGAGGCAATCACAGTGCTAGCCAATTATGGTCAAGCTTTTGTTTTGTGTTAAACACGTGACCTATTCAAGATGCTGCAGTTTGATGTATGTTTTTTTTTAAAAACTACAAACTCTGAAATAAAAGAGGGAAAGTGTTAAAAAAAGACTTCCAGTCAGCCCTGAACGAAGAGTACATTTTGATGTTCTGCGTGCATTTCATCAAAATTTGAGATTACCTGCCTTGTGCTTCAACATTTTCAGTTGTTCTAGTTTACATACAAGTTTCCTTCTTTACCGGTTTTGTGAAGAGGATCAGCAAGGTGGCAAGTGAGCAGAATAGTTGGCATTGAAATGCATCCACATACTGAGCTACAACAGATCCAGTTAATAAAATCATCAGATACTTGTAGTTCCTGCAGATTTCTCTGAAGATTCTGCCAAGTGTTAAAATACAGAGCAACCAACAAGGCAATAGACAAGATTCAGCTGGAAACTTGATTTGACATTTTGTCAGTGAGGCACTTCATCACCAGCAGGGCCCAGTGTTGAGCTGAATTCGGCACTGGGTGTTTAAAAAGAAACAACAGCCTCAAAAAATGCTTTAAATTAAACAAGGCCTCAAAGCACAGCAGAACACAGGCACCACTGGTCTCCAGAAATGTGTCCCCAAACTGTACACTTCATTCAGACAAAGGGTAAGGACCCAATTGAGTACCTGCTTCATGCAATATTACAATTTCTATAACACACAATCTGCCCCTTCTGAAAAAATCCGATATTACCCCAATGGGTAATATTACTGCTACTAATTAAAAGCACAGAGACAGTGCAAATGATACTCAAGCTTGAAGTATTATATATTCTGATGCATAAACGTGCATCACACTACCTTCAATTTAGAAAACTAAGGGATGGTCTGATTGAGCATTTTACGCTGGAGTCGACTGGGTAGATACAGATAAACTATTTCTGGTGGGGAATGCAGGACAAGGCAACACAATTTTAAAATGAGAGAACCTTTTCACACAAGGGTAGTGGAAATGGAACTCTTCTCTAAAAAAGACTGCAGATGCTGGGAGTTAAGTTGAGCTTTCAAGATGGAGGTCAATAGATTTTTGTTAGGCAAGGTTATCATAAGAACATAAGAACTAGGAGCAGGAGTAGGCCATCTGGCCCCTCGAGCCTGCTCCGTCATTCAATTAGATCATGGCTGATCTTTTGTGGACTCAGCTCCGCTTTCCGGCCCGAACACCATAACCCTTAATCCCTTTATTCTTCAAAAAACTATCTATCTTTACCTTAAAAACATGTAATGAAGGCGCCTCAACTGCTTCACTGGGCAAGGAATTCCATAGATTCACAACCCTTTGGGTGAAGAAGTTCCTCCTAAACTCAGTCCTAAATCTACTTCCCCTTATTTTGAGGCTATGTCCCCTAGTTCTGCTGTCACCCGCCAGTGGAAACAACCTGCCCGCATCTATCCTATCTATTCCCTTCATAATTTTAAATGTTTCTATAAGATCCCCCCTCATCCTTCTATATTCCAACGAGTACAGTCCCAGTCTACTCAACCTCTCCTCATAATCCAACCCCTTCAGCTCTGGGATTAACCTAGTGAATCTCCTCTGCACACCCTCCAGCGCCAGTACGTCCTTTCTCAAGTAAGGAGACCAAAACTGAACACACTACTCCAGGTGTGGCCGCACCAACACCGTATACAATTGCAACATAACCTCCCTAGTCTTAAACTCCATCCCTCTAGCAATGAAGGACAAAATTCCATTTGCCTTCTTAATCACCTGTTGCACTTGTAAACCAACCTTCTGTGACTCATGCACTAGCACACCCAAGTCTCTCTGAACAGCGGCATGCTTTAATATTTTATCGTTTAAATAATAATCCCGTTTGCTGTTACTCCTATCAAAATGGATAACCTCACATTTGTCAACATTGTATTCCATCTGCCAGACCCGAGCCCATTCACTTAACCTATCCAAATCCCTCTGCAGACTTCCAGTATCCTCTGCACTTTTCGCTTTACCACTCATCTTACTCACTTATCAGGGGATATGGAGCAAAGGCAGGAAAATGGGGTTGAAGTACAGATCATCCATGATCCAATTCAATAAGGAGTAGATTAAAGGGATTGAATAGCCTACTCCTGGTACTATGTTCCTATGAATGACTCTACACTTTGTCAGACAGAGTAAAAGAGGATTAATTCCCCATCCACACCCAGAAGTTCTCACGTTTAGTCAGCTGATTTCAACAGCACAGGCATAGTAGAGCTGTGAGAACTGTCAGTTTGTTGGCCAGATTAGAAAAAAAATGCTGTTGACTGCGGGACTAGCCTGCTCTGGGCCTCAAATTGCTCCAAATCTCCAACTGAAATGAGCAAGAGAGTAACTGCATCGCATGATCAACAATACAGAGCACCTATGCAATGCATCCGAGAGTCTGAGTGACCAGCTAAGCCACACAAATCAGAAGTATTTCAGGTTAAGTTCCTTGGCCTGTGCTCAGTTAGTTCTCAGCCAGGTCAATAGACTTTTAAGCACCCCAATTAGGGAGGAAAGTCAGCAAGGTTTTCGGCTCCTGATATCCAGGAGGAGCAACCCTCCCATCCCACCCAACCGAGAAGACCAGGCTTAGCTCTGAGACCCTGTAATTGATCCACCATGAAAGTCAAGCCAGCGAGGAATATTAGCATGACTGATGCTTAAGGGATAATCCCACAGTAACAGATAACACTCCCAAAAATAATTAAGGAGAACGACAGAGAAGTAAATTACGAGAGAAAAAATAAAGATGGGAACCTTTCAAATTGGCAGTGGTTATAATCCATTTAAAAAGCTTCTTGCTTACCGGACTAAGGTTATGCAGCTGCTAATGTACATCACTGGGGCTTTGAGACTGTTGCTAAATAGTTCTCTCTCTCTCTCTCTCTCTCTCTCCCCTCTCCCCTCTCCCCTCTCCCCTCCCCTCTCCCCCCTCCACCCCCTCCAATTCCACTAAGTACTGTGCCGGTTCCTAGAGTTGTGTGTTTCCACTGTGCTGTCGATTTAACTCGGGCTCCTGAAAATAGTTTACGCTGTGCATATCATGAGCAAGAGGCAGAGTCGACAAAAGGTACAGATCAAGAGTCACTCTTACAATCCTCAAAGGCTGGCTCAGGGCTGCATTGATGGTAGCTTGAAGGCAAAGTATTTAGAGAGAGAGAGGGCAGAGGAGCAGGCGATTCTGGACCTCCTTCAACATAATTCCGACACCATCAGTCAGCCATCAGAGGTGTCTCATAGCAACAACCACTTGGGGTGCAACTGGCTTCCCTCACTCTTCTCTTCCTGCTGCACACACCAGCATTCAACATACAAACAGTTAACAGTGAGCGTTTCTCTCTCGCCTCACCCCCAGCTGCGGCCCCTTAAATATGAAAACAATCAGCGAGGAACAAAAAGTGCACCGAGTTTGAGATCTTCCAAAACTCAAAACATGAATGTCCTTTTAAAGCAACAAAACCTCGATCTAGCATTCAGAGAGTTTTGAAGTTACTCACAAAAAAAGATAAGCTAACGAATAGCCGGTTTTTATTTCACAAACAGTCTTCCAGTGCTACGTTGCATCAAGGTTACCAGCATTGTAAACACTTTTCAAAAATGTTAGGTTAAAAGCTGCCACAGGAACTGTGTAAGCAGCTGAACTAGCCGCTCGGCAAACCTGTCCCCAGAGTAACGGGGAAAAACCCTTCAGCTAAATAAATTATATTTTAAGAACAAACAAAACCAGATTGAGAACTTCGACTTGCAGTGCTTACCCGGCGTAGCTTTTCATTTAGAGGAATGTATGCCCCAGTGATCAGCCACATTGCGAGGAATGACACTGCTACAGCCTGCCTGCTAAATCCATTTTAACAGTATCAAGTGAACAGCTCACCTCAGCTTTAACTCTCACAGGAAGGGGCCGGCTGTTTGGGACACAAGCCAGCTCGAGACTGAATTTTTTTCAAGTTTTTATTTCTGGCACCAGTTCTGCCAACAACAGTCACAGAGTAGATCAGCCAACAGCTTTCATTTACTGAGCAAAGAACTGGTTTCATTTAGCTCTCTGTGCACCAATCCCCAGATGGTCCACCCAGTGTTTAGTAGCCGGTGAGTGGATTAGTCTTAAACTACTTGCCACTTTGGTGCTTTCTGCTGGATTGCTTGCTTCTGTCAGGTCCAAGGGTTAGGAACAGTTCCCCAATATCTTCCAGCCACAAGCATAGAACCAATAACAATTAAGGCCCATACATAGGTTATGTATGAAAAAAAACACTATTCAAAGATCAGTCAATGCCGCTGTCTGACTTGCACTGGTCCAGGCAAACTAGATAGGTTTCAGTGCTAATCCGCAGTCTGAGCGAAGTTGACCGATTTTAGCCCGGGTGCTAAGTGAAGCACCAATTACCATCCAAGTTCATAGTGATCTCCCAACAGAATTTGTTTAACCAACTTCTGCGCTCAAAAGGGAATTTCATAAGCTTTCCCCACCACACTGGAACAGTATATTTGCTTTATTTTGCCTTTATTTTGCTGAGGTGGAAGGGTAGGAGTGAGAGGTCATAGTGTGCAGATCTTGCACTGTGGCAGTACAGCATAGACTCAATAGCTCAGTGAGTCTTATACTTTACTGTTTGTTTGCATGATTGCTATTCAATAGCCCTACTGGAAAGCACACGTGGAACCATAGAAAAGTTACAGCACTGGTGGCCATTCAGCCCAACTTGTCCATGCCAGTCCAAGGACACCCAGGTACCTTTTCAAATCCCACCTTCCTGCACGCGGTCAATAGCCCTGCAGCTTACAGCATTTAAGGTGAAGATCCAGGTACTTTTAAAAAATAGTTTCAAATCTCTGTCTCCACCACCAACACAGGCAGCAAATTTCAGGCTCCCGCTACCCTCTGTGTAAAAAAAGTTCATCCTCATTTCCCCTCAACACTTTCTGCCACTTACTTTGAATCTATGTCCTCTGGTTCTAGAATTCTCCATCAAGGGAAATTTTATTCTGCCCACTTTCTCTCTCCCCCTCAATTTTGCACACCTCAATTAAGTCATTCCTCAGCGTTCTTTGTTCGAAGGAAAATAACCCCAATCTATCCTTGTAGATACACTTGTCTAGCACCGGCAACATTCTTGTAAACCTCTTCTGCACTCTGTCCAGAGCAATTACATCCTTCCTGGAATGGGGTGAACAGAACTGTACACAATATTCTAGTTGTGCCCTTGCCAGTGTTTTATACAATTCCAACATTATATCCTTACTTTGCTATTTTCCCTCTGCCAATGAAGGATGTGCTTTCTTTACAATCTTATTTACTTGAACTGCTGCCTTTAGGAACTTGTGTACTTGCACAGCAGGATCTCTCACTTCATCTACCCCTCTTAGTATATTCCCATTTATTGTGTACACCCTATTGACCTCCCACTTCTGTGTAAATTCCATCTGCCACTTTACTGCCTACTCCACTAACCCATCTATATCATTTTGGATATGATAGCTATCCTCTACACTTTTCACCACTCGGCCAATCTTCGTGTCAACTGCAAATCTCACAATCGTGACCCCCATGTTCGTACCCAACTCATTAACCTAAACACAAACAGTAAGGGTCCCAACATCGAGCCCTGTGAAATTTTCCTATTGCAAGGGCAGCTATCGACCGTTACCCTGGTTTCCTGTTAGTAAGCCAACTTTTTATCCAGTTTCCCACATTGCCCTGTATCCTATGGGCGTTTACTTTTTTGACCAATCTGTCATGCTGGACTTGTCAAACATCTTGCTAAAATCTATATACACATCCACTGCACTCTCTTCATCAACCCTTCTGGTCACTTCCTCAAATAATTCAATCAAATTTGTTAGGCAAGACTTTCCTTTAACAAATCCATGATGATTATTCCTGATTAGTCCATGCCTTTCTATGTGACAGTTAACCCCATATCTCAGGATTGATTCTACTTAATGTGTCCACCACCCACGCAAGGTTTCGAAGGAAATGCCAAAGAATTATAGAACCACATTTGCATTTCTCTAGTCCTTTGGTACCGCCCCTATATCTCGTGAGGATTGGAAAATCATCCTCAGAGCATCTGTTATCTCCTCCCTGACCTCCTTCAGTGGCCTTGGAAACAATTCTTCTGGCCCTGGGCGACTTAACAACTTTTAAGTATCCCAACCTCTCTCTATGATTATCCCATCCAATATCTCAAGTGTTCCACCTGGACTACTATATCTGCATCATCCATTTTCTTTATAAACATGGAGACAAAATATTCATTTAAAGCCCTTCCCACAGCCTCTACATCCACACACGAGTTCCCTTCTTCATCTCGGATAGGTCCCACTTTTTCCTTAACTAACTTTATACCATTAATATATTGGTAAAACATCTTTGGGTTTTCTATAACTTTACTTGCTAATCTTTTTTCATGGCTTCTCTTTGATTTCCTTATTGACTTTGTCCCTGCACTTCCTGTACTCATCTAGGCTATCTGCAATGCTTGATATCGTACACTTCCTTTGTCAGTTTGATCTTCCCCTCTATTCCTCTCGGCAACCGGGTTTGGGGGGGGTCTAGATTTGGCAGTACCATTTATATTTTTGATGGGGACTGGTCTACTCTGTACATTTATGATCTAGTTTTTTGTGCCTCCCACTGGTTTTCCACAGATTTATCCCCTAGCCAGTCCACCTCAGCAAAGTCCGTTCTGATTTCTGTAAAATTTGCCTTTTACTCCTGCTTTTTCTCTGTCCTTTTCCATGGTGATACCGAATCTAACTGAGTTGTGAAGACCATCCCCGATATGGTTACCAACTGTCACTTCACCCAATTGCCCCTCTTCGTTCCCAAGACTAGGTCTAGAATTGCATCGCCTCTTGTCGGGTTTGTCACTAATAAGTTGAAAAAACTTTCTTGGACACACCATGAATTTTTCTCCATAGTTAAAATCTACTATTATTGCCCTCTTGTTCTTGCAGGCAGAAATTTGTCTACATATTTGTTCTCTCTCTCTTTCACTATTTGGGGGTCTGTAGTATAATTCCAATGGGGTGACTGTCCCTTTTTAAATTTCTAAGCTTAACCCATAAAGCTTCCTTTGTTGACCTGTTTAGTATATAATCCCTTCTCACAACCGGAATTGATTCTTTAACCATCAGTGCTATTCCCCATCTTTTTTATCTCCCACTCTATTGTATCTAAAGACTCTATACAAAGGGATATTGAGCTGTAAATTTTGTCCCTCTTTTAGCTCAATTTCCTTATAGCAATGATATCTTGCTGCCATGTGTCGACCTGTGCCCTTAACTCATCAATCTTGTTTGTAATGTGATATTCCTTGCGTTGAAGTATGAACAATTTAACCCACCATTTTCCCTTGCTGGACACTTTTTAAACTTTGCTTCTCCTGGAATTCCAAGTCTATCCACTACATCTTCTACATCACTAGCTAATGTTCTACCTCCATTTTCCTGATCTGAATTTGACCTATTTGATCCCACTCCTGGTATTTCATCCCTCTGCCACACTATCTTAAATACTTTGCCCCACAAAACTAGCGAAATCCCCCACAAGGACATTGGTCTCAGCTCTATCTGGATGCAACTCGATCAGTCTGTACGTAGGGACATTATAGAGAAAAAGATGGGAATTTGGTGCAACAACTCCACAAGATGAACCTTTTGCTGATGCTCGGTCTAGTTAGATATTTGAGGTGTGATCAGTCGGGTGAGGTACCAGAGCACTGATCATGAAATTGGCTACCAGCTTCAAGAACCACCTTCAGGAAAGTTACGGGATGTATATTTTGATCTCTCACTGGTGAGACCAGTCTTCAGGGGCAGCACGGAGTGTAAGGGGCTGGTTTAGCACAGCGAGCTAAATAGCTGGCTTGTAATACAGAACAAGGCAACAGCGCGGGTTCAATTCCCGTACTGGCCTCCCCGAACAGGCGCTGGAATGTGGCGACTAGGGGCGTTTCACAGTAACTTCATTGAAGCCTACTTGTGACAATAAGCGATTATTATTATTAGGGGGAAGTCGCCTCTACTACTCATACGAAATGAGTTTTGCCAATACTCATGGGAACATGACCACAACAAACTTTCCGTGGTTTAATGTCTTCGTTACTGGATTAGTAATCGAGATACCTACATTCATAATCAAATTCTGCCATGGACTCAAGATTTTGAGTTCAGTTTAAAATCAAAAAATAAAAGACTGATGTTAGTACAGTCGTCCCCCTTTATAACGCGGGTGTTGGGGTCCAAGACAGCCACCCGCGTTGCAACCGAGCCGCGGATATCCACGATGGGGGTTTTAAATTTATTTTAAAATCTATGCTAGCGCTTCCCATTGAGAGTCTACGGTGGGCGGGGGGAGAGGTCAGACCTCCGTAGACTCACAATGGGAAGCGCTAGCATAGATTTTTAAATAAATTTAAAACCCCCATTGTGGATCTAATTAAAACAGTGTCAATTTCAGCGGCCGGCGAGGGAAGCTGCTCTCTCACTGACACTGCCGGCTGCTCACTCCCTCCAATCCAACTTTTAAGTTTTAATGTTTCTGATTGGAGGGAGAGAGCAGCCGGCAGTGTCAATTTCAGCGGCCGGCTGATTGTTTCAGTGAGAGAGCAGCTTCCCTCTCCGGATCAAAGTGAGCCGGCCGCTGAAATTGACACTGCCGGCTGATTGGAGGGAGAGAGCAGAGAACACAGGAGGAGGTCATACGGGCCTCTGCAAGACCAGCATGGTCTCACATCGCCCCTCCCCTCTGTAGCTGGGGTTCAGGCTGTGGCTGCTGGGGTGCAGGTTGTGGCTGCTGGGGTTCAGGCTGTGGCTGCTGGGGTACAGGCCGTGGCTGCTGGGGTACAGGCCGTGGCTGCTGGGCTTCAGGCTGTGGCTGCTGGGGTACAGGCCGTGGCTGCTGGGGTACAGGCCATGGCTGCTGGGGTGCAGGCCGTGGCTGCTGGGCTTCAAGGCTGTGGCTGCTGAGGTACAGGCTGAGGCTGCTGGGGTACTGATTGGAGGGAGAGAGCAGCGGGCAATGTCAATTTCAGCGCCCGGCTGATTGCTTCAGTGAGAGAGCAGCTTCCCTCTCCGGATCAAAGTGAGCCGGCCGCTGAAATTGACACTGCCGGCTGCTCTCTCCCTCCAATCAGAAACATTAAAACTTAAAAGTTGGATTGGAGGGAGAGAGCAGCGGGCAGTGTCAATTTCAGCGGCCGGAGAGGGAAGCTGCTCTCTCACTGAAACAATCAGCCGGCCGCTGAAATTGACACAACTGACAGTTGGGGTCCATAAGCCCCCCCCGCGGTATATCGCGAACCGCGGTATTGCGGAGCGCGGTATAACAGGGGACTACTGTAGAAGTGACGCTGAAGCTGTTTCATTGTTACTCATGTCCTTTAGGAAGTGAAACCTCATTCCCTTGCCAAGGTCTGGTCTAGAGGTGACTCCAGTAGACTGTGTAGGCTTTTAACTGTCCTTTGAAACAGTCTAGCAAGCTACACAGTTGTATAAAACTGCTTGTAGTTCAGAATCGCTCAAGGAATCCAGGAAAGGACCTTCCCTTTCAGGAAAGAATGCTAACCTTGCTAGTGATGCCCATATCCCAAAAATGGATAGAAAAGTTGTGTGCAATGGTGTCTAACTTGCATTAAATCAGTAAACTCAATCAGAAAAATCAGCGGGCAACTGGTATGAGAAATAGAAAACGTCACTGTGGTGGAGTAGAGAATGTTCTTCAGACTACCTTCAGGTGATTTTGCTGAACTCTTGATTTTAACCCAAGTGATTCCTGGGTATACATGATTACACAAGAAAGAACACAATTCTGCTTTACTCTTTGCATAGTCCTTGGGCTCACAGCAAGTCACCAGATGTTAATAGCCTCAATGATGTTGAACAGGCCCTACCACAGAATACTAGGGCGAGGGTTTTCATGCATAATCTTTCAGAGTTTCCAAGTGTAGCCACTGTTCTGCAGGAAGCACAACCATAGGCGACAGCTCCTTCTGTGGAGCTCTGGGGTCCAAACATAGACAAATTAACTGAATTCAAGAGTGAGGCGAGAATGCCTGTATTTAACTGAAGTTTGGAAACTTGCCAGCTCTACAGTTAATGTGTAGCCCACAGGGAAAGCCTGTTCATGATTCCTGCCCAGACTGCCAACCGAGATCAACAGATTTTCTGAGATCACTCAAAGTTTTGGGACTTTATGTGGTGCAAGCCCTCATGTCAAGTTGCCTCACTTAACATAGTTTCTTTTAAATGCTGTTTATTCTTTAGGGCTTGTTTTTCCTATTCGCTGTCATTTTCAGTATTACTTTACAGCACTCTGGTCCTTGATGATTGTTATCAAGTTACTATTACGGAGACTAACTTTATATCCCAGATTTATTGATTGAATTAAAATTCCATCAGTGGCCATGGTGGGATCTGAACCCTTGTCCTGTGTTAGCTTGATCCTCTAGGATACTTAAAAAGTAATATCATTACACCAGCGTCTCTCCCCCCCCCAGTTTAAGATATCTTCTCAGTTTAATTGGTAAAATTGAACCTCTTCTGTACAGAATACTGAAGATTAAACAAACTCCAGTCAGGCTCAGGTCTTAAAAGTCAACTCCCCCCAGCCTACACCATAAATAAAGATGATGCTTTTTTTCCTAGCTCGTATAATGAAGTAGTTGCAACGATATTGTACCTTTCAAAAGCTCAGGACATTCAAAAGTATATATAGCCAATTAAAATATATAGGAAGCATGCCAACCAATTTGTACACAGCAAGCTCTCAGCTGTAGGATAATTTTAATTTTTTTTGTTCGTTTATGGGATCTGGGTGTCGCTGGTTAGGCCAGCATTTATTGCCCATCCCTATTTGCCCTTCAGAAGGTGGTAGTGAGTTGCCTTCTCGAATCATTGCAAACCTGTTAGGGAGGAAGTTCCAGGATTTTGACCTAGCGACAGTGAAGAAACAGTGAGTGACTTGGAGAACCTCCAGGTGGTGGGGTTTGCAGATATCTGCTGCTCTTGTCCTAGATGGCAGCGGTTGTGGTTTTGGAAGCTCCTAAGGACCTGTGGTGAGTTCCTGCAGTGCACTTTGTAGATGATACACATGGAACTCAAACCTGGCTCAGAGTTGAGAGCATCATTACTGAGAGTGGTGGCACAGTGTCTGCGTGGGTTACCTCCGGGTGCTCCTGTTTCCTCCCACAGTCCAAAAATGTGCAGGTTAGGTGGACTAGTCATGACAAATTGCCCCTTCATGTCTGAAAGGTTAGGTCGGGTTACTGGGTTACGGGAATAGGGTGGAGGCGTGGGATTAAGTAGGGTGCTCTTTCCAAGGGCCGGTGCAGGCTCGATGGGCCGAATGACCTCCTTCTGCACCTTAGATTATATGAATCTATGAGACACAGTAGATACTGGATGTCTGACAACGTGTCAATATAAAATACTGAGAAACCCATTTAGAGATGAAGAATGCACACTTTCCTCATGGGGTAACAACCCAAAGTGTAGAGAACAGGACTGGTGCAGGTTATTATTTGCCTTTAGGGACACTGTTACGTGTTAGTCAGGCATTTTATGCCAAAGGGGACCAGTAAATGACAGTTATCTAACAGTCAGACCTCCGGTGGCGGCATGTAGAGGGGAAGCCGCATATTGGGTGGCTCCTACTTGAGGTGTGTTTTTAGGAGTTTTAAAGTTCGGTCCGAGGGCAATTTGCAAATGATTGGATGTAAGAAGATATCAGGGAGGCAAAGAATGTCAAAAGGTTTAAGGAAAACAGCCGTGAAAAAGGGAGGGAGAGAGTGTTCACCATCGAGTGAGGGGGCCAGCCAGGGAGCTGACAAGATGGCGGAGGCTGGGCTGCTGGGTGGGGCCGCACTACTCATATGAGAGATGATGACTGAGGTGATGATTTTGGAGCTTGAGAAGCAATTTGCGAAGCATATGGAGGTGTTGAGGAAGGAAATTACACAGGCTTTGAAGTTGTTGGTGGAGGAGGCAGTGCTGTGGCGAAGACATCGGCTGAGGTGAGGGTACAGGGCGAGAAGATGAGGGAGCGGAGGAGGCCATGTCGCAGCACAGCGATCAGCTCACCTCGATGGGGGAGGAGCTGCGGAGGGTAGTCGAGGCCAATAAGGGGCTTCGAACAAAGCTGGAGGATTTTGAGAACTGCTCGAGGCGGCAAACTTTGAGGATTGTGGGCTTGCCCGAGGGGGTGGAGGGCTCGAGGCTACTGGAGTACTTCGCCAAGATGTTGGCAGAACTGATGGGGGAGGGCGAGGAATCCTCTCGGTATGAACAGGACGGAGCCCATCAATCGCTGAGGCCAAAGCCAAAGTTAAATGAGCCGCAAACGGCAGTGACCATCTGCTTCCACAGGTACCACATGAAGGAGAAGGTTTTGAACTGGGAAAAGCAGAAGTGGGAGGTGCAGTGGGCTGGTGTTCGTATTACCAGTACTTGTCGGTGGAGCTGGCAAAGAGGCGAGCCGCTTTCGGTCAAGTGAAGACGACGTTATACAACAGCGGGGTGCAATTTGGAATAGTATCCAGCTGAGGATACTACAACTCCAGAGATTTCTACTTCGAGACTGTGGAGATGGCGGAGGCGTTCGGGAAGGCAGAAGGCTTGGGACAGAAGTGAAGGATGGAACTGAAGATGGGTTGTGGACTGTGAATGGGGAGTTGGGAGAGTGTATAAATGTTTTTCTTTTTGACCTATATTGTTGTTTTTCACTTCAAGCAGTTGGAGATTAAGTTTTTTTGATTGTTATTCTTTATTGCAACGGTTTTCTTTTGTTGAGATGTTTGGGTTTGATTGTTTTCCTGGAACTGAGCATGAGGGGAGGGAGGGAAAGCATTGGGTGGGGCCCCCCGCGCTAGGTAATTTAAGTCGTTAGTGAACAGATAAGGATCCAGGGCAGCATGTTAATGCTGCTGCCTACGGCACTGGGCACACGGGTTCGAATTCCGGCCCTGGGTCACTGTGCATGTATAAGCTAAATTTGGATAAAAGTGAATATTTTGTGATGTCTCGGCCAGGGATTGGGGGGGAGGGGGGGCTATCATTCCGTGTGCGGTGACGCACTTTAGATATCTGGGAATGCAGGTGGCATGGGATGGGAGGGCTCCATGGATATGTTACTAGTTTGGCAGGGAGGATGAAAGCTGATCTGACAAGGTGGGATGGTCTTCCTCTGTTGCTGGCAGGCCGGGTACAGGCAATTAAAATGAACCTGTTGCCACGATTTTTGTTTATTTTTCAGTGCCTCCGATGTTTCTGCAAAAGGCATTTTTCAAGTAGGTTGAAAAGATGATTAACTCGTTTATATGTGGAGGGGGAAGGGGGGGCAGGATTAGGACGTTGCTGTTGCAGAGAGGACGGCAATCGGGGGGTTGGGTCTCCCAAATGTACTGTATTACTATTGGGCGGCGAATGCGGAGGTGAGGGGCTGGGTTAGAAGGGGGTCGGGGACCCCCAGTGGGTTAGAATGGAGGAGAGTAAGTGCAGGGGTTGGGGCTGAGGACGTTGTCAACAGCGCCGCCCCCGATGGCCCCGGGAAAATATTCGGGGAGTCCGACTTTGAAAATCTGGAGGTAGTTGCGCCAGCACTTCAGGAATCACAGATTTGAGCCAGGGAGGTGGGGCGGGAGAAGGGAGTCAGGGCACGAAAGGATGTGTTTCCTGGTTTGGGGTGGGGGGTCACGGGACTGGAGGAACTTGAGGCAAAATATGGGTTGGGACAGGGGAAATGTTTAGGTATATGCAGGTCCGAGATTTCGCTAAGGAGATACAGAGCTTTCTGGTAGTGCCGGCCTCCACACTGTTGGAGGTGCTGACAACAGGGGGAGTGGTTTCGCCGAGTTATGGGGCGATTCTCTAAGAAGCGAAGGTACCGTTGGAGAGGATTAAGATAAAATGGGAAGAAGAGTTGGGAGAAGGCATGGAGGAGGGGGAAGTGGTGTGAGGTGCTCCGGAGGGTAAATACTTCAACTGTGTGAGGTTGGGGCTGATACAGCTGAAGGTGGTGTATAGGGCGCACCTCTCAAAGGCGAGGATGAGCTGACTCTGAGTGGGGTAGAGGATGTTTGTGAACATTGTGGGGTTGGGGGGAGGCCACAAATCATGTTCGTATGTTTTGGTCCTGTCCAAAGATGGAGGGGTATTGGAGGGAGGTCCTCAGGGTAATCTCGAAGGTGGTACATATGAAGCTTGAACCAGGTCCTCTGGAAGCCATATTCTGGGTATTGGGAACAGGTGTGGAGGCAGATGTTTTAGCCTGTCCCTAGTTATTTGCCAGAAGGCGGGTCCTGTTGGGGTGGAGGTCAGCTTCTCCGCCCTGTGCCCTGGCATGGCAGGGGGGGATCTGTTGGGAGTTTTTTAACAGTTGAGAAAATGAAGTTTGAATTGAGGGGAAGGATGGAACTGTTCTACAATTCATGGGCTTTGTTCATTATGCACTTTCAAGAGTTGGATGACATCAAACATTAGGGAGGGGGGTTGGACTGTATGTCGTTGGTGACTATGTATGGGGTTATGACGGATTCTGGATTCCTTCTCTTTGATGTTTGTATTTAAAATGTTGAGGGTTAGTGGGAGGAAGGGATTGTTGACTAGATGATTGACATTGTATTTGTTTCCGTTGATTGTTGGTGGGTGTACATTTGGATGAAAATGTGAAAAAGGAAGAGAATAAAAATATTTTTTAAAAATCTAACAACAGTCAGAGAGAATTATCCATGCAACATCAGGACTTGAACAATCTCAAGAAATTCTCTCACCTGTACTTCCGCTTCCGAGAATGAGACCGGGAGCGAGAACGTGAGCGTGACCTTGTAAAGGATCGGGAGCGGGATCGAGAGCGTGATCTCGAATGAGATGACTGAGACCTGGACTTTGAACCTGCAGCTTTCGACATCTCTCAACGTGGATGTGGCAGCAAAGTGAATTCCTCTCTGTGTATCTGTCAAAGAGGAGATGCAGACACTGTTAACACCAGCATGTCAGAGAAAACAATGAGATAGACAGAGATACAGACAGATAGTGAGAAAGAGTGAGAGACAGAGTGAGGGAGAGAGAAGCATGCAAACTCATACACATCTGAAATAAACGGTGCATCACACAACACAAAATTACATTCAGTTTAACATATTTCCCTCTCCAAACTCAATTTCCTCACGAATCTTGGTACTCTTACAAGGGCTGGTGTAGACACGATGGGCCCAATGGCCTCCTTCTGCACTGATGATTCTATGATCTCACTGGCAAGTAGACAAGATTCTGCAACTACGGGCACAGTTTAGACCTCTTTTTTTGAGTTATATAATTGGAATTTACAGAAAATATTTTCACAATTATATTTTAAAGAGGTCACAGCAGATTTTGATTCCAGGGTGGTGCGAGACGAAAGCAGGTTTTTAATGTGGCTACATTTTAAATAGAAGCGGTATGGCTGCAGATGTTGAACCAAACTAACGATTCTGAGACCGCAGTACATTATACCGTTCCACACCCATGTCTTTTGATGCCCGCCATCATGGGACAGTTCCATCATTGCTCCAGCAATCTGTTCCAGGATGAGAGTCTGTGCAGGACAAAGAGTGCACGACTAAGAGATGTGGTAACATCGTAAGTCTTGTAATTTTCATACAGCCAACTTACTCTGGGATGCACCCACTGCCAAAACAGAGTCTCCCCCTGGAGAGACAGGACAAATGAATAATAGCACCTATGTTTTAATTTAGCTCTGATATAGTGGATGGAAACCCCTTGACCTTATTTCAAGAACTGCCCAACCAGTGGCTAAAAAAAATAAACTGTAGCCTATCGCTAAGCTCAAAAACGAATCCCTTCACTGCTGTAAACAAATGATCGAGTCACACTTCCTCTCTCTCTAGCCACTACCCTCCCTTCCCTCCAATTTTATGGGGAGAGAAGAGATGAGAGCATTTATGGCAACTTAATATCAGAAAAGATTAAGATGAGAAACAGGTCTACAATTAATCTGTCCTCATCTGACTATCATTCCAGACTGCTATCACTCAGGCTGCAAAGAACATTAGTCTAGGATCTTTGCAAATTATTTTCACGTTGATGATCCCATTGACCGGCCTTACTTTAAAGTTCTACGTTATTTTCAGGACTTCGGCTAGTTAAATCCTTATGGTGTGTTATAGGACATCTTATACTACTGTATACTTTCTATTGGAGGCATTTAATACACAATCCAGACGCATACTGAGTATCCTAATCAGAGTCAGAGAATCATAGAATCTGATTTTAAAGTATCATAAAGGAGCTGGAAAATCTCACGTTTCATTCAGGGGTATTTCACATAGGACCACAAGGAATAGCAGAAATTTATTATCGCACCAAGTTTCCAATGTGTCTATGGGAGCAGTGAACAGCATGGAATAATACACCAGATGCTCAAAGAACAAACAAAGGAACATTACATATGGATACGGGTTGTCTACCCATCAACAAGCACAAACTCCAAATAATGGAAGTACTAAATTCTTTACCACTTTAGAGAAATTCCAGGAAAAAAATAGGAGAAAAAAAGGTGGGGGGGGGGGGGGGGGGTGTAAGTAGGGGGCTGATGAAAGAAAGAACACAAAAACATACAAAATAGGAACCGGAGTAGGCAATTCAGTCCTTCCAGCTACGAAGATTATCAGTGGTCTGATCTGCTGTTCACCTTCATCAACAAGGGGACTCCCCAGCTCTTACTTTCCTCCTTTCCTGATCTAGATGGAATGTAATAAAAGTGGAATTTAACCCTGAGAAGTGAGGCGGTGTGTTTTGGGAGGACTAACAAGGCAAGGGAATGCACAAGTAGTACGACTTTGGGAAGTACAGAGGAGCAGAGGGATCTCGGGGTGCATGGCCATAGATCCCTGAAAACAGCAGGACAGGTAGATAAGGTGGTTAAAAAGGTATATGGGTTACTTGCCTTTATTAGCTGAGGCATAGAATATAAGAGCAGAGATTATGATTGAGCTGTATGAAGCACTTGTTGGGCAACAGCTGGAGTACAGTTTGCATTTCTGGTTGCCACACTATAGGAAACTTGAGGGGCATGGAGAGGGTAGATGGGAAGGAATGTTTACCCTTTGTAGAAGGGTCGATAACCAGGGGCACAGATTTTAAGGTAAGGGGCAGGGGGAAAAAATGTCACCCAGAGAAATCCACGGCCTGAAAGGATGGCAGAAACAGCTCCGACGTGATGTGCCTCTTTTTGTGCAGTAAAACACGATGGCTCTTTAACTACACATTTCCTCACTATCCCATAACCTTAGATTCCCTTAGTATTCAAAAACCTGTCAATCTCAGTTTTAATATATTCAACATCAGAGCAGCCACAGCTCTTAAAGAATTCTGACTTTTCTTCTCATCTGAATCCTAAATGACTGACCCCTAATTCTAGACTCCCCCATTAGAAGAAACATCCTTCCAGCATCTAGCCTGTAAGGCCCCCTACAAATCGTGTATGTTTTATTGAGGTCACATCTTGTTCTTCTAAACTCCAGTAGGGAAGAGAGGCATAGGCTACTCAATCTCTCCTCTTGGGATAATCCCCTCACCCCTGGAACCAATCCAGTGCAGGGCCTTCTCAACAATTCTGCTTTGGAGGCATCCCCCAACTGTGATAAAAAATTCACTGACCCACTTACAGGGGGCAATTTCTTCCATAAAAATGTTTAGCATCGCTCCCACTCACCATGCTATTGCTGCTATCCTGACACGGCAGACAATACTGGTTCCCATATCCATCCAGTCCCTCCTAGCAAACCAAATCACCTGATTCCCTCCCAGTCGCCCTTGTTCCCCTGGTGTCTCTCACTACGTGCTCCCAATGCTCTGTTTCAGTCAGTTTGATAGCCTTTTTCTTTCATCGCCAGAAAAGAACAATGACAACGAAGCAAACAAATTAAGGTCACTATGATTTTCCTTATCCAAATTAATCATAGTGTCCTTCCCCATAGCCCTGCAATATTTTACTTTCTTCCAAGTACTTATTTGATTCCGTATTGAAAGTCACAATTGAATCTGCCTCAATCACCCTTACAGACGATGTATTCCCGATCCTAACCTCTTTCTGCGTAAAAGGCTTTTGCTCATGTCGCCAATGGTAGATAGATTCTATCTACTCTGTCTGTACCCATGATTTTGAGTCCCTCTATTAAATCTCATCAACATTTTCTTCTGAGAACCCCCAGCTTCTCCAATATACCCAAGTAACTGAATTCCCTCATTCTTGAAACCAACAGGGCCGCGGTCATGCCACCAGCTGTCACTGTCATTTCACAGACATTCATGAGGGGACAGAGGTATAAGTTCGGCTCAGAGCCTCCAATTTGCTCAGCACAAACTCACATTTACACACTGATGTTTTAAAAATTCTTCTAAAGTGAGTACACATTAAATCCGGGAGGTTATTTATGGCCGATCCCCTCAACCTTTTTCCTGACTCTTAGACGGCCAAAGAGAACCACTGATTTAGTAAACCTTTGTTGCACTCTATCTAAGGAAAGTATATCCATCCTTTAGAAGAGGGAACAAAGTTGCATACAGTACTCGAGTTGTGGTATCACCAATGCCCTACATAATTGCAGTAAGACATCATTATTATTATACTCCAATCCTTTTGTCATAAAGCCTAATAAACCACCTGCTTTCCTAACTGTTTTCTATATCTATATGGTAACTTTGTGATTCACTTACAAACATCCAGGCGCTTGTGAATGTCTTTAAAATGCAAACATGAGAACGTTTTAGCTCAATATGTAGAGGATCCAACAAAGGTCGGTGCAGGGCTGGACCTAATTCTGGGGAAGCCGGGCAGGTGACTGATGTGTTGGTGAGGGAGCATTTTGGTTATAGCAATCACAACATGGTACAATTAAATTTGTTATTGACAAAGAAATAGACAAGTTGCAAAATAAGAAATGTTTTCGATTGGGGAAGAATAGCTTTTAGTAAAGTAAGGCAGGTCTGGCCAGAGTAGATTGGAAAGAGCTGCTTGTGGGGAAATCTACAGAAGAGCAGTGGGGGACATTCAAACAGGAAATATGGAGGGTACAGGACCAACATGTTCACTCTAGGGTAATAGGAAGGTGAAACAAGCCCAGAGAATCATGGATGGCCATAGATATTCAAGAATCGATGAGAAGAAAAAGAGAGGCTTTTTAAGCAAGTACATGGAGAGCAAATCAACGGAGGCGTTAGTAGAGTACTGAAAGTGAAGAATGGAGCTTAAGAAAGCATTTAGGAGAGCAAAGAGGGATATGAGAAAGCTCTGGCTGGTAAAAGTAGGAAAAATCCCAAGATATTCTATAAGAATATCAATTGGAAGAGGATTATCAGGGAAAGAGTAGGGCCCATTTGGTACCAAGGGGGAACTCTGAGGGTGGAGCCAGAGGATATTGGTAGGTTGTTGAACAAATACTTCATATCTGTCTTCACCCAAGTGAATGAGAGGGCAGCATGGTGGCGCAGTGGTTAGCATTGCTGCCTCACGGCGCCGAGGTTCCCGGTTCGATCCCGGCTCTCGGTCACTGTCCGTGTGGAGTTTGTACATTCTCCATGTTCACGTGGGTTTCGCCCCCACAACCCAAAGATGTGCAGGGTAGGTGGTTGATCACGCTAAATAGCCCTTTAATTGAAAAAATGAATCGAGTAAATTTATATTTAAAAAAGTGAATGAGGAGATAGATATTGAAATCGGGGGGGGGGGGGGGGGGAGGGGGGAGGGGTTTTTGAGCAAATTGGCATGGGGAGTGACAAGGTTTTGGAGGTGAAGGCAGGCTTAAAAGTGGACAAATTTCCAAATCTAGATGAATTTTATCCCAGGATACAGGATAATGTGGGAGGTGAGGGAGGAGATTGCAGGGACTCTGACCCAACTTTTTAATTCCTCTCTGGCCACGGGGGAGGTACCAAAGGACTGGAGAACAGCTAATGTGATCCCACTATTTAAGAAAGGTTGTGGAGATAGGTTAGGGAACTACAGATCAGTGAGTCTCACGCCAGTGGTAGAGAACTACTGAAGAAAATTCGGAAGTAGAGGATCTATCTTCACTTGGAGAGGCACGGTTTGATCAGGAATAGTCAGCGTGGCTTTGGCAGAGGGAGGTCATGCCAAACAAATTTGATTGAATTTTTTGAGCATGTGACCAAGTGTGTAGATGAGGGTAGTGCAGTTGACTATTCCTGATCAAACCTTACCTCTCCAAGTGAAGAAAGATCCTCTCCTTCAGAGTGCAGTTGATGTAGTTTACATGGATTTCAGCAAGCCTTTGACAAGGTCCAACATAGGAGACTTATAAAGAAGGCAAATGCACATGGGATACAGGATAACTTGATAAGTTGGATTCAAAACTGGCTTAGCTGTACGAGTCAGAGTCAAATGGCTGTTTTAGTGAAGAAAGTGTCCAATGGCGTTCCACAGGAATCTGGGCAGGGTCCCCTGTTATTCATCATTTATATAAACAACATAGATGACTATATGTGGTGGTGGTGGTTGGGGGGGGGGGGGGGGGGGGGGGGGGGGGAGGAGAGAAGAGAGAGAGGTGAGAAATGTGATAAAATCAGAGGTGGAGATGGGAGGGTCAGAGAGAATCTGGAGGGAGAAGCATTAACGAGTGAAAATTAGTTCAAAAGAAATGAAAAATCAGAACTGGAGGACTGGGCTGCAGGCTGTGATTGCATTGCGGAAACATGGACTTGTGGGTGCTTCAGGCATGGCAATGAGAATGGCCTAGGTGAAGGGTTCTGGAAATAGTGAGCTGGTTGTTCAGTTCCATTGCATCAACCCCATGGTGCAATTATGGCTTGTTTTGCATTGTGTGTCAGTGAAGAGGAAGCGGGAATTGATGTAATTCTTTGTAAATGAGATTGGAAAATCAAAAGATAACAACACCCGTGAGCTGATGTTATCAGAGAGAATAGATGGAGAGAACTGAAACGGAGTTCAGATAGTTTTGTGTAGAATGACTGGTGAATAACAAAAGGAGCAGACAGAAGTACACAGGGAAGGAAACTAATCGACACCAATGGTCACTCAAATCAGGGTTCAATGTTCCGATGACCCTTTCAATAAAGGAAGTCAACATCATTCTAACAGCCACGGGGGCTAAACTGTTTTTTCAGAACTTGCATTTATATGGAACCTAATTTCTTCAGGTGCTTCAAATCACTTTATAACCAACAGATTGCTTTTTAAAAATAAATTTAGAGTACCCAATTATTTTTTTCCAATTAAGGGGCAATTTAGCGTGGCCAATCCACCTACCCTGCACATTTTTGTGGGGGCGAAACCCATGAATGTGCTAACTCCCAGAGCCGGGATCGAACCTAGGACCTCGGTGCTGTGAGGCAGCAGGGCTAATCCACTGCACCACTGTGCTGCCTTACTGATTGCTTTTTGAACACAAATACATGGTTTTACAGATGAATGTAGCAGCAAATGTACACACTGCAGGTCCCAAAATCACTAAACGACATTAGAGAATTTAATCTGTTCTGGTGGTGTTTTTGGAGCTAAAATTTGACTTGGATACTAGGGGAACTCCACTTCTCTTCAGATGGTGGCACCTCAAAATGTGTAGCACCCCCTTTCACCTCAATCCTGCATTGGAATATTAACCTTGATTTTCGTGCTCAAGTCTTAGTATGAGTGCTAGGTTGTAGAGCTGAAGGGGATCACAGAGATAGGCAGAGACAAGGACATGAATGGATTTTAACACAGTAGTAGGAATTTTAAAATCAGACGCTCCTGAACCAGGAGTCAGTGTACGTCAGCGAGCAGAAGGGTGATAGGTGAGCACCTCAAAAGGAAAGGTGGCACTCCTTGGGTATTGCAGTAGACTGCCAGCCAAGATTGTGCGCTCAGGTCCCAAACTGCAGCTTGAATCAACAACCTGCGGACTCAGCTGAGTGTGTTACCAGAGCCAAGGGTGGCTTGTTGAAACCCTACAGCAGTGTGTTATAAATAAAATACATCAATTCATTTAGTTGCAAAACATTTTCCGCTTAAAACAAATTCAACCTCTTTGCTTCACTCCTCCGATCGTTTCTTTATATTTTTCATGGTGACTGTTGACGAATCAAGAGGCGGTTGGTGGGGGGGGGAAACTGTTGATGAAAGATGAGGTGGTGGGCTGGGGGGGGGGAGGTGACTTGATGAAAGAAGAGGCAGTGGGCTTGGGGGGGGGGGGGGGGGGGGGGGTGGTTTACTGAGCAGGGCAGAGTTGTTGCTCAGAAAAGTACACAGTTAAAATTAGACAATAAATCTGTCCCCACCATCATGCTGATGACTATCAGTTCTGCTGTTAGTTCAGCTGTTTCTTGCTGACTGGTGTCTTGGCCATTCTTTCCAAACTACTCCCCCAACTGTATCAGCACAAGCCGAGGGCTTGTTTAGCTCAGTTGGCTGGACAGCTGGTTCATGATACAGAGCGAGGCAAACAGCGTGGGTTCAATCCATTTACCGGCTGAGGTTATTCATGAACCTCAACCTTTCCCCTGGCTTCGAGGTGTGGTGATCCTCAGGTTAAATCACCACCAGTCAGCTCCCCAGTGGAAACTAGCCTATGGGCCCCTGGAACTGTGGCAACTTTACTTTATCAACACAAGCATAATGGAAAAGGTTAATCCCCATGTCAAAAAATGAAATGTTACTCTTTATGCTTTCAGCAATTATAGATTTCCTAAAATGAAAAGCCAGTTTGATTGTGAGTAGGAATTCACAGCAAGCAGACAGTTTCCTGAGTTGCCAGTGAATGTAGACTGCAGAGGACCGTGAGCTGTAGTTCTGTTTATGTTATTTGCTTACTGACTAGGAACGTTATTTGCCATGGTGACATGTCCCAGCAGCATGATCCATCACAACAGAATCTAAATGTCAGGCAGATGCTGAAATTATCCCCACATTTGCTGATCATTAATAAAAAGACAGACAAGGCTACCAAACTCAAGAATGGCACTACAGCGTACGAGAGAGGCCGGAGGAGTATGGTGGGGTAGGGAGAGAGAGAGAGAGAGCGAGAAGGTGCACAAAAGAGTTTCGCAACTACCATTTAAAATAAGGAACTTACATTTACATAGCACCTGCCATATTCTCAGAACATCTAATAATAATAATCGCTTTTTGTCACAAGTAGGCTTCAATTAAGTTACTGTGAAACGTCCCTAGTCGCCACATTCCGGCGCCTGTTCGGGGAGGCCGGTACAGGAATTGAACCTGCGCTGCTGGCCTTGTTCTGCATTACAAGTCAGCTGTTTAGCCCAGTGTGTTAAACCAACCCCTCCAGCCTCTTCATCTGAAGAACAGTCGTTGCTATTTTGCTGGTAAATGCTGCAATCCATGTGCACACAGCAAAGCTCCACAAACAGTAATGAGACAAATGACCAGATAATCTTTGATCATGTTGGTTGGACGAGGAATGTTGGCCACAATATAAAGAGAATCCCCATGCCCTTTTGTTGAACACTGCTATGGGATCCCACACAGCCACCTGAACAGAGGCAGATGGTGTCCTAGTTTCATGCATTATCCAAAAATAGTATGCAACAACACAGTACTACATGGAAATACCTGCTTGGATTAGGTGTTCAATACTTCTAGTGCCTTCATTTAAAATGGTTCTCATTTCATCTCAAATAGCCAAACCCCAGCTGAGAGGCAACATTTCCCCAAAGTCCCTGCCACTACACTCTGGTATCCAGTGCCCCAAGTCTCCAACATTCCCTCCCAATAAGATTGTCATCTTAGATCTTACTGTGGCCATGTCCCCAGTCTACAGCACAGAACACTTGTGGCCAAATTCCCTTCTTAATCTTAAAGTGGAATAATTTAAAAATATACCCATTACACACCCTCCTTGTCACTTCAACTCTGTGACTGTAAAATAGATTGCTCTTCCTACCACACACCCTGTGATGCTGTCTTCTCCTCCCTATCTGTTCCATATGTTCTTGGAGTTATCTGGATAACTCTCACTCTAATTCACTTAAGCAACACAGATATCATGGAACATCCTTACATCTATTAAGTGGATTTTACATAGGAACACAAAACTGCTGAGCAGCAATCCTCAACTGTACACGGGGAGAATGCTGTCCAGAGATGTGACAGACAATGTTTCTTCTGCAGAAAATAAGAGAAATACTATTACAAATTTTACTTGGGAGTTTTGGTCGAGAAGCACTGAATAAAAGGTGGGATAAAACTTAAAGGGCTAAATTACAAGTTGCAAAGAATGGTCTGTATTCCCTGGGGTTTAAAGGATCGAGTGGCGATCCGATCAAGTTAAAAGCAAATTACTGCAGATGCTGGAATCTGAAACGGAAGAGAAAATGCTGGAAAATCTCAGCAGGTCTGGCAGCATCTGTAGGGAGAGAAAAAAGCTAACATTTCGAGTCCTATGACTCTTTGTCAAAGCTGAAAATAAGAGAAATCAAGTTACCCAAAATGTTGGGATTTGATTATGATCCGATCAAGTTACCTAAAACGTTGGGATTTGATTATGATCCAATCAAGTTACCTAAAATGTTGGGATTTGATAAGAGTCGATATGGGAAACTAATTCCTCTGATGGATGCAAGAAACAAGGGTTACAATTCTAAAATCATAGCTCTGGGACAGTCACAATCAAAATCACAAAATTAAAGTTTAGCGCCCTAAAAGGAGACTATTCTGAAACAGATATCATACTTTGCCCGATACCATCGCTTTCTTTTTGAAATCCTGTAAAGTTCTTCATCTTCAAGCACCTACCTGGCCAAGTCCCGTTGAAATTTATTATTCACAGAATTGGCTTCCGCCAACTTTTCAGATAGTTTGTTCCCGATCCCGAAAGCTGCGAAAACAAAATTCTCAACTCCCCTCCAGGTATTCGGTGATGATTTGAAATCTCGAACCACATGTCAATAATCTACTCATCAGAAGGAGAAGCGTTATTCTATCTGCTCTCTCAAAGTCTCTCCACCCTGAAAACCTGTAAGACATCACCTCTTAATCTGCCGTTTTTCAGGAAACAGTTCTAAATTTTCCAACTTTTCCTTGTAACTTACGTTTTTCAGTGCTGGTAACATCCCAATGAAAACCGTCCCTTCTCCATGTTCCTTGGCTTTATTGCTTTCCTAAAGTGCCCCAGAATGGTCCACAATACTGCATCTGATGCTAAGCCAATGATTTGTATAGTTCAAGAATGAGCTTTTCCTTTCATATTTTGTGCATAAATTTATAATATAAGTATTCATAGCCTTTCTTTAAACCCACCTTATTAATCTGTCCTGCCACCTTTAAGGACAAGTACACGTACAGCAAGGCTCCTCTACTAATCAGCATTTTTCAAAATCTTGCCACTCATAAGGTCATTCCAAATTAGTCCTCTCAAATGTGCAGAATTTCAACCATTTCCACACCAAACTCCACCTTTACATTTACACTGCCGTGAAGTGTACAACAAACCTCAACACTAAAATACACTGGCAAATTTTATATCAGTTGCAAAGTTTATAATAATGCTCACGACACCACTCTAGGTTGTTTATAAATATTGAAGAGTACGGCACCTAAAACCGATGCTTGAGCAAGCTGGAAGAGACTTCTGGTGCGATGTAGGAGGGTGGTTGCATTAAAGAGGGCTCCCGCTTAGGTCCCAATATTTAGGTCTTTTTCACCCATCTTTGTCTAGGAATCTTTTGAGGGGTTTTTAACCCAGGAGCTTATTAGTAATAAGCAGCGCGAAGAGCTTTGGACCCAATCAGAAGTAGTCTGGAGAGCAACTGACCTGAAACTACAGAGAGGGGAACGGACCCAGACAATTTAAAGGGCAGGAAAAGTTACAAGTTTCAGTTATAGGCCAGAAACCTCAAGTGCACTCGGCCAGAGGCGTGGCGGGGAGAAGAGCGCACCCGGCCAGAGGCATGGGGGAGAGAAGAGCGCACCCGGCCAGAGGCGTGGCGGGGAGAAGAGCGCACCCGGCCAGAGGCATGGGCGAGAGAAGAGCGCATCCGGCCAGAGGCGTGGGGGAGAGAAGAGCACACCCGGCCAGAGGGAGAGAAGAGCACACCCGGCCAGAGGCGTGGGGGAGAGAAGAGCGCACCCGGCCAGAGGCGTGGGGGAGAGAAGAGCGCACCCGGCCAGAGGTGTGGGGGAGAGAAGAGCGCACCCGGCCAGAGGCGACACGGAGAAGAGCGCACCCGGCCAGAGGCGACACGGAGAAGAGCGCACCCGGCCAGAGGCGACACGGAGAAGAGCGCACCCGGCCAGAGGCGACACGGAGCAGAGCGCACCCGGCCAGAGGCGACACGGAGAGGAGCGCACCCGGCCAGAGGCGACACGGAGAAGAGCGCACCCGGCCAGAGGCGACACGGAGAAGAGCGCACCCGGCCAGAGGCGACACGGAGAAGAGCGCAACCGGCCAGAGGCGACACGGAGAAGAGCGCACCCGGCCAGAGGCGACACGGAGAAGAGCGCACCCGGCCAGAGGCGACACGGAGAAGAGCGCACCCGGCCAGAGGCGACACGGAGAAGAGCGCACCCGGCCAGAGGCGACACGGAGAAGAGCGCACCCGGCCAGAGGCGACACGGAGAAGAGCGCACCCGGCCAGAGGCGACACGGAGAAGAGCGCACCCGGCAGAGGCGACACTGGAGAAGAGCGCACCCGGCCAGAGGCGACACGGAGAAGAGCGCAACCGGCCAGAGGCGACACGGAGAAGAGCGCACCCGGCCAGAGGCGACACGGAGAAGAGCGCACCCGGTCAGAGGCGACACGGAGAAGAGCGCACCCGGCCAGAGGCGTGGCGTGGAGAAGAGCGCACCCGGCCAGAGGCGACACGGAGAAGAGCGCACACGGCCAGAGGCGGCACGGAGTAGAGCGCACAAGGCCAGGCATGGCGCAGAGAAGAGCTATAACCCTTTGGGTGCGCGACCCCTTCTCTTCGGTAGCACAGTGGTTAGCACTGTTGCTTCACAGCTCCTGGGTCCCAGGTTCGATTCCCGGCTTGTGTCACTGTCTGTGCGGAGTCTGCACGATCTCAGCGCCTGCATGGATTTCCTTCGAGTGCTCCGGTTTCTCCCCACAAGTCCCGAAAGACGTGCTGTTCGGTAATTTGGGCAGTCTGAATTCTCCCCCAGTGTATCCAAACAGGCGCCAGGGTGTAGCGACAAGGCACTTTTCACAGTAACTTCATTGCGGTGTTAACGTAAGCCTACTTGTGACTATACCATTGCTGTGTAACACCTTTACTCAGCTATTGCCTGTTCCAATCTACTTGTGTTGGGTCCCTTCTTAACATAAGTGAAATGAGCTCTTCTCCAGTTGAGTAATTTTATACAGTTAATATTTCGGGTCTCCCTTTCCATAATTATCCTCAACTGAATTATGTTGTGGCCACTGTTAGCAAGATGATCGCCAACTACAACACACTCCACTTGCCTTACTTCCATTTGTTGGTACCAGATGCAATACAGCATCCTTTCTTGTTGAACTGGAAACATATTGATCAAGAAAGTTCTCCTGTTCACATGTCAGAAATTCCTCTCCTTCTCCACCCTTACAACTATTAATTTCCCCTAATATATAGTAGGAAACAATCAGAAACAAAAAAGCAGCTTTATACAAAGAGTAATGGAAATTTATTAATCAATCATCCCTGACCACCCCAACCGCTGAAATGGCAATTTAAACTGATACAATTGACGGAAGACAGAGAAAGTGGCAGGTAAATGGAGTTACGGTGAAAATCGGCAATGATCCAATTGAATACAGGGGTCAAGGGGTATGGAGGGGGGGACAAGGAGAGAAGAGTGCTGGAGTATGGCTTTGAGATTATAGGATCAGCCATGATCCAGTTCAATGGCGGAGCAGGCTTGAAGGGCCAAATGGTCTACTCCCGCTCCCATTTTCTATGGTTATGTCTATGTTTCTCTATAGCCATTGGTTAAATGGTCTTATGTTTCTTCAACAAAGTGTAGTGATTATGTGGTACTGAGATTTCAGAAATCTCTTAATGGAGTTTTGGGGAGGGTGAGATGGTGTTTGAGGGATTGAAACATGTGACCAAGCATTTCATAAATTCCAAGAAATCTAAATCTGAAATTGTGATACAGCATGCACATCCCACTGAATAGAAACCTAGCCCAGCCTATAATCCCCACAAATGAGTATTCACACTCCCAAACACTGCTGTTTTGGCAGGTTGTGTATTTTGATAATTTAACTGCATTATTACAGGTCATTCCTGGTCTTGGGGTTCCTGCCAAGTGGAGTCTGGAATTGATTAGCTGGACTGAGGCACACAGTTCCCTTGAATATTCCCAGTATTCCAAGTTTCTGACCTAAGCAATTGCTCCACTGGCAGACTGGCCAATGTTTACCCCAGGATGTGGGATTTGACTAATGCAATAACTTTCCCTCCCTGCAGTCTAACAAACAGCCACTGTGCAACTGCATCGCTCTCTCTTTCTCCCAGTAAGAAGTCTTACAACACCAGGTTAAAGTCCAACAGGTTTGTTTCAAACACGAACTTTCGGAGCGCAGCTCCTTCTTCAGGTGACTAGAGAGGTATGATCCAGAAACATTTATATAGACAAAGTCAGCGATGCCGGACAGTGCTTGGAATGCGAGAATTTGCAGGTAATCAAATCATTACAGATCCAGAGAGAGGGATAATCACAGGTTAAAGAGGTGTGAATTGTTTCAAGCCAGAACAGTTGGTGGAATTTTGCAAGTCTAGGCCAGATGGTGGGGAGTGGATGTAATGCGACATGAATCCAAGATCCTGGTTGAGGCCGCACTCGTGCGTGCGGAACTTCGCTATAAGTTTTTGCTCGGCAATTCTGCGTTGTCGCGTGTCCTGAAGGCTGCCTTGAAGAACGCTTACCTGGAGATCAGAGGCTGAATGCCCTTGACTGCTGAAGTGTTCCCCAACTGGAAGGGAACATTCTTGCCTGGTGATTGTTGCACGATGCCCGTTCATTCGTTGTCGCAGTGTCTGCATGGTCTCGCCAATGTACCACGCTTCGGGGCATCCTTTCCTGCAGCGTATGAGGTAGACTACATTGGTCGAGTCGCACGAGTATGTGCCGCGTACCTGGTGGGTGGTGTTTCCACGTGTAATGGTGGTATCCAAGTCGATGATCTGGCATGTCTTGCAGAGATTGCCCTGGCAGGGTTGTGTGGTGTCGTGGTCGCTGTTCTGAAGGCTGGGTAATTTGCTGCAAACAATGGTTTGTTTGAGGTTGCGCGGTTGTTTGAAGGCCAGTAGTGGGGGTGTGGGGATGACCGTGGCAAGATGTTCATCTTCATTGATGATGTGTTGAAGGCTGCGAAGAAGATGTCGTAGTTTCTCCGCCCCAGGAAAGTACTGGACGACGAAGGGTACTCTGTCAGTGGTGTCCTGTGTTTGTCTTCTGAGAAGGTCGGTGCGGTTCTTTGCTGTGGCGCGTTGGAACTGTCGATCGACGAGTCGAGCGCCAAATTACCCAGCCTTCAGAACAGCGACTCGACCAATGTAGTCTACCTCATACGCTGCAGGAAAGGATGCCCCGAAGCGTGGTACATTGGTAAGACTTCTCACCCCAGTCCAACGCCGGCATCTCCACATCTTTCTCCCAGATGCAAGGGAAGCTAGTGAGCAATGACTATGGCAAGTCACACAGGGAACCTCTTGTGCAGAACACTGGGACAGTCACACATTGAAACTGGTCTTACTCTGACTCTTGCTAGTTTCTGCAGCAACTTATGATAGTCTCTGCAGACTGTTTCCCGTGGGGAATACATTGTGGGTACCTGAATGCGACTGACTGCTGAAAAAGCACCTGCTCGTGTTCAATGTTGGACGGTATTATGTGTAATTGACACAATTATTTGCAAGGGAATAAAGCCTCTGGAGGAGGGTAAAAAGATTGGAATGAAGCAGGAGAGAGTCATATAAATTAGCTGACTGAGTTTCAGAAGTCTGACCATCAGGAGGGGCTCAAGCTTTGCAGCTTTTTGGGATGCACAGGAAGCACATATATACTTCCCATTACTTGCATGCAAAACACTAAAGGTTTTAATTATTTTAGTCCATTGTAGGTTAGTCACAGCAAAATGATTCTACTGACACTAAGAGCTTTTGGTGATTTAATCGCCAATGTGCTAGAACGCTAAAATTAACACTTCCCAAATGTCCAGGTTTAGGAAATTTGAAATGAAACAAGAGAACAAATGCCAATCGGACAAAGTTGCCCGGGTATTGAAAGTTGGATTACCAGAGAGGAAGCCTCATGGGATGACAGGTCTCGGTTTCGTCCACAGGATGAAGGGAAGGTTGAGGAGGTGAAGAGTAGTTTAATAATTTCTTTCAGGAACAGGCACAAGTAGCAATGTCAGGATGTTACAGGAAGTGAGCAGAAATCTTTGCTTATAAGCAATCACTTATCCTTATTACCCAACACTCGTCCACATAACCGTTGAATTAGCAATTGATATCAAGTCCCTGGAAGACTGCTGGATGAGTATTGGTAAGATTATGCTGAAAGATATCCAGCGATAAAGGGGCGCAGGTAGATCCAATGGGGTAGAGCTGCCCTGATCCCAGAGAGGTGTCTCGACCTGCCACTCTCCTAGGCATTCTTGGAGATGCTGAAAATGATGATTTCCGACATTATCCGTGTTATTAATCAGAGGCTCGACATGCTGACACAAAACCTGTATGTTCGTACGGTTGAGTTGCAGAATATCAATAGAAGGCTCAATGATGCAGAGGAGAAAATCCTGGACGCCAAACATATTGCTTCCTTGCCGGAAGCTCAAATTCAATACTTGGAAAACAAGCCATGTTGTTAGTCAGAAATCCTGGAAGATTTGGAGAATGAGCTGGAGATAGAATATCCGAGTCATAGGTCTGCCTGAGGAGTGAGGGCAAGGCTCCAAATAAGTTTTTTGAGAACTTTTATACCACACTTTCTGAAGCTGGATGCGAAGGCAGGGCTTTTCAATTTAGAAAGGGTGCACTGCATCCTGTTAAGGCCAAGGGGCAATATTTGCCCCAGGCTTATAATCATTCGGTTCCACAATTTTAAAAATTGCCTGAAGATCTTGGAAACGGCAAGGCCCAGTGGGACCTGCTTCACGGGGGAGCGAGGATTTCTTTCTTCCAGGGTTTTTCGGAAGCATCGGAGATAAAGTATCGAGGACTCAATGAAGTTTGAAGACAACTCAAGGCGGCTGGAGTTAATGTTAAGCTTTATCCTGCGACACTGCAAGTTATATCTAACGACTCCACAAAAGGCGGCTCTGTGGCACGTCTTACAGGGTTAGATTCTGGCCTTCGGTGACTACGTGTGGAGTTTGCACGTTCTCCCCATGTGTGCATGGGTTTCCTCCGGGTGTTCCAGTTTCACCCCACAGTCCAAAGATGTGCAGGTTAGGTGAATTGGCCATGATCAATGCATGGGGTTATGGGGATTGGGTGGGGAGCGGGCCTAGGCAGAATGCCCTTTTCGCGGGGTCAGTGCAGGCTCAATGGCCTCCTTCTGCACTCTAGGGATTCTATGGAAAGTCCTTTGGTAATCCGACTGCTGCCTTGGCCAATAAATCCACGAAGGACAAGGATTTGAACAGATGGTCTGTAACTCGGACAAACTTTAATTAAAGCTTTAATCCGGATGCTTTCTCCATTTATGGTATTGTTTGTCTGAATTTATTGTCTCTTATCCTGTTTAAGGGGAAACACTAATAATTAAGCTCTGTATAGAATGTCTTCTTGTGTTTCTGGGACATGGTATATGTGTTGTGCGCTTATTATCCATTGTTTTTTATTATCGGTGTCTTAATCATGTCAGTCGAGTGGCGTCATTATCGGAGGGTGGGCGAGCAGGTCTTCATGGTAGGCTTAAAATGTGGGTGGGGCATTTGATTCCTATGTTGGCTTTTTTTCTCCACTCCTTGTTGAGGAGATTGTATCCTGGTACAGTAGTCCCCCGTTATAACGCGGGTGTTCGGGTCCAAGACAGCCACCCGCGTTGTAACCGAGCCGCGGATATCCAAGATGGCGGATATCGAAATGAATGAACGAGAGGAAACATCGCTGACTGTGCTGAACATTGCTGAATGGAAGGGCGTTTTAAATAAGAAACAGCAAAGTTCGTTCAAGTCTTAAATCAAGTTTTAAATGTATTAAAATATATACAATAATATACAGTATACATACAATAATATACTTAAAATTGTACTTACACGCATATTTTTAAAATCATTTAAAAAAGTCTGTGAGTTTCCTCTGGCACATCCCCTTCCTCATCTTGACTTGTGCTTGTCTCTGGAGGTTCTTCAGGTGCAGGATGTATATTGGGTCGAAGTCTTGCTGCTCTGTGTATGCTATGAGCCACTTCAGGTGCGTGATGGCATCCGAGTGGCTCTTTGCCACTGTGGGCTGGGGTTCTTCTTCTTCTTCTGCCTCCTCTTGGGTGACCTGGTCGATGATCTCCTCCTCTGTGAATGTTTCTGCGGGTGCCATGTCATCCTCTGCTGCTGCCCACCTGTCCACCCAATCCTGGAGTGTTAGGTTCTCATCCAGTTGGTCCTCTAGCCTCTCCTCAGCTGCCCTGATCTCTGCTTCAGTAAAGCCTACGAAATCCTCTTCATCCGGGTAATGTTGGGGTCGTGGGAGTGCTGCTCCTAGGGCCTTGGTCCAGCAGTTGGCGATGGTCTTCTCTGTCACAGCTCCCCAGGCCTTCCCTGCCAGATAACAGGCATCCTTGATGGTGATGGCTTTCAGGTAATCTGGGACAGTGAGAGGAGAGTCTATCATTTCCAGGATCAGTTCCTTTTTGTACACAGACCTGAAGGTCTGAATGATGCCAGCATCACATGGCTGGATCTTGCTGGTGGTGTTCTTTGGGAGATAGAGCACTTGGATCTGCCCATCCCTGGTCTTGAGAACATCTCCCTGTGGGTGGGCTGAGCAGTTGTCCAGTAGGAGTGTGGCCTTCTGCGGTAAGTTGCGGGCTCTAAGGTGGTCCCTGACACTGGGTACGAAGAACTTGAAGAACCACTCCTCAAATAAGAAAGCTGTCATCCAGGCTTTGCCAGAGTTCCGGTAGGTAATGGGTAGGTTCTCCATGTTGATGTGGTGAAAGCATCTAGGAGACTTGAATTTGCCCACAATCAATGGCTTCAGCTTGTGTGTTCCCGTGGCATTGCTGGCAAACAGGATGGTGAGCCTGTTCTTGGCTTGCTTGTACCCCAGAGTCTTGTGGGCATCATCCTTGACAGCTAGGGTCTTGTCAGGCAGCATCTTCCAGTAAAGCCCTGACTCATCTGCATTGTAGAGTTGCTCTGGGGTCAGCTCCTCTTGCACCATGTAGTTCTTGAGGATGTCGGGAAAGGCTGCTGCGGCTCCTGAGTCGGCGGATCTCTGTTCACCACTGATGGTAACTGCACCTATCCCATGTCTTTTCTGGAACCGATGGAGCCAACCCTTGCTGGCTACGAAATTGCTGTCCTCTGGGTGGAGCTGGTGATGGAACTTCTCAGCCTGAGTCCTGATGATAGGTCCAGATAGGGGGGTGCCACCAGACTGTTCCTGGACAAACCAGGTGAACACAGCCTTCTCTAAGTTACTGTCACTAGCGTTCCTTGCCTTTTTCCTGCTAAGCCCTTCACTCTGAGAAACTGTCCCAACATATGCTCTTAAATTGGGCTCATCTTTCACCCACCCACGGAGGGTTGACTCTGGTACACCAGTCTCTCTGGATAATTTTGCCTTCGTTTCCCCGTTTCGAAGCCGGTCTATCAAATGTATCTTTTGACTCACTGAGTAAGACTTGCGCTTAAACATTTTGAACGACACGACAGCAACTGAACTCGAACTCGAAGATACCTGCACTGGAAAAGGTATCCCTTTTATGGCTGTGTAACTGGGCTAATCGGTCGCGGCTACTCATCGCGGCTAATCGTTCTACAGTACAAGACAGTGATCATCGCTGCTAATCGGTCTAATCATCGAGGGTAATAATCGTTGCTAATCGGTCTAATCATCGCGGGTAATCATCGCTGCTAATCGGTCTAATCATCGCGGCTCAAAAAGGTGCTGTTTCAAAAAGTTTAAAATGAGTCAAGTAAGTTGGGGTCCATAAACCCCCCCGCCGTATATCGCGAACCGCGGTATTGCGGGGCGCGTTATAACGGGGGACTACTGTAGTAATGACGGTATGGTCGTGGGGTTAATCCTACGGCCTTTAAGTCTAAGTGAAGAATTCCCTCTTAGAACAATTGTGGTTGCGATTCTTTTGCATTTTTATTATTATAATGGAATTTCTGTGTTGTTGGAATAATCCTGCATTGATAGATTGTCTTTGACAGGTATTGAGGATACTTTGGTGCCTCTGGTGTAAAATGAGCTGGGGAAGGGGTGTCATGGCGCATGCCCGATTGCAGCACAAAAAGCTGGTTGTATTCTTCTTCTGTGGCCTATGCAATGACGGCAGTTAATCTTAAAATTTGCTCGTGGAATGTACAGGGTATTCACCATCCCATCAAAAGGAAAAAGATTTTCTCCTGTCTTAAGAAAGAGTAAGTAGACATAGCCTTGTTACAAGGATCTCATTTGGATAATAAGCAGCATTTAAAATTGAAATGGGAATTGTTGGAGCAGTTTTCTTTGCTTCTTTTTCAGAGTAGCTTGGGGGGTGGGGGTGGGGACAGCCCTGACAACAAGAACATCCCTTGAAGGTAGAGACTTGTGCTAAGGATGGGGTGGTAGATTTGTGATCATTGGAGGTTTGATGCATGGAGACATTGTCTCAATAATGAACGTGTATGGGCTTCAGAAATAATCTCCGGAGTTTTTCAATAATGCTTTTTGGGACATTGCAGAGTTGGCTTCGGCTAATTTCTTCGTAGCCGGAGACTTTTAACTGCCAGCTGAACCCTTTGGTAGACAAGTTCCCAATTACCAAAAATCATGCCACATTGCAAGCGAAGGTGTTGGCTTCAGCACGTGAGGAGTTAGGATAGGTGGATGCTCAGAGGACCCATAGGAATAGATACTTTATGTTCTTCTCAGCCCCTCAGGTGTCACATTAGAATTGATTACTTTTTGTGCCGAAAGCTATCCTACACCTGGTTTCTTCCCGTTCTTATAGATAATATTGTAATCTCAGATCATGCTCCAGTCTTTCTGGATTTTTGCTCGATGGCTCACCTCCACGGTCTCAAACATTGCAGGGATCCCTGCAGAGACATTTCATTTACTACTTATTTAAGAAAGTTAGTCAACTCGACTCCTGATATTTCTCCTTCCATTTTATGGATGTGCAAGGCCTATGCTCGAGGCTGATTATCTCTTATACTGCCAAAAGACGCAAGATGCAGGAAAACCAGCACCAACTGGAAGTCTGTTTGGAGGAAACAGAGGAGAGGTAGAAGAGGCAATTATTGGAGGAGGTTAATGCAGCAGGGGTAGCTCTCACTTCCTTATTGAGAGAAGCTGAAGGTTTGCAAGGCAGAAGTTGTACGAGTTTAGGAACAAGCTAAATAATAATAATCTTTATTAGTAGCACAAGTAGGCTTGTATTAACACTGCAATTAAGTTACTGTGAAAATCGCCACACTCCGGCGCCTGTTTGGGTATACTGAGGGAGACTTCAGAGTGTCCAATTCACCTAACAAGCAAATTTTTCGGGACTTGTGGGAGCACCTGGAGGAAACCTACGCAGACACAGGGAGAACGTGCAGACTCGGCACAGACAGTGGCCCAAGCCGGGGAATTGAACCCGGGTTCCTGGAGCTGTGAAGCAACAGTGCTAACCACTGCGCTACCATGCTACCCTTGGCCTTAACTAAAAAGGCAGCAGATTCGGGGGGAGGGGGGTGTGTTATGAAGACAGTGGCGATTAATGGGGTTTTAAAGATTTTTATGTGGAATTATACAAGGCAGATTAGTCTGGTGAGGTGATGACAAGAATGGAACATTTTTTCTCTTTCCTTGGGCTTCGGAGAGTCGATGCCTGGTTCTCAATGCACCCATCTCTAAAGATGGGGTGGCTGCGGCCATTTAAGGAGCTTCAGCCAGGCAAGACCCCAGGACCAGATGGTTTTGCGCACGTGTTCTATAGGGAGTTTAAAGAATTGCTGTTGGAACCATTGGCAGGTATATATTACCATTCTTTTAAGGAAAGGCTGTTGCCGCCCACACTTTGTGAGGCTAATATTCTTTTGATTTTGAAAGCAGGTAAAGATCTGGGGAATATGCCTCTTCCAGTTTCTCTCCTGAATGTTGCCCTGAAATTGTTGTCTAAGGTTCTAGCAAAAAGGTTGGAAGATGTCCTTCCAATGAATGTTCGTGAGGACCAGACCGGGTTCATTAGAAAAGATCCCCTAATATCGGGACTAGAATGTGGAGGGAGGTAGCACAAGATCACGCTTTATGAAGATGGTGTGCTGCAGTTTGTGTCTCAGTTCCCACCATTATTGGCGTGGTGAATAGCTGTAGCGCCTTCTCCGGTTATAAGATCAATGTTTACCATGTCTGAGACTATTCCGGTGTGCAAGTTGAGAGGTAAACGGCCTCCTCTTGCTAATTTCCCCATTGGATGGTCCCGTTGGGATTTAAATATCTGGGAGTTTCCCTTCTTTCAGGCAGTTACAGGCCAATTTTCCTCGATTGATTGCACCTATTGGGTGGGTCTTAACTGGTTGGTCAGCTCTGCCAGTTACTTGGCTGGGAAGGATCACCCTGCTAAAAATGAACGTGTTGCCTAGATTGGTATATTCCCTGCAGATACTGCCTATACCACTGTTGGCTAGAGTTATTAAGGAAATCAAAAAAATGATTAGTTAATTTATCTGGAAAAGATGATTGTCCAGATTCAGCTGCTGGGGGTTAAGGAAGGTTTACGTGTTGAATATGAGGTTATATCAGGGAAGGACTCTTCATCAATTTGGCTTGATATTGAAGCAGACGAGTCCCTTTATTCTCAACAAGTCTAGGTGTTTTATGGTAGATTTCCCAAACCTAAGTGGTATCACTGTTGCTTACATCGGTTAGTTGTGGGTTCAAAGTTCATTCGATTTGATCACACAGCATAGGCTAGCATTTTAGTGCAGTATAGAGGGAGTGCTATACTGTCAGAGGTGCCAATTGTTGAATACGATATTAAACAGGGGGCCCCATCTCCTCTCTCAAGCAGACATAAAAGATCCCATCATCTGTCCTAGCAAATATTCAATCCTCAATCACCATCACTAAAACAGATAATCTGGTCATTATCATACTGTTGGCTGCGACAATCGTTGTGCGCAAATTGGCTGCCACATTTCCTACATTGAATTAGTGACTATACTTCAAAAGCAATTTATTGGCTGTAAAGTGCTTTAAAGGCACCCTGAGGTTATGAAAGGCATTATATAAATGGAAGCCTTTTATCTTTTTTAGAAACATGTAAGCGGGCAGCAATTTCATCGTACCATCCAGGTAACGTTCAGAAGGAGCTTGCACTGCAGTTTAGCCATTTAAAGAAGTCCCAAGATAAGACTCGATTAAAATACATCCTTGGCATTTGCTGCCAACCATGAGTAACTGCATATTAACACAAGAATTTCAGAACAGGTTATATGGACATAAATCTTCTATTCCGGGAGGAGGTGTGAAAGTCCAGCTTCACAGAGATGAAGCTCAACAGAGTTGAGCATCTCAGGAGGATCAAGAATTCAAACTGCCTGCAGCTGTTCCCCAGCCAGCCGGCACACAGAAGGCAGTATAATCGCTTCTGAATATTTACAGCTATAAATGTCTCAGGTTAAATTTCCGGATTATCAAGATCCCAATTTCAAAGTCACAGCACCCCCAACAGACAGCTGTACTGCAAGCTGAGGGCACGGTCACCTGTTTAGGTCATCAACTCCCTCATGTGCCAATAGAAACAATGGATCTAATTATTTGATCGGTCGGCAGAGACAGCCAAACATCTTCTTAAAGGAGGCACGTTCAGGCTTACTGGTCAAGTTAGTATAGTCAATGGTAATGTGAAACCCCAATGAGACCTACCTAACATCCAAGATGCACAACGCTCCTAAATGTGGTGGTGAAACACTAAGCAGTGTCTTTGCATGTCTACCAAGTCCAAGGCTTAGTAAGACATCAGCTTCATGTAAATGAAGCACCTACCCATACTGTGGGTGGAGTGTTTGGTTAGTGCCCCAGATTTTCAGCAACAACACAGAATGGGCACTTTAGATTAAGTCTTAAGTAACAATTTTACTTTTCCTGTGAACAATCCTTCCCCAAAGAGGCCAACCCGTTCTTGCTGCATCTCCATCTGCTTGTCCTCTAAATGCCAATACCCTATCCCACCCAAAAAAGTGGGTACCAAGGTTCCAGCACATGACACTTTAAATTTGAGAAATACTGAGAATATATAAAAGCTATGGCAGATCAGTTGAGTATGACAGGGTTAGAGAAGCAATGATCCCAGTGGATTGTACGAAAACAGAGATGAGCGCCTTCACCATGAGGTCCAAGATTCAATGAAGAGTAATGAACCAGAATTAGTTAACCACCTAATGGAATGGGAATAGCTAGCTAACATTAAGTAAAAGATGATTGAATTCACTATTAGTTTTGAGTGGGAGGTGGGCAGGTTGTGCACCAAGGTTTAGCTAAGGGTTTATCTAACAGTGGTTTTGAAGAGATTAGGCAAAAAGTTGAGCAATGTGAACTGAGCAAAGCTGCTAACAAGTAATAATAGATGAGCAATGGGAAGTGTTCGAAGAAACAATTATTCCAATACATGCAAAGGAAGAGCTCTGCTTGTGCATTAAACAATCACGACTGATTAAGGAAATGAGAGATAGTATACAACTAAAGAACAGCTTATACAAAAAAACAATGGAAATCCCCAAGGGGGAGTGATAAAGATCAGAAAAAGGTGCAAAGTGGCTACGGATGTGAAAGAGAATACAAGATAAAACTTAAGGTTTTAGCAGCAGCATTCATTGCCCGTGTCCCTACACCATCTGGGCTGCAGTGGTTCAAAAAGGCAGCTAACCACCACAAGGGCAATTAGGGATGGGCAATAAATACTGCCAAGCCAGCAAAGCCCATATCCCATGAAAGAATAAAAAATGGACAACACTAAAGGTTTTTCCAAGGATATGAAAAGGAAAATGGGTCACATAGTAAATAAATCTCTACGGCCTAGTTTCAAGCCAAGAGGCAGATGCGGAAATTGTAGGTACTCAACTCATGATCTTCCAAAACTCCCTTAATTCAAGAATTGTTCTCTTGAATTGGAAAATTGATCCTTCAGTTTTTAAGATGAAGAAGAGATAAATTGCAAAATTCCAGGCCTATTAGTTTAATGTCTATTTAGGGAAGTTGCGACAATTCTGTTATTTTTAATAGCGACTAAATATTTAGACCATTATGAACTTATCAGAATGTCAACATGGATTTATAGAGGGCAGCACGGTGGCGCAGTGGGTTAGCCCTGCTGCCTCACAGCGCCACGGTCCTGGTTCGATCACGGCTTTGGGACACTGTCCGTGTGGAGTTTGCACATTCTCCCAGTGTTTGCCTGGGCTTCGCCCCCACAACCCAAAAGATGTGCAGGATAGGTGGGTTGGCCACGCTAAACTGCCCTTTAATTGGAAAAAATTAATTGGGTACTCTAAATTTATTTTAAAAAAGAAAAAAAAAAACATGGCTTTCTAAAGCACAAGTCACATGCAATAAACATTACTGAATTATTTGAGAAGATAACTAAAGTCATAGTTATGGCTGTCTGTATATTTTTTTTAAAAATGGACTTCCAGATGCATCTGGAATTGGAGGCAACCTACTGACTCAAATAGGCAGGCGTTCCAGACATCTATATTGGTGCCTCAACTTTTCATTATATTTATAAGTAACTGAGTCAAAGGAAGACTGAGCCAGGTATCTAATTTTGCTAATGATACCAAGTTATCATAGAAAATTTGCAGCACAGGTGGCCATTCGGCCCATCTTGTAATTTGCAGCACAGGTGGCCATTCGGCCCATCTTGTACATGCCAACCAGAGGACACCCAGGTACCTTTTCTAAGCCTATCTCCAGCACCCAGTCCATAACCCTGTAGCTAACAGCACATAAGGTGCAGATCTAGGTCCTTTTTTGTTATATAAAAAAAAAAAGAGGTTACGGTCTCTGCCTCCACCAATCCCGGCAACAAAATTCAGACTCCCACTACCCTCTGCGTAAAAAAAGTTCTTCCTCATGTCCTCTCTACACCTTCTGCCACTTATCTTGAATCTATGTCCTCTGGTTCTAGAATTCTCCACCAAGGGAAATAATTTTACCCTGTCCACTCTCTCTCTTCCCCACATAATTTTGTACACCTCACTTTAGTCACCCCTTAGCCTTCTTTGTTCCAAGGAAAATAACCCCAACCTATCCAATCTCTCCTCATAGGTACACTTTTCTAGCCCTGGCAACATTCTTGTAAACCTACTCTGCACTCTCTCCAGAGCAATTATGTCCTTCCGTAACGTGGTGACCAGAACTGCACACAATATTCCAGTTGTGGCCTCAGCAGTGTCTTATACAATCCCAGCATTATATACTTGTGTTAAATTCCATCTGCCACTTCATTGCCCAACAACCCATCTATATCATTTTAGATATTATAGCTATCCTCTACACCAGGGTTTTTCTAACATTTTTCCCAGCGACCCATTTTTACACAATGGCCGCCTCTCGCAACCCACGCCACGTACACAATATTTTCAATAGTTACTTCTTCAAACATCACATTAATTGTACTATATTATCTCTTCTGTATTGTTAAACATTAAAAAAATGTAAATACAAATATATTTTCTATTTTTTGTTGTTATTTGGAGATGTAAATAACTTGTAATAAAAATCTCTACAGATCAGTGTGCGAGTCTTTTGATCGCAGAGTCCGGAGGTGTTTGAAGGGGAAATGAGGAATTTCTTGGAAACACGTCTGCATTTTGGGCTGATGGGGAAGGAAGGAGACTCACCATTGATCAAGAAGTCAGTCTCACAGAGAGCGACTGATCTCCGGAAGTGAGTGGAAAGTGGTGCCCATTTTAAATATACATCAAACCCCTTATGCACACACAACATGGCTTTAAACATAGATCTGACTGACAAGGTTAAGAGTAACTGAAATTAAGGGCAGCATGGTGGCCTAGTGGTTAGCACAACCGCCCCACGGCGCTGAGGTCCCAGGTTCGATCCCGGCTCTGGGTCACTGTCCGTGTGGAGTTTGCACATTCTCCCCGTGTCTGCGTGGGTTTCGCCCCCACAACCCAAAAATGTGCAGAGTAGGTGGATTGGCCATGCTAAATTGCCCCTTAATAGAAAAAATAATTGGGTAATCTAAATTTATAAAAAAAGAGAGTAACTGAAACTCAACAGACATCAACAAGACCAACTGTCGCAGAAATTGAACTAGCACTGACAACGTTAATGGCAACAGATATTCAAGATTAATTGACAATGGCAACAGTGGCAGACATTAAACATGCATCTGATTCCGAACGTTAACCCTGATGTTGTGTGAGCTGTACTTGAACAGATGCATTTGCTCTCTAACTGGGATGGATGGAGTTCCCAAACCCACACCTGCCGCCCCAGAATGGGACAAACATAAATCAGCGTTGTGACAATGGACCAATTGAAAGGCGGGGATATCCCCACAGGCTACACAAAAACTATGAAATCCTGCATTTGGCAGTGCTCCAACTACAAGTTTCTGACTGGGGTATTTGTGGAAACATATTCCAGTCAGCAGTCACTTGGTTTTGGGTGGGAGATGCAGGTCTGGAAAAAAAAGAGCATGAAGCACTGCAGGAAACTAACTGTGCAGGAGGAGTATCTGCAGGAAATAAATTTAAAGATAATTGATTTTTTTTCTTTTAAATTCTTCGGCTGTAGGTGCAAATGCTGACTAACATGCTGCAGAAACGGGAGTGGCTACTGGAGGCTGCGTCAGTGACTATAAGAGTGACTCAGGGAGACAAAGTCTACGACGCTGGCCTCTACACCAGCCTCATCTGGCCACACACTGTACTGAGCCAGAATTCACCCAGGGAGAAAATGGGAAATAAGGTCAGGCGAATTTCAGGGATCATTTTTGCAGACCTTTTGGTGACCCATTTCACATCATCCCACGACCCGCCCGCTGGTCGTGACCCCCACTTTGAAAAACACTGCTCTACACTACCCATCACTCAGCCAATTGAAAAATTGAAAACGCTTGTCACGAGTAGGCTTCAATGAAGTTACTGTGAAAAGCCCCTAGTCGCCACATTCCGGCGCCTGTCCAGGGAGGCTGGTACGGGAATCTGTGCCATCTGCAAATTTCACAATCGAGCTCCCCACATTTATGTCCAAATCATTAATATATAATGCAAACAGTAAGGGTCCCAACACAAGCCCTGTGGAACACCACTTGAAACGGCTTTCCAATTAGAAGGGCAGAGCGACCATTACCCTTTGTTTCCTATTATTAAACCAATTTTTTATCCAGTTTGCCACATTGCCCTGTATCCCTTGGGCTTTTACTTTTATGACCAATCTGCCATGTGGGACTGCCAAACACCTTGCTAAAATTCATATACATCACATCTACTGCACTACCTTCATCAACCCTTCTTGTCACTTCCTTAAAGAATTCAATCAAATTTGTGCGGCAAGACTTTCCTTTAACAAATCCATGCGGACTATCCCCAACTAGTCTATGCCTTTCTATGTGACAGTTAATCCTATCTCTCAGGATTGATTCTGCTAATTTGTCCGCCACCAACGCAAGACCAACTGGCCTATAATTGTTTGACAAGAAGTTTTGTTCTAAATGCTAATTCAATTATTGATCACTCTTAAATATAACAGTTTAAATAATCAAGAGAGTAAAACAGGTGATGAGTGTTAAATTACCCATTTATGACTTTGGAATTTTATTAGCGTTTTATTTAAAGGATTATTTAGTAACCTCCGATATGCTTCAGGGGTATGGACAACCTACAGCAGGCACCTCAAAGCATCTGGGCAAATACTAACAGGGATGCCTATCGTGGGCCATGGGCCTGAATTGTGCTGTAATGTTCTATGTTTGGCATTTCCTTCGATCCCTTTTTAAACAAGTCTGCATTTCTCCAATCCTCTGGTACCTGCCCTGTATCTACTGAGGATTGGAAAATCATCCTCGGAGCATCTGCTAACTCCTCCCTGATCTTCTTCAGTGGCCTTGGAAACAATCCATCTGGCCGTACCGACTTTCAAGGATTTTAACCCTTTGCCTACTTCCCCTCTTTCATTATCCCATCCAAAATCTCAGTGTTCCTCCTGGACTAATATATCTGCATCATCCATTTGTAAACACAGTGACAAAATATTCATTTAAACCCCTTCCCATAGTCTCTGCATCTATACACAAGTTCCCTTCTTCATCTCTGATAGGTCCCACGATGGCATAGTAAATAGTAGATGGAACAGTAAGTTGCAATGGGACATTATAGAACATAGAACAGTACAGCACAGAACAGGCCCGTTGGCCCTCGATGTTGTGCCGAGCAATGATCACCCTACTCAAACCCACGTATCCACCCTATACCCGTAACCCAACAACCGCTCCCTTAACCTTACTTTTTTTTTTATAGGACACTACGGGCAATTTAGCATAGCCAATCCACCTAACCCGCACATCTTTGGACTGTGGGAGGAAACCGGAGCACCCGGAGGAAACCCACGCACACACGGGGAGGATGTGCAGACTCCGCACAGACAGTGACCCAGCCGGGAATCGAACCTGGGACCCTGGAGCTGTGAAGCATTTATGCTAACCACCATGCTACCGTGATACCCATTAATATGAGTGAGGGGGCAAACTGCAGCAGAGTTTAATTGTGTGTGTGTGTGTGGGGGTGGGGGGATGGGGAGAGAGAGGGGGGGGGGGGGGGAGGGAGGGGGAGATAACTGTAACGTCGTCCACTTTGAACTTAAGATGGCTCAAGTCTTCGAAAAAATGAAAATTGACAAACTATAAAGAAGCAGAGAAGTTTGAGAGCTTATGTACATAAATATTAAAGCCAATGAACAGGGACAAAATGTAATTTAAAAGGTTCCTTGGTTCTTTATCACAAGGGGGTTGGAGTCCAAAGCGGTCAAAATTGGTTTGCATTTATATAAAGCTCTGGTTAAAACATATCTGGAGACCTGTATTCAGTTCTCAGCATTGCACCTCAGGGACGATATACTGGACTTGAATCCGTGCAGCACAGGTTCACCAGAAGGATACCCATGACTGAAAGGGTTTAATTGTGAGGATTAATTAGAACATAGAACAGTACAGCACAGAACAGGCCCTTCGGCCCTCAATGTTGTGCCGAGCCATGATCACCCTACTCAAACCCACGTATCCACCCTATACCCATAACCCAACAACTCCCCCCTTAACCTTACTTTTATTAGGACACTACGGGCAATTTAGCATGGCCAATCCACCTAACCCGCACATCTTTGGACTGTGGGAGGAAACCGGAGCACCCGGAGGAAACCCACGCACACAGGGGGAGGACGTGCAGACTCCACACAGACAGTGACCCAGCCGGGAATCAAACCTGGGACCCTGGAGCTGTGAAGCATTTATGCTAACCACCATGCTAGACTTTGCTTGTATGCCCGTGAGAATTTTAGGGGGTGATTTAATATGGTATTTAAGGCGACAAAAGAAGTTGATAGAGATAAACTATTTCCTTTGTTCTGTCCTCCCTTCCCCCAAAATTCAATCTTAAAATTAGAGCTCTGCTATTTAAAGAAAATGTCAGAAAGGCTTTTACATAAAATAGGGTATTGGAAATCAGGAACATTCTCTCTCAAAAATTTGAGGCTAAGTCAATTGAATATTGCAACGCTGATTTTTTAAAAAGATGAATATAAAGGCAGGGAGATGTAGTTAGGATACAAATTGCCTATGTTCTAGTTGAATGGTGAGACAAGCTCAAAGAGCTGAGGCAGGTGCAGAATCGGGTGATGTTACAGAGGTAGGTGTTCATCAGTGATCATGCGGATATGTGGTTGGAAGTTTGGGTTACTAATCCAGTCGATGTTATTATTGGATGGGAAGATCCCAGAATGGAACCCTGGTTCAAAAGACAGTAGTGTTCGCATTTTAAAAAATATATATAAAACGTGTTGGAACAGAGTCACAGGACCGCTGATTAGATTTAATTAAGAAATATTAAACATGGAAAGTTTATTATACAACACTCCTTTACTTTCTTCCTCCTCCTCCCCCCCCCCCCCCCACTAGTTTAACAAATAAACAGATGTGATTAACACAGATTACAAAGTACATCCTAAGCTACAACGGACTCATGAACACAGTCCCATTTAAACACACAGATAGGCTGTGGTCAAATACAAACAGTCCGTTTTGAACCCAAGTTAGCGTCCGTGGATTTCTCCTCCAAATTCTCTCTCCCCCCCCCCCCCCCCCCCCCATTGATTGTGACGTGAGAGTTTTCAAACCCCTCTTCTCTCAATAATACTTTTCCTTAGCGTTTTGCATTCTGAGATCCGAACCAAGTTTTACAAATGATAAGCTTCCGCTCCACTTTTAACAGCAATTCCAGTCCAGGATTTACACCACCGTTAGGATTTATTTTGTCTTAAAGGCTTTTACACAAGGTTCAGCCACCAATTTCCACAATTATTTCAAATAACGTCTCCCAAATTGTAGTAATTTTTCACAAAACTTAGCACTACTGCAGATATTTTTTTGATGCCTCACGATCCAATGCCTTTTCAACTCGTATGACTTTACTGAGCAGTAATTTGTTCTGGCTCCCAATTTCCTCTGTTCCGTTAACTCCAGACTTCGTATTTTTAAAAATATATATAAACGTGTTGGAACAGAGTCACAGGGCCGCTGATTAGTTTTAATTAAGAAATATTAAACATGGAAAGTTTATTATACAACACTCCTTTACTTTCTTCCTCCTCCTCCCCCCCCCCCACTAGTTTAACAAATAAACAGATGTGATTAACACAGATTACAAAGTACATCCTAAGCTACAACGGACTCATGAACACACAGTCCCATTTAAACACACAGATAGGCTGTGGTCAAATACAAACAGTCCGTTTTGAACCCAAGTTAGCGTCCGTGGATTTCTCCTCCAAATTCTCTCCCCCCCCCCCCCCCCCCCCCCCCCCCATTGATTGTGACGTGAGAGTTTTCAAACCCCTCTTCTCTCAATAATACTTTTCCTTAGCGTTTTGCATTCTGAGATCCGAACCAAGTTTTACAAATGATAAGCTTCCGCTTATCATTTGGGTGGGATTCTCCCGTATCCGGCCGCCCCGAAGGTGCGGAATCCTCTGCACTTTCAGGGGCTAGGCCAGCGCTGGAGTGATTGGTGCCACGCCAACCGGCGCCGAAGGGCCTCCGCCGACCAGTGCGAGTTGGCGCATGCACAGGAGCGCTAGTGTGTTCCCAGAACTGCTGGCATGATTCCTATGCATGCGCAGGGGGTTTCTTCTCCGCGCCGGCCATGGCGGAGCTTTACAGCGGCCGATGCGGAGGGAAAGAGTGCCCCCACGGCACAAGCCCACCTGCAGATCGGTGGGCCCCGATCGCGGGCCAGGCCACCATGGTTACACCTCTTTAACCTGGGATTACCCCTATCTCTGGATCTGTAAAGACTTAATTACCTGCTAATGCTCGCATTCTAAGGCATCTTTGAATTTGTCTAGATATATATGTTTCTGGAACATAACTCTTCATTCACCTGAGGAAGGAGCAGTGCTCCGAAAGCTAGTGTTTAGATTTCCAGGAGGCATCTGCTAAGATGCCACATCAAAGGTTGTGAGAAGTAAAAGCTCATTGTGTAGGGGATAACATATTGGCTTTTCTGGTTGGCAGGATAAGAGTTGTGCTACGGTGAATGCTGGGATCTCAACATTTTAAATCTGCATAAATGAATTGGATGGAGGGATTGAAGGTAAATTTGCTGATGACACAAAGATAGATAGGAAAGTAAGATGTGAAGAGGACACAAAGATGTTACAACGGGGTATTGATAGGTTAAGTGAGTGGGTAAACATCTGGCAAATGAAGGACAATCAAGTGTGAAATGGTCCATAATGGCAGGAAAAATAAAGCAGCAGCATATTCTCTAAATGGGGAGAGATTGCAGAGCTCGGAGATGCAGAGGAATCTAGGATCTAACTAGAACAGCTAGTAATTGGGGAAGCTAATACCATGTTATCATTCACTGCAAGGCGAATTGAATACAAAAATAGGGAGGCGATGCTTCAGTTATACATGACATTGGTGACACCACACCTGGATATAAATGCATTGGAAGCAGTTCAGAGTAACTGAATACCTGGATTGGATGGGTTGTTTTATAGGAACGGCTGGACTGCTAAGATTTGTATCTGCTGTAGATTATAAACATGCAAGATCCTGAGGGTTCTTCACAGGGTCGATTTTGAAATAATGTTTCCTCTTGTCGAGAATCTCGTACTCGGGGCCACCGTTTAAGAATAAGGGGTCGCCCATTTAAAATGCAATTATTATTTTTTTTTTCAAGGGTTGAGTGGCTCTAGAAATAGTGGATGGATTGGTGGCCATCTTCCAAGATTCTGTAGTCTCTGAAACAGTTCTTGCAGATTGGAGGGTAGCTAATGAAACACACTATATAAAAAGGGAGGAAGAGAGAAAACAGGGAATTATAGACCAGCAAGCCAGATGTCAGTAATGGGGAAAATACTAGAATCCATTGTCAGATATTTTATAGCAGAGTACTTAGAGAATAGTGGCAGGGGCACGGTGGCCCAGTGGTTAGCACTGCTGCCTACGGCACTGAGGACCCAGGTTCGATCCCGGCACCACACCACTGCCTGTGTGGAGGTTGCACTTTCTCCCTGTGTCTGCATGGGTTTCACCTCCACAACCCAAAAATGTGCAGAGTAGGTAGATTGGCCACACAAAATTGCCCCTTGATTGGAAAAAAAATAATTGGGTACTCTAAATTTATAAAAATATAAAATAAAAAGAAAATAGTGTCAGCACAGACTTATGAAGGGGAAATTATTCATGACAAATCTACTGGCATTCTTCAAGGGTGCAACTAGCAGAATGATGAGGGGTAGCCAATGGATGTGGTTTATTTGGACTTTCAGAAGGCCTTTGATAAAGTCCCAGATAAGAGATTAGTGTGTAAAATTAAAGTATAGGATTAGAGGTAGCGCATGGAGATGGATAGAAAATGGTTGGAATAAATGGGTCTTTTTCCAAATGGCAGGCAGTGACGAGTGATGTACCATAGGGATCGGTGCTGGGACCCCAGCTATTCATAATATATATTAATGATTTAGATGAGGGAACAAATGCAATATCTCCAAAATTTGCAGATAGAACATAGAACAGTACAGCACAGAACAGGCCCTTCGGCCCTCGATGTTGTGCCGAGCAATGATCGCCCTACTCAAACCCACGTATCCACCCTATACCCGTAACCCAAACAACCCCCCCCTCCTTAACGTTACTTTTCTTTAGGATACAACGGGCAATTTATCATGGCCAATCCACCTAACCCGCACATCTTTGGACTGTGGGAGGAAACCGGAGTACCCGGAGGAAACCCACGCACACACGGGGAGGACGTGCAGACTCCGCAGAGACAGTGACCCAGCCGGGAACCGAACCTGGGACCCTGGAGCTGTGAAGCATTTATGCTAACGACCATGCTACCGTGCTGTCACAAAGTTGGGTGGGAGGGCGATCTACGAGGAGAATGCAGAGATCAGTCAGTGTGATTTGGACAAGTGGAGTGATTCGGCAAATGAATGGCAGAAGCAGAACAATTTGGATAAATGCAAAGTTATCCACTTTGGCAGCAAGAATGGGGAGGCAGACTATTATCTGAATGGCCGTAAAACCTCCTCCTTCCTAAATATGTCACCAATGATGCACCATTGAAGGGACAAGGGCACTGGTTTTGAACAAACCCCAATTTTGTGGCATGACATCCATAACCCACTCAACATGTTTGCTTGTGGAGATGTTATTTCCAGTGTTGATGGCAAAATGCAGCATGAAGTGCAGTCTAATTGAGTGGTTCAGATGATTTCTATACTCTGGCTGTTATTCTAAATATAAACCACCCAAACCTCTCGATTAGACCCCAGCCTGTAACACACTTCCAGGTATCATCATTCTGTACATAAACCATCTGAACCGCTCAGATCTTAGCCAGTAATTCCCGTTCACAGGAAAGTACATCTCTATAAGAATGAATGAGAACGTACAGAGTTATGGTAAGCTGTAAATGCTGACCATCTGTGAACAGTGCTCTCAGTATCTTACTGACAGGTCTGCGTTGTAAAATAGTCGTTCACTTCAGGGCCCTGTCAATATGCAAAAGATAATTACAAACCATTGTGCGATCCCAGTTCTGCAATCATTAAAAACAGCTTTATGAACGCATACTGGAGTAACCGGAGAAGGAAGAGCATGTATTATTCGGAGAATGGACTGATCAACTCACCTCTGGACTTCCTTAAATCATCAGACAAAAATTTAATTTCATTTCTATTCTCTGATCTCGTGAAGGCAATGATTTTACTGGAGGTCATACAATGGCCAACGGACATTTTGAACAAACCAGTACGGTAATCATGAGCAGAACAGTTTAGAGATTCCATATTTTTCAAACACTGGTTCATCCTTACACATTACCATACATAAACCTCACAGGTGGGTATGTAATATCCTTACTCGGGGTCATGCTTAGCTATGTTTCTGTTCCTCAGCACACAACGTATTTAATTTTCCATCACTGACATTCCATGGATCAGAGAGGATACCAGGAAGGGCTTGCTTTAGAAAGGCCATGGGACTGGATTCTCCGCCCCGCCACATTTCCGTTTCACCCTGTCGGCGGGATGCTCCATTATGCCGGCAGGTCAATGGGGTTTCCCATTGTGGGCCAGCCCCATGCCGTTGGGAACCCCCGGGCTGCCGGCAACACAGAGCATCCCGGCAGCGGAGAATCCAGCCCATGGACTATTCTGCCATCGTCAGAAATGTCTACATCCGGTGGGGCAAGATCCACTCGCACATTTTGCACCAAAGCGATTAGCCTCCACTCAGCACCTTCTCAATGGTGCAGTACAAGTGTGAGGAAAATGCTTGGCAGATTATTTCAAGCATCAGCCTCACCTGCTTCTCTGCAGCTCACATGGCAAGGTACAATATTCAAAGGCAAGTTCAGGGACATAATATTCCATATGAAGACAAGAAGTCACTAATCATCATCTAACTTACAAAACAAAGCCAACTTCATTCTCATATCTTTTTCTGACACACTCTGCTGTGCCCAAACACTAGGACCAATAGCGATTAGAGTAGATATTCTGTGATAAACGTAGTACATTCAAAATGGATCTTCTGGAACTTCATTACAGCAGTAACACCAGAAGTGAATCTGTGAAAACTAATAACTTTAAGAAACATTCCCAAATTTTAAACCACCCTGGCTCGTGACAATGGGCATTCACTGAACCAGAGATATTTCACTTTTTCACAAAACTCCTCCTTGTTCCAAGCTCCCATGTTAAATCATGAGGAACTTCTAGACATGTTTATTTTGGCACCCGTGTATGTTGGTTTCTAACTCACTTTTTATTATTAGCCACAATAACCCACCACAGCTCAATCACCCCAGGCAGCTGCAACCATTCCTATGAAATATTCTGCTCTTCTCGGCTAAGCCAGTTTATTTCTGAGTCCAATGGATTATGTGAACATTCTGGGCCAAGCAATATAACCAGCATTGCGAGCACCTCATAGTCTTGATTATTTCTGAAGCTATGGAAACCGCACGAATGCTACCCGAGTGGAAGGGAACATTTCATGCAATGAAGTGCGGACCAAACAGGATCAGCTGTCGCATTTTTTAAAACACCTGTCCATCAATGTCAGGTTCCAGTGAGTGCGCCGCAGCGTGTAGGCAGGCAAGATACACTATGTGTGCACTCATCTCTCCCTTCACCCCCAATGAGATGGACTATTATAAATTAAAGTAATATAGAATTCTATGAATGCCGTTAAAGAACTTGTATTTATACAGCGCCCTGCACAACCTCAGGACATTCCAATGATTTTGCAGCCAATTAGGCAGTTCCAGGGAAGAACAGCAACCAATGTGGCAATGGCCAGGTTAATTTTCTTTTTTTAAACAGAAGTTAGTTGCGAGAGCAATATTAGCCAGGAATTAAATGTTGCCAGCGATAATTCTGGCACTGACCAGAGATGATTCTCAGAGAGAGCGGGAACCCCTTCCACCAGAAACAGCATTAGCCACCGATGCCATTAGCTGGGCCAGGTGGCATTACTTCTTTTGGCTGTGGACAGCTTAGTCACCCTGATGCCAGCTCAGTATTACTGCACAGCTGACTTACCATTAGATTTGCATGGCCAGAAAATTGAAAGCAGCCAGAATGGAGCATGCACAACTGATGCTGATTCAGACAGCAAACTAGAATGCATCCGGCAGGTAGCACCTCAACAGCATAGGCCCCACGATAAATACTCCTTTCAGCAGAATATGAGATGTAAGACACTGCACTCTCGAATGTTAAATTCAGTTTAATGTATTGCATGGGAAAACATACACTGGAATTCAACCATGGGTATCTCTTGAAAGCTTCATTCAAACAGTTGAAAAGTATGTCTTACCCACTCAATACATTGCAGATAGCGTGCGTACATAACCTACAGGCTGTGCTACCCTATAGATAACCCACAACATCTTGCATTTATATGGTGCTTTAATTCCAAGGTGCCTCACAAGGCATAATCAGAGATAATCTGATGCGGAACCAAAAGACAAGATAAAGGTGATTCGAACAGATCAGAAAGTGCAGTGAAAAGCTTGCTTGAAAGAGTTGAATCTGGTGGAAGTTACAGACATAAGGAAATAAAAAGGATTTAAACACAAGGATGAGAATTTTAAGAATTGGAGCCCTTGGGAGACAGGGTCAATGTAGGTCAGCTAACAGGAGTGAATGATGAGTGAAACCTGATTTAGCACTTGAGCACCAGATTTCTGAATGAACTTAATTTAAGAGGTGTGGAGTTATGGTAGGTTGGGTGGCTGGCCAAGAGAGCAGTGGAATAATTGATGGTGGTACAGCTTGGACAAGGATTTTAGCATTACATAAACCACAATACCTCTGATGTGATGTGTATATAAACTGTGGTTTTGATGTCGCAGACCACACTGCAGAGTAACTGTTAATTTATTCTAAATAAATCTCCCATACTCAGTTTCCAAAATGAATAAGTCTCATATCGACAGCATCTTTTTAAAATTAACTGCATATTGGATTGGATTTGTTTATTGTCACGTGTACCGAGGTACAGTGAAAAGTATTTTTCTGCAAGCAGCTCAACAGATCATTCAGTACATGGAAGAAAAGGGAATTAAACAAAATTCAAGAAAATACATGAGAATACATAATAGGGCAACACAAGATATACAATGTAACTACATAAGCATTGGCATCGGTTGAAGCATACAGGGTGTAGTGTTAATGAGGTTAGCCAATAAGGTCATTTAGGAGTCTGGTGACAGTGGGGAAGAATATAATGAACACTAGCATTCTTTGGATTTACTCTGCCCATTTTAAGTTTCTGTCCCTCTCAATGGTCCTGTTAAAAATGAGTGCTCACAAACGTGTGAGGATACTGACTTCTCAAGGTACAAAAGTACAGAATGGGAATTAATACTGCAGCATCAAGTATCAGAAAAACAAATGGTGATTTGTTTCCCCCTAGTGCGCCCCCTTGTGTGATCATTCGTGCTTTATTGAGACACAGATTAGAGCCCTTTAGCAGAGAAGCACCCTAGTTAAAGATGCAAACCACTTTATAGAGGATAACTTCCAAGTTGTACCCTGAAATTTCACACTTGGACACAACTTCTACAATGGACACTGACATAAATATAGAAACAAGCAGAAGTCTGTTGGCTGTTTGAAAGATCTTTAATAAATTTCCCCAACCCGATAGACCAGATCCAGTTACTGTACTTGGGTTGAACAAAAAAAATAATTTTGAATTCAGCAATGAATTTTATCTTCAAATCCAAGCTCAGCTTGAAGTAAGAAATTTGTCCCAGCCCCCCATGCAAGCTTATACATGCAGAGTGGAGGGAAAAATGTATTTTAAAAGTTTCCTTATGTGTTATTACAGATACTTGGATGACATGTGGGGATGACATATGGGGTACTTGGACTCAAAACAGTAGTAGAAACAATTCTCAAACAGAAGTAGAAGAATTCATCAATCTCTTCAATAACCATCACCCATTCATTAAAGTTCAAGCCATAGCACACATGGAAAGCATTAATACACCACAGTATTTAAATTGACGTAAAAACAATTTTATTTCGGCCAAAATAATTGATACGCAAAAAAAATTCTACACCCAAAAAGCCCAAATTCCACTGGCCTTCCTTATTACCAGCATACTAGTTTTGTGATTCATGCACAAGGACACCCAGATCCCTCTGCACCGAAGCACTCAGAAATTTCTCTCCGTTTAGATAATAAGTTGCCTTTTTAAAGGGCATGTGCTGCATCACCTGCATTTGCAAGGGAAGGTGCCTTGGTAAGTGGAAAGGTGCTGTGGGAAGTTTACAAGCCCCATTTAAAAAAATAAATGTATTGTAAAAAGGATCACACTGCAAGGCTGACTAATTGACATTCCATTTTCACTGTCCATCGATTCATGTTACTGTTGACCAGTGTGCATTCCTTTTCTTCATGGGAAGCAGTTGAAAACGTAGCATTTGACAGGTTTTATGGAAAATCCTGATAGTAATCATAGAATAGAATCCCTACATCGCAGGAGGCTATTCGGCCCATCGAGTCTGCACCGACCCATTGAAAGGCCACCCTACCAAGGCTCAATCCCCCGCCATATTCCTAACCCCACCCAACCTTTGGACACGAAGGGGCAATTTTAACGCGGCCAATCCACCTAACCTGCACATCTTCGGACTGTGGGAGGAAACTGTAGCACCTGGAGGAAACCCATGCAGACACAGGGACAATGTGCAAACTCCACAATCACCGAAGGTCAGAATCAAACAAAGGTCCTTGCCACCGGAAGCAGCAGTTCAAATCAATGTGCCACCGTGCTGCCCATATTAAATAAAGACACTTTCTAATATTCTGTGTCAAATGAAACCCTTTTGGGATAAGATCAGGATCTGCTACAATCATAAGTTAACTGGACACTGAGGATCTTTGGTTTTATTGGAACTGCTCATTTCATTAAGCGCTTAAATATTTGGTAAACAGGTACACACTGCTTATAGAAGAACGCTCTGATTTTGATCCTCAGAATTTACCGATCGGCAACATCACTATACCAGCTGAATTCAGCTCAGAATGGGGTTCCAGGTGTAGTCTGTGAGGATTAACCAGCAGATAACAGTAGGTAAGAATGTAAAACTGGACAAACGTACCTCAACTTCAATTTGGCATATGTAATTTCTAAGGAGTTCACAATACACAGTTGATCAAATTCCAGTGCTCTTTCAACTCACTCCCGAAATATCTCTAGAGGTGTATTCAGCAAGAGAATGAGACAGTAGGTTTTATGGCTCACACAGATCTTTATGAAAACTAGACTTGAGAGTAAAGTTCTCAGCAACAGTATTGTTGCTTAATAACAGCCAATGACAGAACTGTGCTGGTGGAGATTAGCTTAACAACTTGCCTAGTGGCGAGCACTACTGCCTCACAGCGCCAGGGACCTGGGTTCAATTCCAGCCTTGGATAATGTCTGCAGAGTTTAGACGTTCTCCCAGTGTCTGCATAGGTTTCCTCCAGGTGCTTCGATTTCCTCCCACAGTTCAAAGATGTGCAGGTTAGGCAGGCAGATTGGCCATGCTAAATTGCCCATTAAGGTCCAACGGTTAGGTGGGGTAATGGGGTTACAGGGATAGGATGGGGGAGTGGGCCAATTTAGGGTGCTCTTTCAAAGGGTCGGTGCAGACTCGATGGGCCGTATGGCCTCCTTTTGTACTGTAGGGATTCTATGATTCTCAGACACTGGGTAAAACAGAGTTGACTAAAACCTAAAATCTGAGGAATCACATACCCAATTAAAAACAGCCTCCTCTTGAAATGATCAGTGATGGCAGCAGCGGAACCAGCTGGCATTAACTGCTCTGGCTCTTCCAAACACTGGATCCTGCTCTCCCGCCCTGGAGAGGGAATTAGTGATCGGAGAAGTTGGAGCAGCTAGCATGGGACAAAAATTGAAGGATGAGCTCCTCACAAATTCTGTTTCCCCCACTTAAGTGACTTTTTTCTCAGCGATTGAATCTTCCCTTTTTGGGAGGCTTCCCAGGGTAAATTCTCCCCACTGTCCCCACATACCTGGAACCTTATTCATAATATATCTAATATCAACAGATTCCATTTCCATTCGTCATCAGTCTCCGATTCGGTACAGCTTTTTAAAAACATGTAATCTCTAACCATGGGATTTAGCCCAAAAACAACAGTTTGCAATATTTATTTTCTTTCAGTAATACGCAGGGCAACATACTGGTAATCCCACATGATCGCTGGTGCACTGCACAAAAATGAAGGGTCAAGTAATTTTGTGTTTTAAACTGCCAAAGCATTTTACAGCCAATGGCACCTTTGAGGCGTATTCATTTTGTTTAATGTGGAAAACACGGCAGCCAATTTGCATATAGCAAGGTCCCACAAACAATAACGCCGATATCATTTGTTTCAGTGATGCTGGTTATGGATAACTATTGTCAGGACACCTGAAAGAACTTCTCTGTTCTTCAAAGAATGCTATAAGATATTTTACTCACCGAGAGGGCAGACAGGACGTCTACTTCAATGTCTCATTCAAAAGATGCGGCCCCCCCCCCCCCCCCAAATGACAGCGCAGAACTCCCTCAGTAATGTACTAATGTGAGTCTGGAGTGGGATTTAATCACCCATCACCACCCCCCGCCAACCATCCCAAATCTACCAACTCAGACAAGAGTGCTACCAACTGAACCATGGTCAGTTCTATGACCCATTTACCGACAGAATAGTCAAGAGCAAGTTTTTGTTCATAGGAGACTTGATTTGTTTTTGGAACTATCTTTTGCTATGATCACATGGTAAAATTGTTGGGAGGCAGCTCAAATCAATGGAATAAACCATTCAAGCCTCTCACTGAACATGCCCCACACTGCAGGTCAAACAGAAAACCATGGACCATGGCGTGGCACGGTAGCACAAGGGTTAGCATTGCTGCTTCACAGCGCCTGGGATCCGGGTTTGATTCTTGGCTTGGGTCACTGTGTGTGTGAAGTCTTGACGTGGAGATGCCGCTGTTGGACTGGGGTGAGCACAGTAAACACAGTAAGAAGTCTTACAACACCAGGTGAAAGTCCAACACATTTGTTTCAAATCACTAGCTTTCGGAGCACTGCTCCTTCCTCAGGTGAATGAAGAGGTAGGTTCCAGAAACATATATACAGACAAAGTCAAAGATGCAAGATGGTACTTTGAATGTGAGTCTTTGCAGGTAATTAAGTCTTTACAGAGCCAGGCGGAGCAACTGGAGAGAGGTATAATCATAGGTTAAAGAGGTGTGAATTGTCACAAGCGCAGGCCAGGTGGTGGGGCGTGAATGTAATGCGACATGAATCCAAGGTCCCGGTTGAGGCCGTACTCTTGTGTGCGGAACTTGGCTATAAATTTCTGCTTGGCAATTCTGCGTTGTAGCACCTCCATTCAGGGGATTTTCACAGTAACTTCATTGCAGTGTTAATTTAAGCCTACTTGTGACACTAATAAAGATTATTATGCAAACCCTCTGATGGATTGCAGCAGTTCAAGGAGATGTTGCACGGTCACATTTTCAAGGGCAAGCAGGAATGGGCAGTAAATGTTTTTCTTACCCAGGGACATGTCCATCCAAACAATGAATTTTATAAAAAGTTGTGAACACTGCACATGTTTTAGCAGAACTTAAAAACAGAAAACGATCAATGTTCAATTTGCTACCATTTCTGCTGAACAGCACAGATAGACTTAGGAGGAAGCATGAGGGAGAAAGGGGAAGGATAATTTTGTTAACCACTGTTGAAAAAGTGGTTACAGAACTAATGAAGGCTCCTTACACTATGTTGCTATCCAGGTTAGAAATGGCGGGGGTGAAGTTGGTTTGCGGCATCTGATCTGGTGGTGAAAACACAGTCTGAGAAATGTTAATTTGCCGTACCCCTGCTACTTGAGTCCATAATTAAGGTTCAGCTTTCCGTGCCGTACTGAGAATATGGGTTATTGGAGGTGCGATCTCTCAGATGTTAAACCATTACCTTGTTCTGATAGTGCCAGTGGTTGTGCGTTTACACATGATTTCTTTTAAATACACTGGTATCAAAGTGGAGCAAGAACCTCTGGTATTCTGATCAAGATTTATCCCTCAATTACCAGGAACAGGTTGTCTGCTAATTTAGAATCGTAGAATCCCTAAAGTGCAGGAGGCCATTCGGTTCCCAACCTAGGCCCACTCCCCCGCCCTATTCCCATTACCCCGTAACGTCACCTAACTTTTGGACAGCAAGGGGCAATTTAGCATGGCCAATCTACCTAACCTGCATATCTTTGGACTGTGGGGGGAAACTGGAGCACCTGGAGGAAACCCGCGCAAATATGGAGAAAATGTGCACACTCCAGAGTCACCCGAGGTCGGAATCGAACCCGGGTCCCTGGCACTGTGAGATAACAGCTCGAACCACTGTGCTGTCCTGATTGATATCATTCTTCTTGTGACGTCTGTGTAGCTTGACAGCTCTATTGCTTTACATACAAAGCAGTTGCGTTGCCAAAGTTAATCACTGGAGGTGAAGCAGGTTTGGACGTTGATGCAAAAGGGCAACCGAGTTGCTTACCAGGACACTGCAAGAGGCAGTTACGAGTCACCACATCGCTGTGGGTTGGTAGTCATTTGTAGGCCACACCAGATAAGAACAGAATATTCCCATTCATAAAGCTCAGAAGTTCAATCGGTGGGTTTATACAACAATGCAGTAATTTCATGGTCACCATTACGGGGACTGGTCTTTTATTTCAGATTAATCTAACTAACAGAATTTAAATTCCCCAGCTGCTGTATGGGATTGAATTTGTGTCTCTGGATCATTAGTGCAGGCCTCCAGATTACTAATCCAGTAACATAATCGCTATGCTACCATGCCCCAACACAGCTGGCTGACAGGGCTCAATGAGGGCATTGAAAACTTGGAAGATCAGTCTTATAGGGATTCTTTCAATACGCAGGAATTCATTTAATCACATGCTGATCCATCCTTAAAACAAAGACAGGACAGCAATTTCTAATCCATCTGCAGACTATAGTCCTTATTTGTTCCGTCTGGCATAAGAGAGGAAGATCCGAGGTTAAACGCTTCCCACAGGAGAAGATAAAGGACAAAGTTCATTTGAGAGGACTATTCTAAGCATTTGAACATAAAGTTCACCCAATACATTTTGCACCACCATTGCTTTGAGGAATGTGACTAATCCAAGAATTTACTTGGGACCCCAACTGGTGCATGCTGTTCGTTCAACACATTTCACTCAATATGATTTGATTTAAGCCCTGAAGAGACTCAATATTCATACGCTATTAGAAACTGCAGCATTCCCAATTCAAACCAGCTGTTACTGCCTGAGCTTCCAGGGAACTGTCTGTACATCCTGCAACAATCCCACACAAACTCCAGACACACAGTGAATCAATTATTACAGCGCGCACACAAGGCACAATACCCAGCTGTTAACGGGACAACTTTCTAACTCAGTTTTTCCAAAGATTCCAGAATTTCTTGGGGATTAATTGAACACTCTTGCACTTAAAACTTTAACTCCTTCGAATGCAAAACGAATGGCCAATTCCCACCCACCCCCTGATCTGTTCAACTGACTCACCTCAGTCATGTCTTCCACCTTCTGAAAGTACTCTCCCTCACTCAGGTGAGGCCCCACAGCTACCACTTTGGGTTGTTCTTCACACGTGAGCCTGGAGAGTAAATAGTCATTCACTGTTCGACAAGGAGGCACCACACCCTAATCTCACCTAATGGCTGGTTGCCAATGTTGAATGACTGATTAGTGTCCACGAGAGGCAACATTAGCTGATTTCTTTCCAAGCCCAACAACTTGGAATATTTAAGAAACTAAAGTAGATCACGACATTTTAGAAATAGATGCTATAAAGTATGCACAGCTCGCAATGGTGACCAAATTAAATTGATTTTCTTTTGCTTTTTATGTCACAGACTTCCATTCCACATATGTTAGTAACAACATGCCTTAAATAGCACCTTTATCATAGAAAAACATTCCAAGGTGCTTGTCAGAAGAATAATTAGATTAAAACGATTGACTTGTCAAAAGACAGTAAGGGCAAGTAAAAATTTGGTCAGAGATATGTAGAAGAAATAATTCGCATTTCTATAGCACCCATTACCTCAGGACATCCCAAAGTGCTCTAAAGCCAAACATTGGCCGATTTTGTTCTCTTCCCCAAGTGAGAGATGCAGACTCAGTACAGAGCAGGGATGGAACCCACGGCCATTCTCATCTGCATGTCTTATTAGACTGAATCACTTGGGAGACATTTTCTGTAAATGTTACTTGATGCAATTTGTGAACCAAGGGGGAGTAGCATTGAAATCGATTAACTAGCAGTGAAAGAATTTGCATTGGCCCTTTCGTCTCCTCAGAGCGTCAAGCTCTGCTTCACCTCCAGTGATTAACTTTGGCAACATAACTTTGGCTGCTTGTTATGTAAAGGTATAGAGCTGCTATGCTGCACACAATAAGGTCGTAACGAAAAAAAAGAGACAAATGACCAGACAATCTATTCCTGGTGTTTGAGGGAGAAATGTTGATCAGAACATCAGGGCTCCTCTTTGATGCCAGTGCATTTAAAAAAATATGTAAACACACACACAAAACCACTAGAACGGTCAGAACAGGGTGATGGTTTAACATCCGAGAGATAGCACCTCCAACAATCCATACTTTCAATCAGGCACTGAAAGCTGAGCCTAGATTATGGGCTCAAGACCTGGCTTTAACCTGCTATAGTTGGACTCAAGTCGCAGGACTCAAGTTGCCACCCGAGTTAACACTTCTTGGACTATATTGTATTCACCACCAGATTAGATGCTACAAACCTACTCCACCCCGACCGTCTCTAACCTGGATGGCAAGGCAGTGTAGAAGGAGCCTTCATTAGTTCTGTGCCACTTTTTTCCAATCGTGGTTAACAAAATACAGAGGCGCCAGAGTCTGGATAATACTCGCCAGCCTGGTGAAAAATAGAATGGAGGCAGGAAGCTTCCTCCCTGGGTAGGAAGATGATGTGTTGCATTGTCGCATGTGAATAATTCCGTGAAAGTGGTCACCTGAGAGAATGTCACAAACAAAATTAGGAAAATTTACTCACCCCCTCAGAACCTACAGTCTCCCCCAGCAAAGAATCCAACCTACATTCTATAGTTCCAAAAGGTTTTGCCCCAGAGCAACACATTCATCACTATGAAAATACACCACTTTGCATGTGTCTTAAATTGGCTTTTCTCCAGTCTAATGCTGTTGCCCCTGATCCTGTTGTATATACTTTTCAGCTGAGATGTTAAGCAGCGGCCCAATCTGCACACTCAGGTAGACACCAATGATCCCACAGCACAATTTTGAAGAGCAAAAGAGCAATTCTCCCCAGTGCCCTGGCCAATATTTGTCCTTCAATCAACATCCCTAAAAACAAAACAGATTACTATGTCATTATCACGTTGCTGTTTGAGGGAGCGGTGTGTGCAAACTGCTTACTACATTTCCTACATTACAACAATGACTACACTGCAAAACTACTTAATGGATGTAAAACTGAGACATCCTAAGGTTGTGTAAAGGACTAATAAATATACGGTCTTTTTAAAATCTGAAGTAGTGTATCCTTTTTTACTTATTGTTGATGAAGACATGCTGTCAAGAGCTTTTAACTTATCAGGATAGATTTGCTAGAATATCAATTCTTGGGTATTCCTACAAATCTGTCCTGAGTTCAAGATGGCAACTAGGGGCTTTTCACAGTAACTTCATTGCAGCCTACTTGTGACAATAAGCGATTATGAAAAACTTTGACAGCATGTCTTTCTTCAGCACGGGGCAGCACAGTAGCAACGAGGGGCAGCACGGTAGCACTGAGGGGGCAGCACGGTAGTAGAGAGAAGGCAGAACGGTAGCACAGTGATTGGCACAGTTGCTTCACCGCTCCAGGGTCCCAGGTTCGATTCCCAGTTTGGGTCACTGTCTGCGGAGTCTGCATGTTCTCCCCTTTTCTCCATGGGTTTCCTCTGGGTGCACCGGTTTCCTCCCAGTCCAAAGATGTGCAGGTTAGGTGGAACTAGAACCAGAGGACACCATCTCAGACTAAAAGGACGATCCTTTAAAATAGAGATGAGGAGGAATTTCTTCAGCCAGAGGGTGATGAATCTGTGGGACTCTTTGCCGCAGAAGGCTGTGGAGGCCAAATCAGAGTGTCTTTAAGACAGAGATAGATAGGTTCTTGATTAATAAGGGAATCAGGGGTTATGGGGAGAAGGCAGGAGAATGGGGATGAGAAAAATATCAGCCATGATTGAATGGCGAAGCAGACTCAATGGGCCGAGTGGCCTAATTCTGCTCCTATGTCTTATGGTTTTATGGATTGGTCATGCTAAATTGTCCTGTCCAAAATGGTTGGGTGGGTTACTGGGTTACAGGGATAGGGTGGCGGTGTGGGCTTGGGTAGGGTGCTCTTTCTAAGGGCTGGTGCTGGCTCGATGGCCCGAATGGCCTCTTTCTACACTGTAAATTCTATGATTCAGCAATATTCACGTTACTATCAAGTGACTACTTTCTACCCAACGTCCAGCACACACATTCACAGAAGCAAACCTTGGTTCAAACAAAATATTAACTAGTCGTTTCTCTTACAGGTGCTAATTGGCCATTAATTTTGATTATTATCTGGAACAGGGAAGGAGGAAAGAGAGAGATCTGGAGAGTCCCCTTGTCAATTAAGATGAACGGCAGAAAAACATGAATTTGGCTAAAACAAAATTTATTGAAAGCAACCAAGAGGAAGCATGAATGGATAGAAGAGGGGAAAAGGGAGGCATTACGCCGGGTAAGCGAGTTAGGGAGTGGAGGTGGAGTTACTTGTCAACATAAAATGAGGTAAAAGGAGCACAATGATTGCCCGACAGACACTGCTCTATGAACGATGCACTACGAACTCTGCAGGCCCTAGCACTATGATAATTATTGTAGATTTTCAATGTCATAGAATTCCACAACTGTCATTAACAAACTAAACGGCAGCAAGACACACAAACACGCATTGTCAGTTAGTTCTTGAAGCTGACCCTGATGCCACAGGTCAGACATCTTCCCATGGTGACATTCTTAACACGATAAACAGGAAATTGGTAGGGAGCATTGATACAAGAGAAACAGCTCTCCGTTTCATCTCACTCTCGCAGCTCCTGTCTTGAACATGCTGCATTGCTCTTTATTGCCAGATTCTGAATGATACCTACATTTCAATGGACTTGAAACTCTGCCACCAGATATAGTCGACAGTTTCCATGGTGCATCGACCACTTGGAACTTTAAACGGGATATAAAGAGTGGATCAGTAATTTCAGTCACTAAATAGCTAACATTCTCCAAGGTCCCATAACACCCCCCCCCCCCCCCCCCCCCAAACATTAATGCGTTGACAGGGAGCTGGTCATTGATACACTGATATGCACATTCTATTAGTGGTCCAAGCACTGAGTAGGAAAGGTAATACACCAAGTCAAGAACCGGAGGCCAGTTGTTCCAATTACTCAGCGTCCCGAGTCTACATTTTAAACAGCAGGTAGAAGACTGGCCGAGTACAGGGCAAAGCTCCTTGTAAACTGCTCTCAGAACCTTTCCTTCCACATTTTGTGTCAAACTGTGTGATGTTTTATGCCATGCTAGCTAATTATGAACAAGGCATGAGAATTTTCATCACTAATTTGCACTGGATCCTCACAACCAGCAAAAAATAAAACAATGCTTCCTTGAAGGTGTGGGAGGTGGGTGTGATACGAGATGAATGCTAGATTATCACCAATGAAACTTTAAACTAAATGACCAGCTGCTCTCAGCAAGGATTGAGGAATGGAAGATCTATTTTGTCTAAGATGCTATTATACCTTCTTTTCACCCCACCCATCCCACTCCCAAACACATGCTAGGTAAGTTGTAATCATTATCAATGAGAATTAATAACCTGCCCTTAAACATCCCAAGATGTTTCACCATGTGGACAGTGGATCCAGAGTCAGGACCTGACAGATGGTGTGGTGACAAATGTATTTTTATGGGGCCACATGAAGGTAGCAGAGGAGAATAGAAAGAAAACGGTTAAATCGGAGGGTGACATAGTTGGAGGATCTGAAGGGGAAAGAGGATGAGGGGAAACAATACACAGCAGACAGAATCAGATGATACAAGAAGATTCACAAGGCGAGAGAAGTCTGCAGAAGTACAGAGAGAATAGCGCGAGTTTGTATACCAAAGTACTGTAGGGATGGAAAATCATTGGACGTGAGTGAGAACAGAGGTGATAGAGGAACATGACAGCATGTTGGAGTGGATAGGTGGGTTGGAGACCTCCCCTCAGTCAAGAAATAGTCATTGCATTGTGGATGGAAGCAGTTAGAGGTAATGGGCATTAATTTCAGAAGTCCACACATACTATACTGGTGATGAACTAGATGGGGGTCTTGTAATTCAACTCAGAGCCTAACAGATTATGGCTTACATCCCTGACATTTATTTCCCTTTAGGTGGACAATGCTAATGTGTCTCATTACATTCACCTCAATGCTTTCGTTCAGAAAAGGACTTCTCCTTTAAAGCCAATTGCATTTTATGATCAGATTTAAAAATACAATTGAAACAATTCCTGGAATTAAACCACTAACTACAATTTTCCATGTCAAATATGTTATACCACTTTACAGGTTATTCCACACTTGGGAAATATTTTTGTAATATTAATAAAATTTTCTGCAGCACCAGGTAGCTGGAATCGGAAAATGCTCCCTTGTAAAGAAACTAATTAAAATTTCAAGTTAAGAGACACTAATGTCTAGCTGCTTGAATATAGCACAACCAGTAACACAATATCAGGATTAATTTTACATAAATAAAGATAACTCTTTTAGCCGATTAGTATGCACAATACTCACACAGCATAGTTACTACAACCTGAGTCTTCACCAACTGAAGCCACGACACAGAAATGCTCCCCATCCATCCAGGCACATTTGCACAGTTGGTTGCTGCTGTGCTACCGAGCTACACATTGCAAACAAGTTCCCAAACAAGTGGCTAACTAGTGATCCACAATGGTCAAGTTTGATAGCGTTGCTTCCCTTGACAGAATAACATGCTGCCAGTCATTGTGTACCCGAACATTTTGTGTACCCCAACATTAAGATTGAGTGTGATATGGATCCTTCTGCCCATCACTCCGGTGGTACAGGGAAAGTGTGTTCATGAAATAGGCATTTATTCCATCCCTAATTTACCTGATGAGGTGGCAGAAGTAAAAACAGAAAATACTGGACAGTCTCAGCAGGTCTGACAGCATCTGTGGAGAGAGAAGGGAGCTAATGTTTCGAGTTTGGATGACTGTGTTTCAGATTTCCGGTGGTAGAAGTACTTCTTGAACCACTGCAATTCAGGTCGTGTCCAGTAGGAAAGCCAACTGGAATAGGAATCTTTAGGACACTTCTGAGAATTTTGATAACCAATCAGGAAAACCTGCTTCCTGCATCCAAAAAAATTGCCAATGGAGCAGCCTGCTCAAGACATGTGAATTAGATTTCACTGGCATTGGAGAGCCTCCCTGCGGCCTCCGAAAGGCAGCAGGGGAGAGTCCTGGAAAAATAACTCCAGAATGTGTTTCAAAGTATTTAACACAAACACACAGTAAGTTATTATTTTCCAGTTAATGTGACTCTTAAGAGTACTCCTGGCAGAAATATAGAACTGCCTCCCGCTCTACTTGCGGATCTGCAACTTCAGGTTGACTTGAAAATGGCATGGAGAGCTAAAGAGGGCTTTGCAGATGCCAAGATGGGCAGGCACACTTGTTAAGCCGACAGCTGTTATTTGCAGCTCTCACCTGCATAGACTCTGGTAAAGGCTCCTCCTCTCACAGCTGGGTGAGGGAGTGAAGAAATGGGAAATGATATTTTTTAAATCCTGTTCACTAGTGCACTAAAAAAATTGAGGCCATTTTTAAAAACACTGTGTTAAAAGATATTCTCAGTGCCTTGCAATTAATGAGGCATGCTCACTCACTACATTACTGCCAACACACAGGCCCACAGCTGGAAAGCCAGCCACAGACCCATTCGTAGGTTCACACTGCCAACCTTTTCTTAAACTCACCATTATTACTGTTTGATACGCAAATGGAGAAATGCGCAATGCCACCCAGCAATTGAGAAGGCTATGTATCCATGTAGTGTCTATTGCAACTTCAGGAACCCAAAGTCAATTACAAACAATGAAGCACTTTTTTAAAAATGTTGCCACTGTTGCAATGTACAAACATATTTGGCAAATCGCAAGCTCCCACAAACAGCAATGAGATAAATGACCAGATAAACTACTCTGTACTCATAGGTTATGGGATAAATGATGGCCAGGACATCTGCTCATCTTCAAGTTATCATGGGATCCTTCACGTTCACCAGAGGGTGAAAACGGGGCCTCGGTTTAACGAGCTGCCCAAAAAATGACACCATCCACAGTTCATACTCTTACCATCTCATCTTGACATGGACAGGTACTTTGGGTCTACGCGTAGTTGGGGATTCCGTTTATGGCCAACGTCTTCCATTAAATATGCATCTCAATTACTCAGTGAACCCACACAACCTTCACAGAGTTACCAAGCTATCAAACTATGGGGCAGTAAGGTGGCACAGTGGCTAGCTGTGCTGCCTCACGGTGCCGAGGTCTCAGGTTCGATCCCGGCCCTGGGTCACTGTCTATGTGGAGTTTACACATTCTCCCCATGTCTGCATGGGTTTCACCCCCACAACCCAAAGATGTGCAAGGTAGGTGGATTGGCCATACTAAATTGCCCTTTAATTGGAAAAAATGAATTGGGTACTCTAAATTTATTTTTAAAAGCTATCAAACTATTACATTGGTGTCATACCTACAAACTCCCTAGTTCTTTTACATTCATAAAAATGCAGGGAGGCTACCAAATACTCTGCACAATACAACTTCAGAGCACAGGCAAATATTGATTGGATCCTGAAGCCTGAACCTTCCTACAGAACCAACAAACTCACCCATACAATGAATTTATTTTGCATATTAGCAGGCAGAGATCTGGGCGTTCAGAGAATCTTACAACAAAAGAGATGGTTATTCATCTAGTCAAGCCTGTGAATACCCTCTGAAATATTTATCTAAATAGTACCAATCCCTTTCCCCGCCACCTTTTAAATGTTTTCACTTCCAAATTTTTTTGCTCCACTTCTTTTTCATAAAATCTACTGTGGATTTTCCTTCCACTTGGCTTCTGGTACAGCATTCCGTGTCCTGGCACCCACAGCATTAAAACATTTCCCAAAACCTCTTTTAGTAAAGACTGCATCTCCTTTTCAAAACTGTTACCATTTACTAGATGCTATCTCATTAGTATGGAAATGTATCACCTCATTGTCCTTATTAAATTTCATTCAGCATTAAATTGAATATTGGTTTTCATCTCAAAGGCTGAAATACAAAAGGACAGGAAATTATGCAAGAGCATTAGTCATACCTCAACTGTATTTAGTTGAGTACTCCACCTCAGGAAGGAGTATTAAACTTTGAAAATGTGCACAGATTCACCAGTCTGATATCATAGCCAAAATTATGAAGACAGATTACATGAACTTGGCTTGTATTTCTTGGGAGTTTAAAAGACACGGAGTGATCAAACTTTTGATCAAACTGTGCCATGTAGAACAATAAAGGGATTTTGATAGGGTGGAGATGGGATGTGAAAATCTGGAACAAGGTACTTAATTTTGAAATTAGAGCCAGGCCATTCATAAAACATCATCAAGGTGTAAATTTTTCCTAAAATGGATCAATTGAAAAGTCCAGAACTAAGGCTGCCAGATTTCTGTTGGGCATGGGGATGAAAGGATATGGAATTAATGGAGTTGAGATGCTGATTAACCACATTGGAACAGAATGGGGAACAGTTTAGAGAGGCTGAATAACGTGTTTACATAGTAACAATGTGCCTGATTCCCGGTGTATTAGTCCCAGGTAGGCAGCAGACGATAGCAGCAAAAACAGGGATGAGTGTAGATGAAGATAAAAAGGTCTGAATATTTGTAACAAGGCATCATATGTCGACATTATACCACAGAGCAACGCGAGGGGCCAGAAAATTATTGAGCACCTTTTAATGATCTGCAGTCATACTGTACTATCCACAAACCTTGCAAAGTGAACCTCTGGACTATGGAGAGGGGGTGGCAGAGGCTGGAAAAACTTGGTTGGAATTCCCAATTGAGAGGTTAGAATTCTTCTAAAAGGCAGAATTTCTCATCCAGTGACAAGAAAATCAAACCTCAGCACAGCAAGTGCCCAGTGTTGGTTTTGAGTCACACTATTCCAGATCAAACCAACCCAGCAGCAGGAACCCAAATATTCTTCCTCACATTCTTTCAAACTTGAGCCTTTGCAGCTTAGAGGTGTGAAAGATTATCGGGGTAGTAATGTAGAGTTGAGGTTAAAACAGATCAGCTACGATCTTACTGAAAGCGGAGCAGACTGGAGAGGCTGAGTGGTCCACCCCTGCTTCCAATGTGTGTTCATATAGCGCTTCCCCTCCGTAGACCAACAAAAGCACTATATTACATGCCACCACACCAAATTGTTATTTCCATTATATTCACCCTCCATCTGGGCAAGCCAAGATCAGTGTACCAGTGAGAAGGATCAGCCTCAACAATCAAGATCCATGTAGCTGTCAAGGCTGTCCAAATGTCATAGGCCCATTTTGCTACTCTTGGCATGATCAATGGTCCAACATATACAGTATCCCTGCTACAGTTCGAGATTGTGCATGACAGCAGAGCTTATCCATGCTGAGGGCGTGGCACAGTACTAGAAATCAGCGAGGAGTGGACTGGATCGCATTGTGTTGGAATAGCCTGCTAGCACGCAATCACACTCTTGGAGGTACCAAAGGGTGACTAGTATATTTGGAACCGTATCTAGTATCTCCTTCAGGAGGGAACAAGGAGAGGAAACTGGCAGGAAAAGGAACACTCTTTCCTGGAAGTGCATAGCCCAACTGCAAACAGAGGCCAGTGACTCCCAGCCAAAATGATTTGATCCATGGTCAAAATTCTGGGAATTAACATAAATGTTGGTGGCCAACAAATTCTTGCAGGACAGCCTGAATTTTGTTATTTGCAGAAGCATCAAGCAACAATTTGGGCAACAAGTGTATTTTTCAACAATTAAATATTTTGCTATACCAGTAATGGATCCTCCACCTGCCATACGTTAATCCCAAACTCTGTGTGAGTGGTTGGATCAAGCAACAGCTCAACAGTCAATACCTGACACATTGTCAAACAAAAGAGACTAGGTCTGGTTGTGTTTTCGTGGAAATCGTGAATCCCTACAGTGCAGAAGGCAGCCATTCAGTCCATCAAGTCTACACCGGCCCCTGCTTCGATAGAACACCCTACCTAGGCCCAAACCCTCATTCAAATCCCCTTAACCTCACCTAACATTTGGGCAATTTAGCATGGCCAACTCACCTAACCTGCACATCTTTGGATTGTGGGAGGAAACCAGAGCACCTAGAAGAAACCCATTCAGCCAGAGAATGTGCAAACTCCACACAGTCAACCCAAGTCGGTATTGAACTTGGGCCCCTGGTGCTGTGAGGCAACAATGCTGCGCCGTGTAACAAGAATAGTGATAAAAAGTAAAAGCTAAATCAAGGGGTGCTAAAAAATGGAAGATGCAGAGGAGAAACACGATCAAATATTTGAAATGTCCTTTAGTTTTCATCAATGCTCAGTGAAACAGGGAGAAAACAATAATGAATTTGAGATCAGAGATGGTGATAAACAATAATACATAACAATGACATCAACTATGCTCCAAAATAGAATTCAACCCAACACTGACGTTTGTGTATTGTACATCGAACCGTCTCAGAACCTCTACAAGCATATATCATCTTTATTAAAGAAAAAGTATGATTCAAACCTTCACAGGCCTTCACAGTTTTGTACGAATGAAGACTCCAATCATTCAAACAAAAATTAGAGTAGCTTTATCTATGTTACTATTTCTTCAAGAAACTGCATAATTCCAAATCTTATTCCCTATACCAAGAGGTCCCAGAAGACTGGAGAACAGCTATTGTGGTCCCACTATTTAAAAAGGTTGTAGAGATAGGCCAGGGAACAACAAACCAGTGAGTCTCACGTCAGTGGTAGGGAACTATTGATGAAAATTCTGAAGGAGAGAATCCATCTCCACTTGGAGGTAATGATGGATCAGGAATAGTCACCATGGCTTTGTCAGAGAGAGGTCATGCCGAACAAATTTGATTTAATTTTTTGAGCATGTGACCAAGTGCGTAGATGAGGATACTGCAGTTGATGTAGTTTACGTGAATTTTAGAAAAACCTTTGACAAGGTCCCATATGGAAGACTTATAAAGAAGGCAACTGTGCATGGGATACAGGGTAACTTCATATGGTGGATTCAAAATTGGCTTAGCTGTAGGAGTCAGAGGGTGATGACTGCTGGCTGCTTTAGTGACTGAAAGGCAGTGACCAATGGTGTACCACATGGATCTGTGCTGGGTCCCTTATTATTCGTCATTCATATAAACAACAGATGACTTTGTGGGGATAGGACCAGAAAGTTTGTGGATGACACAACGATTGGCCGGATGGTTAACAGTGAGGTTGAATGTTTTGAGTTACAGGAAGATATCGACGGGATGGTCAAATGGGCAGAAAAGGGGCAGATGTAATTTAACCCTGAAAATGAGAGGCGATACACTTTGTAAGAAGTAATTTGACAAGGAAGATTTCAATTAAAGGCTTGACATTGGGAAGTTCTGGAAAACAAATGGACCTTGGCGTATTTGTCCATAGATCTCTGAAGGCGGGAGGGCGGATTAACAGTGTGAAAAAGACATATGGGACACTTGCTTTTATCAATCGAGACATAAACTACAAAAGCAAGGTGGTCGTGTGGCATTGTATAGAACTTTGGTGAGGCCACAGCTGTTGTACTGCGTGCAATTCTGGTTGTCACATTATAGGAAGGATGAGATTGCACTGGAGGGGATGCAGAGGCAATTCAGAGGATGTTGCCTGGGATGGTACAATTAAGTTATGGAGAGGTTGGATAGGCTTGGGTTGTTTTTGCCAGAGCAGAGAAGATGCAGGGTAACCTGATCGAGCTGTACAAGATTATGAGGGGCATGGATAGGCTAGATAGGAAGGAACTTTTCCTCTTAGGAGAGGGGTCAATAATCAGGAGCACAAAGTAAGCGGTGGATAGGGTCAGTCACGAGTGGATACACGTTCACGGTGAGGGGCAGGAGGTTTAGGGGGAATTTGAGGGAAAACCTTTTTACCCAGAGGGTGGCAACGGTCTGGAATGCACTGCCTGGGATGGTGTTAGGGGCAGGTGTGTACTTGGCACATCATAACATTCAAGGCTCTTGGCCAAGTGCTTGCAAATGGGATTAGGTCGGCAGGTCAGGTGTTTTTCATGCATTGGTGCAGATTCTATGAGCCAAAGGGATTCTTCTGCACTTTATTATTCTCCGATTGTGAATTTGGTGTCCTCTTTCACCTTGTGAGAATCTTACATCTGAGGTCTCTGTTCATCCTCAACCTGTAGGTGTGCAAGCATGGTATTATCTGCCCCATTCGAAAGGCACCCCTGATTGATATTAGCACAACTGACTGGACTCCACTACAACAAGCTCCAAGTGCTGGAGTCAAAATTCTGTCAAGTTCACCAGTGGAATTTGTGTCACAGTTTGGAAAAATGTGCTGCTCAGCTTCCAGTCACTTCTGCAATCACCTCCTCCATTGAAGGTGTCGGATTACACTGAAGAAGGCATTGGGTCACATTCAGTGTCTCTGTTACAGTAGTCAATCCTATAAGACCATAAGACATAGGAGCAGAATTAGGCCACTCGGCCCATCGAGTCTGCTCCGCCATTCAATCATGGCTGATATTTTTCTCATCCCCATTCTCCTGCCTTCCCCCCATAACTCCTGATCCCCTTATTGATCAAAAACCTATCTATCTCTGTCTTGAAGACACTCAGTGATTTGACCTCCACAGCCTTCTGTGACAAAGAGCTCCACAGATTCACCACCCCCTGACTGAAGAAATTCCTCCTCATCTCTGTTTTATAGGATCGTCCCTTTAGTTTGAGATTGTGTCCTCTTGCTTCTAGTTTTTCCCTACAAGTGGAAACAGCCGCTTCACGTCCACTCTATCCAGGCCTCGCAGTATCCTGTAAGTTTCAATAAGATCCCCCCCTCATCCTTCTAAACTCCAACGAGTACAGACCCAGAGTCCTCATCCAATCCTTATACGACAAGCTCTTCATTCCAGCTATCATTCTGGACCCTTTCCAAGGCCAGCACATCCTTCCTTAGATACGGGGCCCAAAAGTGCTCACAATACTCCAAATGCAGTCTGACCAGAGCCTTATATAGCCTCAGAAGTACATCCTTGGTCTTGTATTCTAGCCCTCTCCACATGAATGCTGACATTGCATTTGCACTCCTACCTGCCAACTGAACCTGCATGTTAACCTCAAGAGAATTGTGAACAAGGACTCCCAAGTCCCTTTGTGCTTCTGATTGCCAAGCATCTCCCCATTTAGAAAATAGTCTATGCCTCCATTTCTCCTTCCAAAGTGCATAACCCCACACTTTTCCATATTGTACTCCATTTGCCACTTCTTTGCCCATTCTCCTAGCCTGCAGCCCGCCTGCTTCCTCAATACTACCGTCCCTCTACAGATCTTTGTGTCATCTGTAAACTTAGCAAATCCTCACACACAAGCCTGGTGCCAACAAGCAATTCGCCTTGGGAGGCAGCTAATGTTACAACATTGAAGACATTTTTCTTCTAATTAATGGTTGCAATGGAAGTACATTCAAATGTGAATGATTATACAACAATGAATCTAAACCAAAAACTAATTTAACAAAGGTGTACCAAGTTTTGTGGATCCAGAGGTGCAATCCCCAAACAGGGAACTTGGTCAGGTTGATTTGACAGATGGTTCCCAAAGAAAGAATGAAATGAGGAAATATTACACGGGACAAAGCCTTCAGAACAGGGGAAAAAAATTTGAACAAAAATGCAGAGGGACTGTTTAAAGTTTTGAACTTTCTACAAAATCTACCTTTTCTATGAGAGAGGAGAGGAAGGAAGAACTTTTGAGGGGCCACAATAAACAACAAATTTATAGCTCGTCTCAGAATTGTGAAACTATATCTGCAACGCCGGTGGCCATCTGATCTGCCATCGGAGCTACAGATAAGTAGCCGATCACAGATGATCCAGCTTCATCTCAAGCTGGTCTTCAACACCAGCACACCCACTCTTAACAGCATATACACAAGGCAGCTACTCGAGTTACAAAGCCCTATATTTCGACCGTCACATCAATCAAATGGGGCGAAAATAGGAAATAGCAAACACGCTTATGCAAGAGGGCAGGCAAATGGCAAAAATTAATTTACTATAAGTATTGCAAGGCATAAAAAGTGTAGCTTAATTATATTGCAATTATAAGACACGAGTTTGATGCAGTTCCTTGAATTCATTGGAGCTAGAATTAAATTAGCTCCAATGAATTCAAGGAACTGCATCAAACACATATCTACAAAACATGGTGAAGCAATTTTTAAAATGCCCAAAGACAGAATATATAAAAAGTGTAGTATAAATGACTAAGAGGAAGGGTCTAATGGTCTTCACAATGACATGACTTCAAAATAATGTTCATGCGAAGCGCAAAATTATTTGCCCAGAGGCCCAGCAGAGGTGGTGGAAGCCAGGCAAAGAGACCTGAGGTATGGTTTGAGTAAATTGAGTTTAAATTTTTGATCTTTCTGGGTTTCTGTTTACTTAACAGTAGACACAAGTGAAAACAACAGGTTAGAACCATACAGCTAGAGGAATCAGTCTTCCTTGTTGAACACCACTTGGAAAAGGTACTGGGTGGCAAGGGCGCAGAATGTACACTGGATCAGGAATTTCAATGGCTTAGTATCACTTTGAGCTGACAAGTTACATTCGTACCACAGAAGTGCCAGGCAATCACTGTCTCGTATAGGAAAGGATCTAGCTATCAATGGCATTACCATTGCTGAATCCCCCAATAACAGTACCCTGGGGGTTACCATTGAACAGAAACTGAACTGGACTAGCCATAACAATACTACGGTTGAGAGCAGATCAAAGGTTAGGAATCCTGCAGAGATTAACTCACATCTTGATTCGCAAAGCCTATCCACCATCTGCAAGGCAAGTCAGGAGTGTAATGGAACACACCCCACTGAATGCAGCTCCAATAACACTAAAGAGGTTTGACACCATCCAAGACAAAATAGCTCCGCTTGATTGCTACCCCTTTCACAAACAGTCAACCCCTCCACCACTGACGGACATTGGTGGCAGTGTGTTTCATCTACAAAGTGCACTGCAGGAACTCACCACAGTGCACAATGGGAATGACCATCATACAGTCCCTACGGGTAGGAAACCCCATCTTTATACAGAGGTCATTCTCCATTGTGCTGTTCAATGGTATAGGTTAACAGATCTCACTGCTCAAAACTGGACATGCATGACATTCTGAAACCATCAGCAACAACCGGTAACGTTCCACCAGTATCTGTTACGTCACAGCCCTGCATACCTCGCATCCAGCCAGGGAACTAACCCTGGTTGAATGAAAGCCATTGAGAGAGTGCACCTGAAGTGCCTTACAAACCTGGTGAAGCTACAACACAATATGTGGCATTCTATAGACAGAGCTAAATCCTACAACCAATGTTTCCTCTTCCTTCTGTTTGTATAGCCAGCTCAGTCCCTTCAGGGCTGATCTGCAGCCGAACATGCCGGCATCTTAAATGGTGTGTTGCTTTGTGAGACCTGTTTGTTCCACGTGCAGTACATTCCAGATTGCCGAGTGTCCTCCCAGCTTAGCGGGAACCATGCATATAACCAATTGATCAGATCCAAAGCTCTATAGCCCTGCGAGATCCAGCACTGAATGGTAGTGGACAATTAAACAACTAATGGGAAGTGGTGGTTCATAAACATTTCCAACCACAATGATGGCAGAACGCAGTATGAAAGTGAAAAGATCAAAATCCTTGATTGTGAGCATCCGCACTCAGGAAAGCCAAGTAGGTGATCCAAGTCAGGCTGCTCCCAAGGACTCCCCCGCTCCCTCCCTGTCCTCCATCAGACTAACTGGGATCCAAGCTAATTGGAGTCAAAACTAAGACAGCAAATCTTTTTTTTGGAGCGTTTATTAACTTAGTAGAGTCAACACTCCTCCAGTCCCCCATTGTCCCAGCTATCCCCATTTATACTTTAAGGATATTGTCCAAATACCCATCACCCTTTTACCAATCAGTGCTAGCTTTCAGCCAATTTGATTGACTCCACATGATATTCAAAAATAGCTGATTTAGCAAAGACTATGAACCCTACCAAATTCCCAGCTGTAGCGCAGAAGACCTATGTTCCAGAACTAGTCATGCCTCCATCCAAGTTGTTTCAGTTCAGCTGCAACACTGATATCATCCAACGTGAAAAATGGACTGTGGATTCCTCATCCACAAAAAGCAGGACAAATCCAATCCAACCACAGCTGCATTATCAACCAGCTGACAATCAGCAAGGTGATAAAATGGTCAGATGATAGTGGCATCAAGCCCTTATGCACCAATAGCCTGTTCAATGTTCAGGCTGTTGGAAGTCAGTCTCAGGATATCAGGGTAGTGTCCTAGATCTAATTATCTTCAGCCACTTCAATGGCCTTCCCTTCATCAAAAGGTCAGAAATAGGGATGTCTACTTATGATTGCAGCATTCAGATTGCAGTGTTCAGTTCGATTTGCAATTCTCCATGCAACAGGTAACACGGTAGCACAGTGGGTAGAACCGTTGCTTCACATCACCAGGGTTCCAGGTTCGATTCCCAGCTTGGATCAATGTCTGTGTGGAGTCTGCACGTTCTCCCCGTGTCTGTGTGGGTTTTCTCCGGGTACTCCAGTTTCCCCCCACAAGCCCCAAAAGACATGCTGTTAGGTGAATTGGACATTCCGAATTCTCCGTGTACCCGAACAGGTGCAAGAATGTGTCGACTAGGGGCTTTTCACAGTAACTTCATTACAATAAAGATTATTATTACATGCCCACACACAGCAAGACCAGAACAATATTGAGTCATGGACTGATAAGTGGCAAGCAACATTTGGACACAAGTACCAGGCAATAACCATCACAAACTAAAGAGAATCTAGCCACCCATGCCAATTAAGGTATCAGCAACGTATATCCACAACAGTCTATAAGCCGAAAGTAATGACTGACCAGGAACTGAACTAGAGTTGTATAAACACTGCAGCTACAAGAGGTCAGAGGTCAAGTATTCGGTGGTGAGTAATTCACTCCTTGTCAAAATTAGGATAATTTTACGATTGTGCTCATTAGCTCATATGACTGAGTCATGCTATCGATCTGGACAACAATGGTAACTCCTGACAATAGGGGACATGCAGGACTTGTAGAGATTGACAATACTGCATCAGAGAGAGCTGCAAATCTGAAATTTTCCCAAGTTTTAGACTTCCCTGCCTATTGGCTGTTATGTTCACCTTCTCTCCAGGTTAGAACAGAGGGTAAAATTAATAAGAGTGGGGAGGACACTCAGTCATAGCTGATGCAGATGCAGGGTCACACAGGAGAAGAGTTATCACTGTCTTCAGAATAAATTAGTTGTTCACAGAACTCATTACAAAGCTTAAGCAAATCTTTGTGCCAAGCTTGTTACTCAAACCAGATGTCAACGCAAAGAGTTAGGAAAGAACTTAATAAATTAATGCTGTAAGTGTGTAAACCACTTTTACATGGTGTGCACCACAGTGCACACATACCAATGGTACTCTGTGGCTATTCATTCATAAGCTCTTTAATTAGTTTTTTTTTATTAGTATTTTTTTAAAGAACACTTAGAAAGAAGTTCTGCTTCACTGCTAAGTCAAGGAGCTGCGTATCAGCCTTGGGAATGAGCACCCTCATGGCATAACTCATGCGTAGCTGGCACCATGCCATAGCATATTACTTGATGGCAGCAACATCAAGGAGGCAGAACAAACAGAGGCCAGATGCTTCCCGATCTAGTTTGGGATCAATTAATAAGAATTTTTGAAAGAAAGATTACATCTTGATATAGAACCAGAGCACTGGCTAGTTTGATGTTCAGTATCTATATAACATTTCAGAGCTAATACATCAAGCCCTACTCCACAAATCTGTCAATGCCAAAACAAAAGGCAGAGATACACATGATCCATTTGACACACATAGGGTACAGATGATACAAGACCAACTATCAGTCACACTGCAAAGAGCACATACAGAACAAGCCATCCACTATCCGGCATTTCAGATTGATTCCCTTGACTGCACAATATGCTGGCCAAGGACGATTTCAATCAATATACAGGTGACAGATACAGACAAACACTCCAGAGACACAGTATGGCACACAATACGTGACCAAAACAGGGAGGCAGAACGAGAGCACAAGTGAGTGAGACAGGGTGAGGGGGCAAAAGAGAGGGGGGGATTAAGGGTGAGAGGGGGGGGGATTAAGGGTGAGAGAGGGGGAGAGGAGATGGAGGGCAAAGAGGAGAAAGGCAGAGCCAAGTAAAATAGAGATATACAAGGAGAAAAAGAGGGACCAATGTACAGAAAGTGAAAATATTATATATATGGATATATATGAAGGAAGGTCAGAGGCATAAAGACGTGCTGAAATAAATTGGTGTCACATGACTTTTGTTTAATTTCTCACCCGAGGTGCAGGATAATTTTCAACTCCAGCAGATTGCAGGTTGTGAAAAGGGTTTTTTTTTAAATTAATTAAATAGTATTAAAACATCGGAAGTTGTTAAGTAACAGAAAACAGACACATCTACTGCAGCATGGTCAAGTTGAGATGAAAAGTATAGTGACTCCAAACAGAGAACTGAGACTGTGGTGCTACAAGAACTGACCTCACTCCCAGATTGTTAGGAGCAAAATTCCAGCCTCTAATCTTCTACTGAACATGAACATTGTACTAAGACAAAAAGACAGAGTTCACGTCTCCAGTCGGGAAAACAATACTTTGCCATCCATTCTTCAACTATAAAAAAGTCCACTTCAGACGTTACTGAATTCTATAGAACCATAGAATCCCTACAATGCAGAAGGAGGCCATTCAGCCCATACAGTCTTATTATTAAATTTTGGCAAAGTCGATCCACCTAATCAGTGGAGCATGTCAAGACGGGGAGTGCTGGGGATGCAGAGAGTCAGGAGCTCCAGAGTTCATTTTTAAGAACCGTAGAATCAATATTGTAGTGCAGGAGGCTATTTGGCCCATCGAGTCTACACCAACTCTCTGAAAGAGCACCCTACCTAGGCCCATGCCCCTATCCTATCCCCCTAACCCAATAACCCCTCCTAACCTTTTGGACACTAAGGGGCAATTTAGCATGGCCAATCCACCTAACCTACGCATCTTTAGACCGTGAGGAAACCAAAGCATCCGGAGGAAACTCACAGACAAGGGGAGAACGTGCAGACTCCACACAGACAGTAACCCAAGACCTCTTCACTCACGGCGGTACAGTGGTTACACTACTGCCTCACAGCGCCAGGCACCCAGGTTCAATTCTGGCCTTAGGTGACTGTGTAGAGTTTTCGCTTTCTCTCCATATCTGCGTGTGTTTCCTCTAGGTGCTCCAGTTTCACATCTCTTAATGAGCCTCAACCTCAGAACAGCATCCTGTAATGCTCCAGTGAGACATTTTTCAATATCCCAGAATGTTGCCTTGTGTTGTTGAGCCATTCCACTTAAAGGGGGAGTTCAGGTTTCATATTGGTAGTTATCAGATAAGCAGATTTCATCTCAATGGCATGGCCAGGACTGGAAGACAAATACAAGAGGTGAAAGATTTTGATGTTGAAGTCCCCTCTAGTACGAATTATTGGACATACACCCCTGTTTCATAATAGATCTATGTCTACTCGATAGCAGACAGCCTACATCAGAAATTCACATCTAAACTAACTGGACTGTAGCAAGATAGCAACCTGCAACTGGATTCCATCGACAGGAATCAAAGACAGGCTCCCTGCTATTTGAGACAGGCACCTGAAGCAGACTGGTGCTGTGACCTAGTTTACTCACTTACAGGTTCCCTTCACAGTACCCAGCTGTATCTCATCACCCATTCAGCTATTTCCTTTCAATGTGCAATGCTAAAAATATAGAAGCAAGGCCGATGGTTAAAAGTATACTGACCAGACCACAAAGACTGGACAGGAAGTAATAAAATCTCCATGAGAACATAATTATTAAATTGTGAGCCTTTAGTCTCATTATAGTCAGAAATCCTGGGTGATATTAAGCCACATAATGAAGGAAGTACTAAGGCAGAGAAAAAAAAATCAGCCATTCTTTAGTGCTCCCTAGATCTCTCCAATGTGCTCTGTTGGACAGAGTGCTTTTGTGGATACTGTGGCCTGAGCATTTCATTATATTTCTAAATGGCTTAGTAGAAGGAACAGAGAACCATATAGCCAAGTTTGACAACCGAGTTAATGTAGATGGAGGCAAATAGTTGCAAAGGAACATCGATATATTAAGTGACTGGACAAAACAATGGCAAATGGAGTTCAATGTGGGGGAACTGTGTGGTCATCCATGTTAGACACAAGATAGATTAGACTATTTTCTAAATGGGACTCAGATAAAGCAGAAAACACAAAGCTAGTTGACAGGTAATAAAAACAGATTTAGAAGGCTACAGAATTTTAGCCTTTACCTCAAGATGGCTAGATATTATGTTATGGAGTTGTATAGAGCTCTAGTTGGATCCCATTTAGACTATTGCATTCATTTCTAAGCATCATTGGAGGAGGTTATGCGCAGATCTACCAAAATGATACTGGGCCTAAAATGATCAGAACAAGTTGAATAAACCAGGCTTGTATTGCCTTGAAAGGATTGTGAGTAAATACAATTGCAAAGTTAATGATGAATAAATGGGTTAGCAGGGTAGAGAGAAAATTATTTCCTGTGATGGTGTTATCTAGAGTCCAGGGACATAATTTTAAGATTAGAACAAGGTCATTCAGAGGTCACTGAGGAAGTACTTCTTCAAACAAAGGTAGTGTAAATCTGGAACTCCCTGCACCAAAAAGCTGCTAAAGCTGGGAAAGTTCAAAACACAGATTGATGAGTTTTGCTAGGCAAGGATTTTAGGGGATATGGAGAAATGACACGTTGTGTTAAGATGCAGACAGCCATGACCAAATTGAACAGTGGAATATGCTCAACGAGCTGAATAATCTACTCCTGTTCCTACCTTCTTGTAATGCTGCAGTATCCTTTCAAGCACTTCTATCCCTGAACCAGCATTGGGGCAATTCAGGTATGCTCAGTTGCAAATACAACCATACACCAATCATACTGTGCCAGACATATAACTTGGTACCTTCCCTCACTCATTTGTTGGCATTACTAAAGCAGGTTATTTGTGCAGATTGCTTTTCTTTAAACCACACGAGAAAGGTATTTTTTTCTGTCTTCAAAAGGAGCAAAAAAAACTGCAGGTGCTCAGAAGCTAAAAGAATGCTGGAACCAAGATGTCCATCAGCATCTGTGGAGAGTTAATGTTTCACAAGCAGATTCTGCCAATACAGTTGAAGGATGTACATCTAAAATGTTAACTTGGCTGTTTACTCCATGTTTTCGTATTGCATTATCTGCAGTTGGATCAAATGCACAGGAAGCATTTAGATACTCAATCTTTGGAAAACAGGATAGCTTCCTCAGTCAATGTGTGACCAGAACACAACGGGGTTTTGGGAAAGTAGGCAACCAAAAATAGTATCGCATTTGGAAAACAGTGAGTACAGTTTCATTACATAGTGTACAAACGGAAAAGAAAAAGTCAAGGACAAGGGAACTTGGGAAAATAAATGTATTAAAACATTATTTAAAAAGGGACCCAAGGGCAAATTGGCAATTGGAGCCACAGATGGTGGAAACAGTAGAAATCAACTAATCACACAAGGAAAGGGAGAGTGTAAAATTTGTGATCATCATTTTTCATCAAATTGGAAACGCAAGTCTCATCTCCACAGTTAGAACTCCTTGTGCCGAGACTTCCTGTGGCAGCTATGAAGGAGTAAGTCGTACATTTTGTGGCTCCCGCTCTGGTCGGACTTTTGGACCTTTCCCCCGTTTTTCTACCGGACTTGAATTGTAAAACCGATGTTAGTGGCAATTGTTTACTGAATTCCCACTTCGGTGCATGGACAGAAGGACTAGAAGTGTTCGTAAGGGCAGAAACAAAAAGATAGAGAAGACTTGGGCTGTAGCTGCAACAGAAGACAGCATGGCGAACCTCTGGCTTGTCAACCCAGCAGTCTATGGAGCAGCTGATGCAAGTCATTCAGGAAGGCTTTGCTACACAGAAACTTTTATGCTTGGACCCGATAAAAGAGTCGATTGAGCGGTTGGAGCATAGATTGGAAGCCCAGGATCGGGCGATCCAGAAGGCGGAGAAGGAGCTGGCTGAGCAGGAGGAACATCAGACCGCGGTGAAGTTGGAGGTGGGGATGCTGAGGGACCAGCAGAAGAAGCTCCTGGAGAAGGTGGAGGAGCTAGAGAATAGGTCCCGCCAGCAGAACCTAAGAATCGCCATGCTCCCGGAGGGGTCCAAAGGAACGGACGCTGGGGCATACATCACAGACATGTTTGTGAAGCTGCTGGGGGATGGGGTGATCTCCCGGCCCTTGGAGGTGGATAGGGCTCACAGAGCACTCGCGAGGAAGCCGCGAATGGGAGACCTCCCGAGGGTAATGGTGGTGAGATTCCACAGGTTCTCGGATAAGGAGCGCATTCTACAGTGGGCCAAGCAGACACAAAGCTGTAAATGGGGCAATAGCATCCTGCGGGTTTACCAGGACCTGAGTGTAGAGGTGGCCAGGAGAGCGGGCTTCAACCAGATCAGGTCGCTCCTTTTTAAGAAAAAGGTGAAGTTTGGACTATTATACCCAGCCCGCGTTTAGGTCATGCATGAGGATCAGCACTTCGACTTTGAGTCACTTGAGGACGCGTTGGACTTTGTGAAAAAGAAAGGGCTGGTGATGGATTGAGAACTTTTGAACTTGGCTGCAACATTCATGTTTTTGTTTATTCTTTTTGCTTCTCTGTTTTTGTAAAAAAGTTTCGCGTTTTGCATTTCATGGAAGATGTTTGTGATGCCGTTTGCATTGATTTGGAACCAGCGGCAGAGCCGAGTTAAGGTTTTAATTTGCACTGTTGGGGAATGGAGGCGTGCTTGTTTTGATCTTGGTGTTTTTCGGTTGGGCAATTGTGTGGGCATTGTTTGATGTTGAAGTTTGTTTGTATGAGTGGTGGGGGCGACAATAGGTGGGAGACTATCTGGCGCACTGGGGATGGGGGCCACCAAGCAAGCTGGGCGAGCTAGCTCTCGGAAGCGCAGTGGGGGGTGTGCATATGTTTGGTTTAGTAAAGGGGTTGGGTTACACGGTGTTGTTACTAGCGGTGGGGGTGAATGTTCTGCTGATGAGGGAGGGACTTGGGCTGAGGGACAGAGAGGAGGTTGGGGACAGGGGCTGCCTGGGGATAGACCGGTGGAGGTGCGGAGCACGGGCTGGAGGCGGGCCTAAAAAAGGGGATGGCTAATTGGCGGAGGGGCAATGAGCCCCCCAACTAGGCTGATCACCTGGAATGTTCGAGGGTTAAATGGGCCAGTCAAAAGGGCACGTGTGTTCGCGCATCTTTGGGGATTGTTGCAGGAGACGCACCTTAGAGTTACGGACCGGTTAGACTGAGGAAAGGCTGGGTAGGTCAGGTCTTTCACACGGGACATGTGTCTATGATCCATGAACATGGAGACAAGGCCAGCAGAATGCTTGCACAGCAACTTAGGAAGAGGGAGGCGGCTAGGGAGATAGGGAAAGTAAAGGACAGAGATGGGAACCTGGTTGGTGATTCAGTAAGGGTGAATAAGGCATTTAGGGATTTCTACAGAAGGCTGTACAGGTTGGAACCCCCTACGGGGCAACAGGGGATGAGGCACTTCATTGAGGGGCTGAATTTCCCAAAGGTGGATGGGGAGCGGGTAGAAGGGCTGGGGGTCCCAATCGGGTTGGAAGAGATAGTGGAGGGCTTGATGGCCATGCAGGCAAGACCCCTGGTCCGGACGGATACCCAGTGGAGTTTTATAAAAAGTTCTCGGGGATCTTGGGGCCAGTGTTGTTGAGGATGTTCAATGAGGGAAGGGAAAGAGGGGTGCTGCCCCCAACAACGTCACGGGCAATAATTTTGCTGATTCTTAAGCGGGACAAGAACCCGGAGCTGTTTGGTCCTACAGGCCGATCTCCCTGCTGAATGTAGATGCCAAGTTTTAAAAAAAATTTAGAGTACCCAATTATTTTTTCCAAGGGGCAATTTAGAGTGGCAATCTACCTATCCTGCACATCTTTGGGTTGTGGGGGTGAAACCCACGCAGACACGGGGAGAACGTGCAAACTCCACACGGACAGTGACCCAGGGCCGGGATTCAAACCCGGGTCCTCGGCGCCGTATGCAGCAATGCTAACCACTGTGCCACCGTGCTGCCCTATGTAGATGCCAAGTTGCTGCCAAAATCTTGTCCTCCAGGATCGAGGATGTATTCCGGACGTTATTGGGGAGGACCAGACGGGGTTGCTAAGGGCCGGCAGTTGGTGGCCAATGTAAGAAGGCTGTTAAATGTGATCATGATGCCCCCGGAAGGTAGAGAGGTGGAGGTAGCGATCGCAATGGATGCAGAAAAGGCTTTTGATCGGGTAGAATGGGACTATCTGTGGGAGATGCTGGGACGGTTCGGATTCGGGGGGGGCTTTATTGACTGGGTCAGGCTCCTGTGGCAAGTGTACAGATGAATAGGACAAAATTGGACTATTTTAGACTACCAGGGGACGAGACAGGGGTGTCCCCTCTCCCCACCTTTGTTTGCGCTGGCTATAGAGCCGCTGGCAATTGCTCTGAGAGCCTCGAGGGGCTGGAGAGGACTGGTCGGGGGGGGGGGGGGGGGGGCTCTATGCAAATGACCTGCTTCTGTACGTTTCGGACCCAATAGAGGGAATGGAAGAAATCATGAGGATTCTCGGGGAATTTGGCCGGTTTTCGGCGTATAAGCTTAATATGGGAAAGAGTGAGATGTTTGTGGTCAGGCGAGGGGACAGGAGGGGTGACCGGGAGAGCTGCCGTTTAGGTCATTAGAGGGAAGCTTTAGGTGCCTCGGCATCCAAGTGGCACGGGAATGGGACCGGCTGCATAAATTGCATCTGACCCGGCTAGTGGACCAAACGAAGGACGATTTTTGGAGATGGGGCGCGCTTCCGTCGTCTCTGGCTGGGAGGGTGCAAACTGTGAAGATGATGGTCCTCGCGAGATTCCTATTTGTATTTCAGTGTGACCCCATCTTTATTCCGCGGTCCATTTTTAATCGAGTCAACAGAGTGATTATGGGCTTCGTCTGGGCAAGCAAGACCCCACGAGTAAGGCAGGTAATGCTTGAGCAGAGTCCGGGAGAGCTGGCGCTGCCAAATTTGAGTAAATATTACTGGGCGGCTATTATAGCATGATCAGGAAGTGGGTGGTGGGGGAGGGGTCGGCATGGGTGCATATGGAGGCGGCTTCATGCAAGGGCACCAGTCTGGAGGCGTTGGTAACTGCACCTCTGCTGTTCCCACCGGTACGGTACTCCACCAGTCCAGTGGTGGCAGCGGCCCTGAGAGTTTGGGGCCAATTGAGGAGGCATGTGGGAGCATCGGTCTGGGCCCCAATCAGTGATAATCACCGGTTTGCCCCGGGGAGTACGGACAGAGGGTTCCGGTTATGGCAGAGAGCGGAGATTGAGAAGATGGGGGATATGTTCATAGAGGGAAGCTTTCAGAGTATGAGGGCGTTGGAGGAAAAGTTTGGGTTGGCGAGAGAAAACAAATTCAGGTATTTGTAGGTGCGGGACTTCCTTCCTAAACAGATGTCAACCTTCCCGCTCTTACCGCTAAGGGGGATTCAGGACAGGGTAGTTTCCAGAGGGTGGGTAGGAGAAGGGAGCATCTCGGACATTTATAAGGAGCTTATGGGGGTCGGAGAAGACGCAGACCGAGGAGCTGAAGCGCAAGTGGGAGGAGGAGCTGGGCTGGGAGGTGAGATAGAGAATGGTCTATGGGCAGACGCGTTGAGTAGAGTCAACGCGTCCGCAACATGTGCCAGGCTCAGCCTGAAACAATTTAAGGTCGTTCACCGGACTCGCATGACAGTGGCCCAGATGAGCAGATTCTTTGGGGTGGAAGACAGGTGTGCAAAATGTGCAGGAGGACCAGCGAACCATGTGCACATGTTTTGGACATGTCCGAAGCTTAGGGGATTTTGGGTGGTGTTGCGAACGTCATGTCCACATGTTAAAAACAAGGGCAACGCTGAGTCCAGAGGTGGCGATTTTCAGGGTGTCAGAAGACCCGGGAATCCAGGAGGAGAAGGAGGCAGATGTTCTGGCCTTTGCTTCCCCGGATACTTTTGGCATGGAGAGACTCAAAGCCCCCGAAGTCGGAGACCTGGCTATCGGACATGGCTAGCTTTCACTGTTTGGAGAAAATCAAGGTCGCCTTGAGAGGGTCACTGTGAGGGTCCACCCGGAGATGGCAATCATTCGTCGACTTCTTTACACAAAATTAATAGTCAGCGGAGGGTGCCACCGTGTCACTAGCAGTAGGTAAATCAAGACAGATTTAGCAATCCAAAACTGGGCATTCATATGGCATGCTGGATCAACAGCAGCAGAATTATATACCACCATAATCTGTATCCTGATGGCCAGCATATCTCTCACTCCTCCATCACTATCAAGCCAGGCAAACAATGGTGGAATGGAAAAATGCAGGTGGATGTGCCAGAATTGTCATCATGCATACTGTTAAGAGAGTGCGAGATCAACCGAGTGAAGTCATTACACAGGGCTGCTACACAGCAAAAGTGGCCATCTACTCTTCAATCCCTGGGCGGCATTCTCCCCTACCCGGCGGGGTGGGGGGTCCCGGTGTAGGGGAGTGGCGCAACCACTCCGGCGTCGGGCCTCCCCAAAGGTGCGGAATTCTCCGCACCTTTGGGGGCTAGGCCCGCGCCAGAGCGGTTGGCACCACGCCGACTGGCGCCAAAACCGGCACCAGCAGCCTTTCAGGCCCGCCGCAGGGGCTGGCCGAAAGGCCTTCGCCGGTTCGCGCATGCACCGGTGGTGACGTCACCACCGGCGCATGCGTGCTGGGGGATTCTCTTCTGCCTCCGCCATGGCAGCGGCGGAAGAGAAAGAGTGCCCCCACGGCACTGGCCCGCCCGGCGATCGGTGGGCCCCGATCGCGAGCCTGGCCACCGTGGGGGCGCCCCCCCGGGGTCTGATCCCCCCCCCCCCCCCCCCCCCCCCTCGGCGGCGGGAGAGGCCTCCCAGCGGCGGGACTTCAGCCCATCGCGGGCCGGAGATCGCCGCAGGGGCCTCGCCGATTGGTGCGGACGTCACGCCAATCGGCGTGGGGTGATTCCCGCCCCCGCCAATTCCCGGGTGGGGGTCGGAGAATTTCGCCCCCTATCCTCAACTGTAGCAGAGCCCCGTATATTCAGGAGAAAAGGCCAAAGTATTTGCAAGCTCCTTCAAGAGTGTTGATGAGCTAAATGTACTGGACACAGTCAATGTAGTCTTGTTGGTTCTTTTCAATAAACTTTAATGGAGTCACTACTAGAATATTACAGGGTCAGCAACTCAATGGGGGCCACTAGTTGTTGAATTGGCTGTGTGAAGCAGGAAACAAACAGCAGGGCTGCTCATTCCTATGCTACTCTTTAATGTTCAAATAAACCCGTTTGAAGAACTGGATTTTTAAAAAAAAAATTATCTGGTTTTGACTATTTCTATTATTTAAAATAGATCGTCTGAGACAACTGTTCACTCCTTATCTTAAGATTTTCTTTTTTTTGAACCATTCTCATTCTCTGACGGCAATTTATAAATAAACAGTCCATCATCTTGCACCAATAATTGGATTAGTTTAACTTCAAAAGCTGTTGAGGATCCAGTCCAGGGCTCAAGTAATCTGCGAAGGATGCAAACTGCAGACCGATACCCATCCTTAAGATATGTTAGTGTATATTTAAAGTGACATTCCAGAAAAACATGCTCTTGCCGGAGGCAAAATAAATCTCTGGCTTCCATTAGACACAAATGTAAGCTTGCCAGAGTATTTACTTTTTCTAATAATCTGTCCAATATTCAAAGAGTCTCTCCAGATAAGGGAGTCTTGAACAGTGCAAGTGGGAGGAGGGTTTGCCTGGAAACTGCTATATAGAACACAACAATTCTTGATGTTGTTTTACACAGGAGATCCTTAGAATTCAGTGCACGTGAAGTTATAGGATCTTGTGACACAAGAACGAGTAATCATTCAGCTGTAATAAGACCACACACATGCTCCAGGCTACAATCAGTTATGTTTCTATTCGTATGGAGATTGTACAGAATGAAAAACAGCTGATCCCCATTGTCTGATCCAGTCATGAGTATTTAGTACAATTAGATGCCTGAAATAGACTTGAGGATATTCAAATCTGACCCTAGCCATGAGATCTCCACCCTTAGTCGCTCAACACTTTTTTTTGGAATCCCCCTACTCAAATTAGTTAAAAACTGAAAACCAGACGAAGACAAAGTGCCAAGCACCACCCTAAATTAACACTCCTCACAGCAGCAAATTTGCCCTTTTAAACAGAACAAGGTTAGCCCTCTCTTCTTGAAGCACACCCTGTTTAATCTGTATAGGGCAAATTTAGGAAGGCAATGAGGCGTAGCAAGATTAAATTGTTAATATATTAGCAGTTTCTGCAGTTCTTAAACTTACAGGTTGTGATTGAGGTAGGGTTGGCCAATATATAATGATTAACTAATTTATTGGAGTCCTTTCATAGAGCAACATGAGCTGTGGATAAAAGGGAGCCTGTAGATGTAGTGTACTTGAATTTCCAGAAAGCATTTGATAAGGTACCACATCAGAAAGTATTGCAGAAAATTAAAGCTTGTGGTAGGTGGTAACATATTAACATGGATAAAAGATTGACTGGCTGGGAGAAAACAAAAGATTATGCATAAATGGGTTATTTTTCTGATTGACAGAATATAACGAGTGGAGTCCCACAAGAGTCTGTGAGGGGGTCTCAGCTTCGAACAATTTATATCAATGCTTCATATTTAATGACTTAGATGAGTGGGTGGGTAAAATCTAGCAGATGGAGTACAATGTGGGGGGAAATATGAAAATGCTCACTTTGGCAGGAAGAATTAAAAAATCAGAGTATTACTTAGACGGAGAACTGCTGCAGAATTCTGAGGTGCAAGGTGTTCTTGTGATTGAGTCACAAAACGTTAGTAGGCAGGTACAGCAAGTAATCATGAAGGCTAATGGAATGCTGTGCTTTATTCAGAAAGGAATTGAACATAAAAGATGCTACGCTTCAGTTATACAGGGCATTGGTGAGACCATATTTTGAATACTGTGTTCAGTTTTCGTCTCCTTATTTAAGAAAGGGTCTATCAACAATGGAGGTGGTTCCTAGGAGGTTTACGAAATTGACATCTGGAATCACCGGGTTGTCTTCTGAATCATATAATCACAACAGTGCAGGAGGCCAATTGACCCATTGGGTCTGCACGATCCTCTGAAAGAGCAGCCCATCTCAGTCCCAACCCCTCGCCCTATCCCCATAACCCCACCCAGCCTTTGGCCACTATGAGGCAATTTAGCAGGTCAATCCATCTAACATGCACATCTTTAGATAGGGGGAAGCCAGAGCACCCGGAGGGAACACATGCAGAAGATGCAAACCTCCACACAGTCACCCAAGGTCGGAATCAAATCCAGGTCCCAGATGCTGTGAGGCAGCAGTGCCACCGTGATGCCCCCATGAGGACAGGATGGACCCAATTCCACTGGAGTTTGGAAGAGGTGTGGGGTGACTTAATTAAGTATACAAGATCCTGAACGGTCTTGACAAGAAGGACGTGGAAAAGATGTTTTGTCTTGTAGGAAGTCAAGAGTTAGGAGAACACGGTTTTAAAATTAGGGGCGGTCCTTTTGGACAAAGATGAGAAATTATTTCTCTCAGGTTATGCGACTTTGGAACTCTCTACCTCAGAAGTTGAAGGATAATTGAATATTTTAAAGATGGACAGATAAATTCTTGTTAGGCAAGGGAATCAAAGGTCATCAGATGTAGATGGGAATGTAGGATTTGAAACACGATCAGATCAGCCATGATCTCACTGAATGACTTGCAGGCTCAAGGGGACGAATGATCTACTTCATATATTCGTACATTGTTCGCTAGATCCACTTGTTTCTAAATACAACAACACATGCACTCACATTATAGAAAATCACAAACTGAGCCCAACAGCAAGGATATTCTGCATTTTCTAATTTGGTTTATTATGAAATTATGCAGCTACAAAGAGCAAAACAGATTAGTTTTATTTCTGGGGAGATTAGTTTTCTACCTGGGGACAACAAATACAAATGAAAAATATTACAGACAGGCCTGACGGATCTCGGTGCCTATTCGGAACCCTGGATATGCGTTATCCCTTCTTAGTTCCCAAATAACAGAGATTCCAGAATGCGCTTCTTGCTAAAGTTATTTGAAACTTTATTCATCAGCTTTAGTGTCTACTGATAAAGTCAATTTTTCAATACAAAATTTAGGAAGTTCCAACTAGCCCGGCAACAAGCTAGTCAGATCGATTGTCTTTAGCAAATACAGTGGTTGAGTTCTAAAATACGACTCGGTAATTCTTCAAATCATAATGCACACTATTAAAATGACTGAGTGATTTAAACAAAAGAAAAAAAATAGCGATTTGCAAAGCAAGCAAGAGAACAGGTTCAGAGATCCGGAATAGAGAAAAGTGTTTTCTCATCCCGACAACTGATCTTTTAAGGAAATTACTATCTTTAAAGTTTCGTCCTCTTTACAGCTGTGATTGGCTTTAACTCATTTATAATTCACTGAATTCGACCAAACTGTCTGTCTGTCAATTTAAGAGATAAAAGTGTGATTTTGTATTTTTCCATAACCTGGCTTGCCAATTATACCTCTAACATTAATTAGATTAACATAGGGTCAAAATGACTTTTCGAAAACTGACTAACTTTTACCATGGAAACAGATCTTGTCCAGGCCTGGGAAGGCATGCGAGTCTAATTTCACTGGCCTTGAATTGTATCGCTGTTTCAAGCAACTTGCAAAATGTGAGAATGGAGTGTCTTATCTGATCAGTTCATAGCTAGTCAGCTTTCCCTCACTCCCATGGTTAATATATTGATTTAGTTAATGACTCTTAAGGATTTTAAAGATTTTTCCAAACAGGATTTCTTCATTAAACCTTTTATCTATCTGATCTATAGCTAACTAGAAAATCTGATTTCTATCAAGGCCACAGTCTTAAGTACAGTTTTATAAATTCCTAAGTTCGCCAATCCAGAATGATTGCGACCACATATTTTTTGGATTTCGGAATTTTCTCAATAAAAATGTTAAAATGCCCAACCAAAGCACGTCAACTGAAAAACAATGTAAATCTAAACATTTACCAGAAGCATAGAGGAGCAATACAACATTATATAGCAGTAATATAGCTTTAATTATCTTCCATGTTTCCACTTTCAAAATACAGACAGTCTTTGACTTTACGACATCCAAGTTACAATAAACAGCATTCACATTAAGAAAAATTTACTTTACAACGCTTCGCCAGAGAACTGTTGGCCTTTACCAACTGTTATGTTCCTTTATGTTCTACCTTTCACAACCTTAGGAAGGGCAAATTACTTCTCAGAAGTGTTTTTGAAAGTGTAGGTATTATCATATCATGGGAAAAACACTATTGTAAGGCAATTATACTGAAGCAAGATTCCAAACTTGTTTCACTATTCAGTGAAAAGAGGGATATCACCCCTCGGTTACGAAACCAATGCTCCATTTATTTATTTTAAAAATAAATTTAGAGTACCCAATTCATTTTTTCCAATTAAGGGCAATTTAGCATGGCCAATCCACCTAGCTTACACATTTTTGGGCTGTGGGGGCGAAACCCACGCAAAACAGGGAGAATGTGCAAGCTCCACACGGACAGTGACCCAGAGCCAGGATCGAACCTGGGACCTCGGCGCCTTGAGTCCATCGTGCTAACCCACTGCACCACCATGCTGCTCAATGCCCCATTTATAACATTGTTCCTATGGGAAAACCAACTCCGGCTGAGAGCATTTCTATTTCCAACACTTTCAATGTTTTTTGCGGTTTTGCGTTCAAGTCCAAAGACTGTCTGTGCTGGTCTAAAATGATGCCATGGGTTGCCTGAGTATGCTCAATAAAATTCCAGACAACCGGTGTTTTGGAACAATAGATCAATAGATTGCTGGTCTGAAGAGGTTATAGTGGTGGGGGGGTCACACGCCGAGCCACAGGGCAGCAGAATGTAAATAGGGTAAATTAAGGGAAGGACAAGACAAACCTTTCTGTATAATACGGTAAATAAACTTGGCCAACAATGTACAGAAATGTTTATGAATTTTGAAAATGCCAATAAAAGGATTTTTTAAAAAAGGAAAGAGCAGAGAGAAAAATCTCTCAACAGATATCACTTAATTCAGTAAGCTATGTGTCACTCCAAAGCCACGCCTTTGATTTGTTTTTTGCTTATTGAGAAAACACATTTAACACATTGTGTTACTGTCAGCAAACAGCTCTTGTTTTACAATCAACTTCAACAAAATTCTTAAGAGTCTGGCAATGCTGGTGGACATTCCCAATGGTTTCAACATGGACAGATTTAACTCAGCAACACAAGGGTCCAGCTGGCAAGAATCTCTGCGGGGAGGGGCAATAAGACCAACTTTCCAAATGTTCAGCTGGTCAATGCACTGCCCAAATGTGGGACTGGGTCACAGAGGTCAGAAGGTCCAGACAAGTTTGAGCCTGCAATTCATAGATTGCTCTGAAGTAGCTCTGTTACTAGAATTGTAAGAATGGCCTCAGTGCCCAGGACTTTTCCTGGTAACAGGAAGTGGCATTGGTTCTAACGTTGTTGACAATTAAGATAGCCCTGTCATTACTTACTCGCTGGGCTCACCCTTCCAGATTGGTCAGTGGGTGAAGTGCAGTTGCTGCCATTATACTCCAGCAAGTGCCCGAAGGAGTGTGCAGAGAAAGAGGGAAAAATAGCAGACTCATTGGCATGTTTCCTCCTTGAATTTTGAACTTGATTTGAAGGGTCTGGCTGGGTTCAGAAAAGATCAGATAAGTGTGTGGATTGCAAGCAATGTTTCCTCGAAGCTATCCTTTTTTTTTTAAAATTTAGATTACCCAATTATTTTTTCCAATTAAGGGGCAATTTAGCGTGGCCAATCCACCTACTCTGCACATTTTTGGGTTGTGGGGGCGAAACCCACGCAGACACGGGGAGAATGTGCAAACTCCACACGGACAGTGACCCAGAGCCGGGATCGAACCTGGGACCTCAGCGCCGTGAGGCGGTTGTGCTAACCACTAGGCCACCGTGCTGCCCTGAAGCTATCCTTTTAAATTATATGTACACAACCTCTCCAAAAAATGTAAACGGGTCATGCATTTAAACAGTCCTGTGGTCCAAAAAGGTTAGAGGATATTTTGATTGGCAGGTACAATAGACCCTAACATGAATATGCTTTGTTCAAGACTTTTTTTTTAAAAAAAGACATTTATTAGAATTATTAGAATCTTTGGGAGTTTCCATTTCATTTTGCCAGAATGTGTAAGCGCATCCTGATTCTCTGTGGTGAAAATGTCACACTGGACAGCAGTACCTAGTTCCTCATGATATCCTCCCCACAAACCGAACAAATAGATTGGCTGTCTTTAATTGGCCATCACTAAACATGATTCAATAGAACCTGCAGTTTGCAAAGACTACTGGACAATCTCTCGCTGATCATAAACAAACTGAACAAACTTCAAAGTAAATAATGTCCAAACAGTTTCCCCACCAAACACAATGGTCAGGAAATGATCTTCTTGTTCAGAGGAAGCTGCAGAAGTGGAACTAAACCTAGACCAACACCATCCTGGCAGCAACCCTGGGCGGGCAGGGGGCAGCCAGTGGAGACCTACACCCCTGTGGCTGTTCAAGATCAAACTAAACATCCACTCCCAAGGAAATGTATGCAACACCTACTCCCGTAGCCTGCTACGGCTTTCCAAGTTTAATAATAACCTGTCATACACAATTGTGGAAACATCAGCTTAAATCATAATAGGAGCTGGAATAGATCATTGGCCCTGAGCCTGCTCCACCATTCAGTAAGACCATGGTTCACTTTCTACTTCAACTCCACTTCCATACGCTATCATCATATCCATTAATTCCATTAGCATTCAAAAATATACCAACCAGTTCTAAAAACTGAAGTAATTGATCATCCACAACCCTCTGGGGTAGAGAATATCAAAGATTCATAAACTTTCCTAATTAAACATTTTTCCTTATCTCAATTAAATGGCCAACCCCTTATTCTGAGACTGTAACCGCATGTTAGGAATATAGAACTTAGGAGTTGGCCATTTAGCCTGGAGTCTGCTCCAGCATTCGATCATGGCTGATCTGATGGTCTCAATTCCACATTCCTGTCTTCCGCCCACCCTATACCCCTTGACTCCTTTATTGATCAAAAATCTATCTAACTCAGCCTAGAATAAATTCTATGATCCAGCCTCCATTGCTTTCTAGGGAAGCGAATTCCACTAACAACCATCAGAAAAACATTTTCCCCATGCCTGTCTTAAATTGGAGACCTTGGTTTTAACTGTGCCCCTTATTATGCCGGCGGTAGAAGGGGAGGCGGAGATAGTGGTGGCACTGGACGCGGAGAAGGCCTTTGATAGGGTTGAGTGGGGGTATTTGTGAGAGGTGCTGGAAAGGTTCGGGTTTGGGGAGGGGTTTGTCAGTTGGGTGAGGCTGTTATATATGAGGCCCGATGGCGAGCGTGGCCACGAATAGGAGGAGGTCGGAGTATTTTCGGTTACACCGAGGGACGAGGCAGGGGTGTCCCTTGTCCCCCCCCCTACTTTTTGCGCTGGCATTTGAACCCCTGGCTATGGCACTGAGGGAGTCGAGGAACTGGAGGGGGCTGGTGCGGGGTGGTGAGGAGCACCGAGTGTCGCTCTATGCGGATGACCTATTGTTGTATGTGGCGGACCCAGTGGGGGGAATGCCGGAGGTGATGAGGATTCTCCGGGAATTTGGGGGACTTTTCGGGGTACAAGCTCAACTTTGGGAAGAGCGAGCTGTTTGTGGTACACCCGGGGGACCAGGAGGGGGGGATTGGTAGGCTCCCATTGAAAAGGGCAGAGAGGAGCTTTAGGTACTCGGGGGTGCAGGTGGCCAGGAGCTGGGGGGCCCTACATAAGCTTAACCTTACAAGGCTGGTGGAGCAAATGGAGGAGGAGTTTAAGAGGTGGAACATGTTGCCGCTGTCTCTGGCGGGTAGGGTGCAGTCAGTCAAGATGACGGTGCTTCCGAGATTTCTGTTCCTGTTTCAGTGCCTCCCCATCCTTATCCTGAAGGCCTTTTTCAGACGGGTTAACAAGAGCATTACGGGGTTTGCGTGGGCACATGGGACCCCGAGGGTGAGGCGGGTGTTCTTGGAGCGGGGCAGGGATATGGGGGGGCTGGCACTGCCCAACCTCTGTGGGTATTATCGGGCTGCCAATGCAGCGATGGTGCGTAAGTGGGTGATGGAGGGGGAGGGGGCAGCATGGAGATGGCGTCCTGTGTGGGCACGAGCCTGGAGGCGCTGGTGACGGCGCCGCTGCCGTTCCCTCCAACGAGGTATACCACAAGCCCGGTGGTGGTGGCTACCCTGAAATTTGGGGGCAATGGAGGTGGCACAGGGGGGAGGTGGGGGCCTTGATGGGATTCCCGATACGGGGGAACCACCTGTTTGTTCCGGGGAGAATTGATGGCGGGTTCCTGAGTTGGCACAGGGCAGGTATCAGGAGGTTGGGGGACCTGTTTATAGACGGGAAATTTGCGAGCCTGGGTGAGCTGGAGAGGAAGTTCGGGCTCCCCCCGGGGAACCCCGTTCGGTACATGCAGGTGAGGGCGTTTGTCAGGCGGCAGGTGGCGGGGTTCCCTCTGCTGCCGCCGCGTGGGGTATAGAACAGGGTGCTCTCGGGGGTGTGGGTTGGAGAGGGGATGCAGGAGATGGACGAGGCCTCGGTTGAGGAGTTGAAGGGTAAATGGGAGGAGGAGCTGGGTGAGGAGATTGAGGAGGGGACGTGAGCGGACGCCCTGGGGAGGGTGAACTCCTCTTCTTCTTGTGCGACGCTTGGCCTCATACAGTTAAAGGTGCTGCACAGGGCTCACATACCGGGACAAGGATGAGCCGGTTCTTTGGGAGTGAGGACAGGTGTATTAGGTGCTCTGGGAGCCCAGCAAATCATACCCATATGTTCTGGGCATGTCCAGCATTGGCAAAATTTTGGAAGGGCATGGCAGGGACGTTGTCAAGGGTGGTAGGATCCAGGGTCAATCCGGGCTGGGGGCTCGCAGTATTTGGGTTTGCGGAGGAGCCAGGAGTGCAGGAGGCGAAACAGGCCGGTGTTCCGGCCTTTGCGTCCCTGGTAGCCCAGCGGAGGATTCTTCTTCAGTGGAAGGACACGAGGCCCCCAAGCGTGGAGGCCTGGGTCAACGACATGGCAGGGTTTCTCAAGCTAGAGAAGGTGAAATTTGCCCTAAGGGGATCAGTGCAGGGGTTTTTCAGGAGGTGGCAGCCATTCCTGGACTTCCTGGCAGAACGATAGAAACAGGCCAGCAGCAGCAGCAACCCGGAAGGGGGGGCGGGGGGTAGTTTGTCTGTGCCAATGTCGGGCATTAATTCATTTCCTCTTCTGTCTTTTTGTTGTTGATATTATGCAAAAATTTGAATAAAAATAATTTTTTAAAAAAGAAAAAAAAGCTGTGCCCCTTATTAAGAATCACCTCCACGAGAACACATTCTCCAGTCATCCACCCCTATCAAATCCCCTCAGATTTGTTGCATGTTTCAATAAGATCATCCCTCCTTTTTCTAAACTTCAGGCACAACCTGTGCAACCCTTGTTCATAAGATATGCCCTTCATCCCAGAACTGAGTTGAATCAATCTTCTCTGAACTGCTTCTAACATAATTATAACTTATTTCAAACAAGGAGACAAAAACTGTACACATTATTCCAGATATGGTCGCATTGAGACCCTGTATAGCTGCACTAAAACTTACAAACGTTGATACTCCATTCTCCTTTCAATAAACTACAACATTTAATTTGCCTTCCTAATCACTCTTTATGTGAATCATGTACCAGAACTCCAAGATTGCTTCTAAGAGTTCTGCAATCTCCCTCAATTTAAATAATACACTGTTTTTCTATTCTTCCTGTCAAAATGGACAAGCTCACATTTTCCAACATTGTACACCATCTGCCAATGCTTTGCCCACTTATTTAACATGCGTCTATCCCTTTACCTCTTCCAGAAACTTACTTTCCTGCATACCTGGGTGTCATCAACAAATTTAGCAACCACACATTTGTTCTCTTCATCCAAGGCATTGCTATGGATTGTAAACAGTTGAGGTCCAAGCAGTGATCTGCGTGGCACTCCACGTTACAGCTGGCCAACCTAAAAAAGATCCATTTATCCCAAGTCTGCTTCCTAGATTCCCACGGCAAAATGTTTTCTCAGCATCTACCCTACCAAGCCCCTTAAGAATTTTATGTTTCTATTGGATCACCTCACTCTTCTAAACTTCAAGGAATAAAGACTAGTCTAGTCAATCTTCCCTCATCCCAGAAATCTGTCTAGTCCATTTCCTCTGGGGGAAGTATGCCCTTCCTCAGATAAGGAGATCAAAACTGCACAGTACGCCAGATGTGGAGTCTCAATTCCCTGTATAATTGGCGAGAAATAATTTACTCTTGAACTACAATTTGTTTTTAAACAAAATGCCATTCGCCTTAACTGATTGCTGCATCTGCATGTTCACTTTGCGATGTATGTGCAAGGACACCCAGGTACTTCTGAATGCACAACTTTCCCAGTCTCTCACCATTCAAAATATATTTATTTTTCCTACCAAAGTGAATACTTCATACTTCACCATACTGCATTCCATCTGTCACATTCTTACCCACTCACCAAGCCTGCCTCTAGCCCTCTGCAGCCCAAGTCGTCCACATCCCTTATTTTCCTACTAACTTCGTACCGCCAGCAAACTTGGATACACTACTCAGTCCCTCCTCAATGTCATTAATACAAATTGCAAGGAGCAAATACCCATGTATTGTTCATTGTGGTACCCAACTAGCTAGTCTACCCACACAAAAATGCCCCATTTACTCTTTGCTGCTGTTCTATGTTTAACAGAGAAGGGTCTACAGCAAGATAAAGGCACCTTGGTGACAGAGTTAGCTCTGCTGTGGATCCAACCTATGATGTAGCTTCTCTGGGAGTTTGATGGAATAGTGTTGATGGGGCTTTGCGTGTTGAATCTGTCTTTGGGTTGTTTTATACTGATGTTTGGATGGAAAAGTGGAAATCAGCCCATTGTGATGAATGTAGGAATTTCAGATGTATTGTAGATGTATTGGGCGCAGTAAGGGTTAAAAGTCTGGGTTAGTGTGTGTATGACTGCTGCAGTAGTGTTTGTAAGACAGCTAGGCTTTTTGGGAATCCGTGGTGCAATTAAAACATCATAAAGGTTTGGGAAGATGGATTTTTATTATATTAAATATTAAGAGGGTTTTCTGCAGAGACATGTGTTCAGGTTAGCAAGATTATGTCGTTAATGGGAGAAGCCGGGGGTTGAAGTACTCAGGTGTTGAGGGTCAGTTTTAGTTTGTGGCTGGAAGGCAAGCTGAGTAGTTTCTGAAGAAATACAGCCAGAGATTCTGCATTGTTCTGACTATCTTTTCAAAACAGGGCTATCTTTTCAAACAGACTCAAAAGACATCTCGGCACAGCAAGTATTCCGGAGTGCTAACTGTATTGAAAAGTGGATTTGGACCCAAGATGGTTTTGTATTTGAGTGGAAAGAAAGATAGCAGTAGTTCATAAGACTACAGTAATCACATCAACCAATCAAGACTGAAATTTCATTACGTGTAAATTAGCGGAATATTACATGTAACTCATGTCTATTATAAACAGTAACACTGAAGGGTTAAGAAGCAAATTATGAGAATATTTCAAAAAGTATGGGCTGAGGGGGGAAGCAGGGCTGTATAGTGCCAGCTGGAGCTCCCAGAGTAAGGAACCCCAACATGAGATTGAGCTTACATCAGCAACAGCATCCTTTTACACCATCGATCCCGACAAACAGCTGGTGGGGATCTGCAGGCAGTATACCTTGTGGAAATCAGAGTTCCAGAATGGTAAAAAGTCTCCAGCACTCCGCTAATGATTCCTCCCCCAAATCCCTGCAGGCAATCACCAACACTATTATTAATGATTGACTGCGTCTTACCTGCGAACAAGTAGTTATCACGTAACAGGGCTTAATCTTAATACACCACAGCAACCTGCAAAATAACAAACTCTCAATTAGTGTGATGGGGTAGCAGCAACACACAGCAAACAACTGCAGCACAGGGAAGGAAAATCTCAATGACACTTTCGGTAATGTAACACTTCCTCAGTACAACGTTGTAGTGTCAGGCTCAACAATGTGCTGGAGTTGGGCTACTGACAAGGAATTCCATTGGCAAGGAACGTAAAACTAAGCCCCCATTTCTGCACGTTCCAGTGGATATAAAATATTTCAAAGTACTGTCCAAAGAGGAGCAGGGGAGTTCTCCGAGGATCCTAGTCAATATCTACAAATGGGCCAACAGATTATCTGACCATTGTACAATAGCCCCTAATGGAACCTTACTGTGTGCTATTTGCCTCCTGTACTCACTACAACATAACACTTCGGAAGTATTTCATTGGCTGTAAACCACTTTAGAGCATGCCAAAATCATGAAACATGCTACATAAATGCAATTTGCTTATTTCTTGAATTTTTGCGGCATGTCAGCCAGGTGTGGAACCAGGAGGGCAGTACCTGAGGCAGAAGTTTTGGACAAGGATACAGGACTGAGGGCAGCAGAGAAATGGTTGTCAAGGACAACAAGATTCAGATTACAGTCAATTAACTGATTACCATTGAGACTTTCCTGTGCGCAAAATTGGCTACGACATTTACCTACACAAGAACAATGACTAATTCACAAAGTAAAGCTCTGGCTGCGTCTTACTTTGGAACTCAGGGTATGAAAGGAGCTACATAGTGCAAATACTTTCTTATCCAGCCAGAAGTTGTAAACAGTTCAGGTGGGCTTATAGGAGGCAGAACGGATCCATACGTTATCCAGAGCAGGTGCTATCCCTGGACTTGTATCTCACATTGAAACCAACATACATTCAAATATCATAACCAAACACATTATGTACAATACTCAACTCATTAATCACTTCAGCTTGCTGTCAGCACTCAACGATGGACCAACTCCACCAGGACTTAAGCATGTAATAGAACTCATAAAAGCTCCCTCCAGACATACACTATCTTTAGAATTATGTTGTAGCGCTGGGTGTTTCACATTCCAAATGAGGATACTACAATCTCTCAGACCTATTCTATTTCACTGAGATCCCAGGGACAGTAGAATGAAGTTGAGACGTTCAGACACTGGTTAAGAAACTGTTTGATCACCTTCTCTCCCCATTCACCCGAATGAAAGGTGACTTTCGCACTCCATAAAAGGAGTGACTATAACCAACCCAGATATGGAATGCAGATTTCATTCAAACTTTCCTGATCATACAGCATAAGTTATGAGAATCTTGAGAGATTTAATATTTCTATTCATCCTCCAGATAAAACTCTCCTCCCTCTTGAAGATGTTAACTCATGGTGGGTGCCATTACACTAATACCTCTCCAGTACATCACCCAATCGGCTATTCACCATTAAGTAAGCAGAAGTCATGAAAGTCCCCAGGTGTAAGCGCAGGAAACAAGTGGTCTTTCCCTGGTTGTCTGATCCAGACTATAAGCAAATACATGCAAGAGTTATTTCAAAAGCAAAAATACTACGGATTGTTGAAAATATGAAATAAAAAACAGCTGGAAAACTGAGTAGATCAGACAGCAGCTACAGAAACAAACATCAAAAGGTCATCAACTTAATAAATTAGGGGCGGCACGGTGGCTAGCATTACTGCCTACGGCGCTGGGGACACGGGTTCGAATCCCGGCCCTGGGTCGCTGTCTGTGAGGAGTTTGCACATTCTCCCCCTGTCTGCGTGAGTTTCACCCCCACAACCCAAAGATGTGCAGGTTAGGTGGATTGGCCACGTTAAATTGCCCCTTAATTGGAAAAAATGAATTGGATATTCTAAATTTTAAAAAAAACTTAATAAATTAACCCTGCCTCTGCACAGATGCAGCTTGGTGAAGGTTTGGCAACATGTTCTGCTTTTAATACAGTAAGAAGCGCCTTTAATCTGTTGCATTGTTTCTGCTTTGGTCTGAAGCCAAACGATAGGCAAATCATAGATCAGGTCAAACCTGTTATGCCCAGAACTGAAGTTCCCATTGGAAACAACAAAAAAATAACTGGAGGAAGAGTAGTGACGACCATTTAAACATGCAAAAAACTTCCCTGCAACACAGGCCATTTTCAAAATTTAACTTCTTCTCTTTCACTCCCAACATCTCCAGAGTTTTCTTCTTCTCCAAACGTGATACTCTCAGTGGGGGGTTACAGACCCACAAACACCAGCAGACCTCAGCTTCCCATACAAAATACCACTTACTGGAAAGTGAGACCAAGACTTGATGAACCTTTTAATTTTTTTTTTTGGGGGGGGGGGGGGGGGGGGGGGGGGGGGGGGAAGAAAGAAAGAGAGAGAGACAAAATAACTTCAACACTAAAGACAACCCCATCCATGGGGTTCATTGACATACAGGCGAGTTCCATTAACAAGGCTTTCTCCAATACGGGTCAGAATATTCTACACTGGACATTGGAGAAGGACATAGAACATTGAACAGTACAGCACAGAACAGGCCCTTCGGCCCTCGATGTTGTGCCGAGCCACGATCACCCTACTCAAACCCACGTATCCACCCCATACCCGTAACCCAACAACCCCCCCCCCCCCCCCCCCCCCTCTTAACCTTACTATTTAGGACACTACGGGCAATCTAGCATGGCCAATCCACCTAACCCGCACATCTTTTTGGAATGTGGGAGGAAACCGGAGCACCCGGAGGAAACCCACGCACACACGGGGAGGACGTGCAGACTCCACACAGACAGTGACCCAGCCGGGAATCGAACCTGGGACCCTGGAGCTGTGAAGCATTTATGCTAACCACCATGCTACCGTGCTGCCCTCAACAAATCAACAAAGATTTGCATCTGAACACTTGAAGCATTCAAAATAAAATGGATGAATTTGTTGCGCAGATAGATGTAAAGGGGTGTGATATAGTTGGGGTTCCAAGATGACGAAGGTAGGAACTAAACTTTGAGGGCTATTCAGTTTTTAGGAAGGCAAAGGTTGTGGAGTTGCATTGTTGATTAAGAGTATATTAATACAATATTGAGGAACGATATTAACACAAATGATGTGGAATCTGTATAGGTCGAGTTAAGAAACACCAAGGGCAAAAAACATTCATAGGGGTTCTATACAGACCAAACTATGGTGGTAATATTGGGAATAGCATTAGATAGGAAATCAAAGATGCATGTGATAATCGGTGACTTTAATATGCATAGAGATTGGATGAGCCAAATTAGCCACAGTACAATAGAAGAGGAATTTCTGGGGTGTGGGGCTGCACAAGTGAATAGCACTGTGGAGTCACAGCGCCAGCGTCCCAGGTTCAATTCCCCGCTGGGTCACTGTCTGTGCGGAGGCTGCACGTTCTCCCAGTGTCTGCGTGGGTTTCCTCCAGGTGCTCCGGTTTCCTCCCACAGTCCAAAGACATGCAGGTTAGGTGGATTGGCCGTGATAAATTGCCCTCAGTGACCAAAAAGGTTAGATGGGGTTATTGGGTTATGGGGATAGGGTGGAAGTGAGGGCTTAAATGGGTCGGTGCAGACTCGATGGGCCAAATGGCCTCCTTCTGCACTCTATGTTCTGTGCGTACGCAATCGTTTTCTGGACCAACACGTTGAGGAACCAAGAAACAGGCCATCTTGGATTGGGTATCGCACAATGAGAAAGGATTAGCTGGCAGTCTAATTGTGAGAGCCCTTGGGGATGAGTGATCATAATATCATAAATTCTTTGTTGCAGTGGATAGTGAGAGGGGGGCACGGTGGTGCAGTGGTTAGCACTGCAGCCTACGGCACCGACAACCCGGGTTCAATCCCAGCCTCGGGCCACTGTCTGTGTGGGGTTTGCACATTCTCCCGGTGTCTGCGTGGGTTTCACACTTACAACCCAAAGATGTACAGGTTAGGTGGATTGGCCATACTAAATTCCTCCTTAATTGAAACAAAATAATTTGGTACTCTAAATTTATCCAAAAAAAAGGTGGATAGTGAGCTTGTTGATTCTGAGACCGGGTCCTGAATCACAATAAAGATAACTATGATAGTATGAGGCAATAATTGGTTATGATGGACTAGGAAATATTACTGAAAGGAAGGTGAATAGGCAATGGTGGACATTCAAGGAACGAATAGGTGAATTCCAAAGTTGCTTATTCATGTTAGGCACAAGAGTAGAATGGGAACTGTGGCCAAACCATGGCTTTTAAGGGAAATTAGATATAGTATTAGATTCAAAGAAGCAACACACAAATTAGCAAGAAAATGCAACAGATCTGAGGATTGGGAAGTTTAAAGTTCAGCAACGGTGAACAAAGGGATTAAGGGGAAAATACAATACGAAAGTAAGCTAGAGGGGAACATAAAAATTGACTGCTAAAGTTTCTATAGTATGCAAAGGGAAAAAGATTGATAGAAACAAATGTTACAGTCTTAGTCAGAAACGGGGGAATTCATAACGAGGAACAAAGAAATAGTTGAGGGACTAAATTTGTACTTTGTTTCGGTCTTCACAAAGGAAGACATAAATAATTTACCATAAGTTCGGAGAAACATAAGTTTTAGTGAGGAACCGAAGGAAATCGGTATTAGTAGAGAAATGATTTTGTGGAAATTAATGGGATTGAAGGCAGATAAATCTCCAGGGCTTGATAATCTGCATCCCAGAATACATAATGTGCCCTAGAAATAGTAAATCCATTGGTGGTCATTTTCCAAAATTCAAAAAGGGAGGGAGCGAGAAAACAGGAATCTAGACCAATGAGCCCAACATCGGTAGTAGGGAAGCTGTTAAGAGTCCATTATCAAGGATTTCATAGTTCAGCATTTGGAAAGCAGTGGTATAATCAGACAAAGTCAACTTGGATTTACAAACGAGAAATCATGCTGGACAAAGCTACTGGAATTCTCTGAAGATGTAACTAGTAAAGTTGCCCAGGGAGAACCAGTGAATGTGGTTTATTTAGACTTTCAGAAGGCTTTTGACAAGGTCTCACATAGATTACTATGTAAAGTTAAAACGAATGGGATTGCTGTGAGTATCTTGAGATGGATAGAAAGCTGGGTGGCAGACAAGAAGCAAAGAGTTGGAATAAATGGGTCTTTTTCTGATTGACAGGCAGTGACTAGCGGAGCACTGCAATGGAACTGTGCTAGGACCCCAACCAACTATTCACATTATGTATTAATGATTTGGACAAAGGAACTAGATGTATTATGTCAAAATTTGCAGACGATACAAAGTTGGGTGGGAGGGTGAACTACAAGGCGGATGCAGATGCTTCAGCGTGATTTGGCTGAGTGAGTGACCATATGCATGGCAGATGCCGTATAATGTGGATAAATGTGAGGTTATCCACTTTGGTAGCAAAAATAGGAAGGAAAATTATTTGAATGGGTGTAAATTGAGAGAGGTGGATACTCAGTGAGACCTTGATATCCTTGTGCATCAGTCGCTGAAAAGCGCACAGGTACAGCAGACAGTAAAGACAACAGATGGTGTGTTGGGCTTCACAGTGAGAGGATTTGAGTATAGCAATTGGGATAGGGATACGTTTCTGCAATTGTATAGGGCGTTGGTGAGGCCACACCTGGAGTTTTGGTTTTGGACTATTTTGAAGAAAAACAGGGCAGTTTTCTCTGGTGTGCAAGCCAATATTTATCCCTCAGCCATCAACACGAAAGCAGATTATCTGGTCATTATCTCACTGCTGTGTGAGAGAGCTTGCTGTGCGCAAATTGTTTGTTACCTATCTACAAGTGAATTGATTCTAAAAGTACATAATTGATTATAAAACACTTTGGATACGAGTCTAGAAGGCACTTAAGTGTCTCTTACAGGGCTACTGATGAATATGCAATGCTTCGTACCCGATGCTGTGCCAATGAAATAACAGTGAGGGCAAACCTGATCAGCAGCCTTCACCAAATGGATCTAAACTTTGCTTCAAACAGGAAAATAATTAAAAATATGAAGTCACTGTTGCCAACTGGCATAAATTCCTCCTGCTCAATACAATTAAATACACACTTTGGCCCCTATCTGGGCCACATCTCGTTTCCCAGCTGCCATCACATTTGACTCTTTTTAGCTGCGAAACCTCAGCACCAGTTCCATTTCGAGCACAGTTCATCTTTCACTGTGCGGTGATGGCTGGTAAGGCAGCAACAGAAGCAATGGTGAAAAAGTCACCCGGAGAGACTAAAATACTAAAACACAATTTGCACGGGACTGTACCGTCTCGGTCTGGGAGCTAAAACACAGAAAGGAAGAGGCGAGGGCAGCAGAGGGTGAGGAGGAGGAAGAGGGGGAAGAAAAGTAGCAGGCGAAGAGTAGCTTTAGACCTACCCCAGGAGGGGGAAGCTAGCGCCAGGAAGTAAGAGTGTGAGATGCGGGTGCCCATGGTGCATCTCCCTCAAGGGCCTGGCAACAGCAGGGGGTATACACTACCAAAAGGGGCATAGTTAGGGGGGGGGGGGGGGGGGAGAAGAGTTGGAAATAAAGAGAAGCAGAATCATGGGGGGAACAAAGGGGCAAGATGGGGAGGGGCTCGAGGCTGGCTACAACAGGCCATACATGGCAACAACTAACAAAATGGCAGCGCAGACAACCACTTTGGAGGGTTCCCAAACAAAGGGAACCCCGGAGTGCAGGGACTCACCTGCATGGCGTACACATAGTTGGTGGCCATGTTGATTGGCCCTTGGACAAAGGGAAACCCCGGAGGGCAGGGGCCTGGCTTCATGGCAAGTATGGTGACCGCAGTCATTTTGGACGACCCCTAACAAAGGGAAACCCCGGAGAGCAGGGGCACATCCACAAGGTAAGTATGATCCTCGGGGGTGAGGGGGAATAAAAGCCCATCAGGATGGTCACCTGGAACGTCATGGAGTTACGAGCCTAGTGTAAAGATCCACAGACTTCACCCACCTGAAAGGTATGAAAGCCACTGACAGTCTTCCTCCAAGGGACACACCTTTAAGGGAGAAGAACTGCGTGGGGGAAAAAAAAGGATTGTGTGGGACAGAAGTTCCATTCTTGCTACAGGACGAGAGCCAGGGAGGTAGTCATACTGCTATATAAAAAAAAAAGAGGGCAGCATTTACCGCAATGAGGACGGTTATGGACCCTGGGGATGGTACATCATGGTCAGCAGTGTCCTGGAAGGGGCACCAATTGCCCTTGTTAACATGTATGCTTCCATCTGAGACGAGAGTTCATAAAGAAGACCACAGTGGAAATCCCTGACACGCACCGAATCATGGGGAGGGACTTTAACTGTGTACAGGACCCACACAGATCAAACTCCAAATCAGAGAAGACCTCAAATATAGTGTAAGGACTAAGCGCGTTTGAGGTTTTGGGTCCATGGAGGTTCACACACCCAGGCGCGGAGTTCTCCTCCTTCTACTAGGCACTCAAGGTATAAACACACACTGGCTTCTTTGTGGGGAAAGCAGGACTTAGGGCTAGTGTTGAAGGCAAAGTGCAATGCTTCCAGGGATAATAAGAGCGGCATACTCCGAGATCGTAATCTCCGACCACGCTCCACATAACATGGACGTGAGGTTGGAGACAGGCCGTGCCAATGTCCCCCATGGAGGTCGGACACAGCCCTCCTTGCCAACAAGTACTTTTGCAAGAAAATAACAGGCCATAGACGAGTATATTACCAATAACCAAAATGGGGAGGTCTCACCATTCTGGGAGGTACTGAAAGCTTTGACCAGGGGCAACACTGTCACTTAAAAAGCACACAGAGACAGACATGAGGGTGGCTAGGCAACAATGGAGGTAGACCGGCAATACTCCCAGACCCCGACAGTAGAGCTTCTGGCGGAGGGGATAAAGCTACAAATGGACTTCGACCTACTTTCCACCAGACACACGACTTTTTACGAACAGAGACAAAGCCAGCCATTTGTTGGCTGACCAGCCGAGAAAGCAGGCAGCCACGAGGGAAAAAGCACAAATTAGGACAGCGGCAGACTAGTAGGCGAGCCAGAAAAGGTCAATGAAGTATTCAAGGTCTTCTACCGGGGGCTGTACACCTTCAACCGCCCCCCCCCCCCCCCCCCCCCAGAAGGGGACAAAAGGACAAAGCAGTTCCTCAACGGACTGGACATGCCACTCGATGGGGGGGGTAGGAAACCGGAATAGAAGCAGCATTATAACTGGGAGAAACCATGATGAGCATCAACTCCATGCAGACAACGGAACCTAATGGATCGCCGGCATATGTCTACAAAATACCTGCAGCAGCATGGGCCCCTACTTGCGGGAGATGTTCACAGACTCGCTAGGGCAGATGTGGAGAGACTGCCATTCAAAATTGCCAACAGATCCACCAATGGAACCTGACAAGACTGGTGGAGAAAGTAAAGAAGGACCTGCAGAAGTGAGACCCACTCCAACTCTTCCTGGAGAGGAGGGTGAAGATCAAGATGAACTTCAAGATGGAAGTTCCTCTTCCAGTTCAGATCCAGACCAATCCACACCCCCCCCCCCCAGGCCTTTTGAACACAGTAGACAAAATTATCATGCCGTTAGTGTGTGTAAAGGGGGGGGGAATGGAAGAGAATCCAAAGGATCCCCAAAAATGTCCTGCAAAGAAAAGGAAGCATGGGAGGCACCAAACCTGCATTACTACAGGCAGCATGGTGGCTAGCACTGCTGCCTCACAGCTCCATGGTCTCAGATTCAAATCCTAATGCAGCTAAAGATGATGCACAGAGCGTACCTAACCAGAACCCAAATGAATAAGTTCTTCCCAGAGGTGGAGGACAAATGTGAACAGTCAATTGCACTCGCATGTTCTGGGCATGCCCCAGACTTGTCAGGGTCTGGATAGCCTTCGAGGCAATATCCAAGGTTGTGGGGATGAGGGTGGAACTAAGCCAAAAAGTGGCAGGTTTCAGGGTATCAGACCAGCCAGTACACTTCATGGGGAGGGGGTTTGATGCCCTAGCCCCTCTAATCGACCGCCAAATAATGCTGGTTGGCTGGCAAGCAGCAGCACCACCCAAAGCTGCAGACTGGCTGGCCGAGCTGTCAGAATTTCTCCAACTGGAGAAAATCACATTCTCCACCCAGGGTTGGACAAGATTCCACGAAGGCTTGGAAGGCATTCACCAAATTGTTCCAGGACCTGTTTGTAGCCAATAGAGCGAACAGATGGGGGGGGTAACCAAGGCCACATGAACCACTCTGCCAATTCCATTCCTCCTGCCTCTCACAGCCAGGAAAATATCTGGTTTCCTTACAACGACTTTGAAATGCAGACTGTGGTGACGAACCAGGTTTGTGTTCCGCATTTCATGTTTCAAACCCTGTGCTTTCCAAAAAATAATTGACACAATCATAGAATCCCTATAGTGCAGGAGGCCACTTGGCCCATCGAGTCTGCACCGACACTTGGAACGGGTACCCTACCTTGACCGATACCTCCACCTTATTCCTGTAACCCCATCCAATCTTCTGGACACTAAGAGGCAATTGATCACAGTCAAGCCACCTAACCTGCACAGACTGTGGGAGGAAACCAGAGCACCCGGAGGAAACCCACGCAGATACGGGGAGAATGTGCAAACTCCACAGTCACCAGAGTCCCTGGCGCTGTGATGCAACAGTGCTAACCACTGTGCCCCTAACTCAATGCAATACTGTAATTCACACATTGCCTGGAAAGTGCGATGGCAGGAGCACATTATGGCAATAGACAGGAACACAATCTCAACCTGTAACAGCACCCCTTTTAAAGCAACAGGCTTGCATCTCAGGTCCTCTCCTCGCCATCTGTCCATGGATAGTGCAGTACGGTAACATCCTGTCCTATCTGACAGTCATCGTGGCATTTTACCAAACTTGCACTGTGACCTTTGCCAATACTGGCAAACTATTCAACCATATGAGTATCAGCCAAACCAAATCATGACCTTGCTTAATCATTTTCTGATATCCTAGCAGGATGCTCTTTCGTCTCACAACAGTATAAGGATCCCGGAACTTGACCTTACAGCATTATGGGTGTACTTAAACCATCCAGAATAAGCGGTTCAAGATGATGGTCACCAAACATCTCAAGGCACCTAGCAATGGGCAATTAATACCGGTGTTTTCAGCGATGCTGACATCCCAAAAATGAATACAAGATGGTGGTCAGGAATGTGAACTTGAGAGGGCAGCACGGTGGCGCAGCAGGTTCGATCGCGGCTCTGGGTCACTGCTTGTGTGGAGTTTGCACATTGTTTCTGTGGGTTTCGACCCCACAACCCAAAGATGTGTAGGCTGGGTAGATTGGCCACGCTAAATTGCCCTTTAATTGGAAAAACTAAATTGGGTACTCTAAATTTTTTTAAAAAAGGAATGTGAACTTGGGCTAAATATCTCCCCCCACCCCACCCAAACCCAGCATCACTCAAGCACACAATGGAGAAAGGCCTATTTTGATGTTTATACAAAAAAATGAACTAAAGTTGTGTATAAACCCCAGTATTTTGGATTCCCAGTTAATATGATGCTCTCAACAAGCCAAGAGCAACAGTTAGAACCAGCTTTCACCCCAGCAGTTGCTAGTTGTTGAGACTACCGGCAGCGGGTGATAGTAGCCCATTGCCACATAAACCTAATTGGGTGTTACAATGCCTAGTGGGTTACTGAAGATGTCACTGCAATGCCTACCTCTGCAATTGATTCACCAAGGCAGCACACAGCTCACCAACACATGGGACCACCCTGCTGCACCTCCACTGCCCCAGGAACAGGGGAAGTGACTAAATCAGCTTTTCCAGCATTGGCAGTACAGAGCCATGCCATGAGCTGACATCAGGAGCCTTGTCTGGTGGTGGTGGGCAAACTGTCGGCATGTAGTTCACTGGTGCTGGGAATTGGGCAAGAACCATAACCAGTGACCATGGGGCCCTACAACTGTATGATGCTGGATCGCTTCCAGTCTCAGTTCCCTGGAACCCACTATGCAAGAGGAGCAGTCCATTTAATTGGGATATAAAGGCTACATGGAATAAACAAGAGCACAGGAAAGGAGTAAATTACACAGTAATAATATCACAACAGTAAAAGATAACTCTTTCCTGTTGCGCTGACCCTGCATTCCTGAGAAGTGAATAAACAGCAAAAGGAGTTACTGTTTGGTCAGGAAATAGATGTTTTATTTGATCCCAGATAACTGGTTTGAGGAAGAGAGAAATGCAGTAATAACTGGAGTTGTTACTGTTTTGCTTTCGACTTTGTAATCCACTTGAAGCTGTGTACACAGCACAACCAGCATTGTTATTTCAGAATCGATCACATGATCTAATGGGTGCTGAAATTCCCTTCATCTCCAGCAGAAAAACCAGAGACCTGTCACAGATGATAGAAATGTCACATGTCAATCACAGCTCTGGTAAGATGTGGACTATCCCACCTCTCCAAGGGGATAACCTTTCAACCAAATGGCCTTCACTCACATTGCTGTTTCAATGTCGGGAGGTATGATTGATGTTGCAGCAACACTGCAATGCTCAATCCTGTCCTCAACTGATGCCCTCTCAAACTTCCATCAGGCACCACTTTATAGCCAACAGAAGCAGAAACTGTGGCTCAATCCCCCTCCCCTATGCACTGAGCACAGCTCCAACCGAGATTAACAAAGGGAATTGAACAATGAAACGCTTTAATGGGAAGAGGACATTTTAAATGAAATGATATGAGAACACAGACCCAGGATTCTCACAAATATTTTGACAGTGGCAAGACAAGTTGACAAACTAAATTCCTGGTTTTATACAACCTTCCAAGATCAGTGTTCCACCAATTCTGGAATCAGGAGCAGTCTTGCTTCCTTTTCCCCACTGTTAGTATTGGTGCCTTCAATTATGTAAGCCCCAAGTTCTGGAATTACCTCCCTTGCTCTCCATCTTGAAAACTACCTCTTTGATCAACCTTTTGGTCACATTTCCACATTGTTGTCTTTGTTCATGTCAATTGTTCCCTGATTACACTTCCTTGAAGCGCTGTAGGATGTTTTAACGGTAGTTTGTAAATAAAAGTTATGAAGAATATAATTCAAAAAGCAAGGAAGTAATTCTAAATTTCTGTAAAGCAATCGTTAGGCCTCAGCTGGAGCATTCTGTCCAATTCCACACGTCCTGCTTTAGAAAGTAGGCCAAATTCCTAAATCAACAAGAGAACAAGGGTCAGGTGGGGCCAAAGTACAGAACGCAGATGTCAGGTATTGATGTAGGTCGACTAGCAGCAACAGTTCACAAAGCCATCTGAACTTGCACCACCATAAACCCTGCCATAAATTCCAGCTCCTTTAACAGCAGACCCAAATTAAGCAGACTTTGGGGCCCTCAAATGCAAACGGCGTCGTCAAGAAAAGACGCAAAATGACACAGCCAACCATCCCGCACCTTAGTTAATAATTAAAGACAAACACCCTCTGACTCAGGAAAGAATAGGACGTCAGCAGGTGCACAAAATGATACAGCTTGCATCCCAAAGACATAAATAATTAGTTATTCAACATACAAAGTTGCAACTTGATTTGCAGCAGTGCTGGAACACCAAGAGAGGAAACCAGGTGCAAATTCAGTCACACAAGCCCACTCACCGTGATACATGCTGCTCAAGTGAGGTACAGAAGCCTTCAATCCTGAATCCCATTTCTCCCCATCCCAGTGCCTCCACCCTCAGTCTACAGGAGCAAATCCCCAATTTGAAGTTTTGATTCTACAATTGCTAAAAACCATTACGAACCTCCAAAGTCACCATACATTATGTGCGAACAGGTTATTCAGCCCCTGGAATCTGTTCAACCATTTAATTTGGCAGTGGATAATCTGCACCCACAACACCTCACACCCACCTTTGTTCCATCCACCAACCTCACCCCAACATTAATCTGTCGATCTCGGTGCTGAAGATTTGAACTGAATCATGAACGGATTTCAATTTAAAGTGCAGAAGGAAGCCATTCGGCCCATCGAGTCTGCATCAGCCCTTGGAAAGAGCACCCTACCTAACCCCACACCTCCACCCTAGCCCCGTAACCCCATCTAACCTTTTCTGGACACCAAGGACAATTTTAGTACAGTCAATTCATCAAACCTGCACATCTTTGGCCTGTGGGAGGAAACCGGAGCACCCGGAGGAAACCCACACAGACATGGGAGAATGTGCAGACTCCACACAGACAGTGACCCAAGTCTGGAATCGAACCTGAGACCTGGAACTGTAAAGCAATTGTGCTAACATGCTCCTCACAATTCAAGAGTATTAACACCGCTGAGCATTTTCCCAGCAGGTTAGTGTTGGGTTTCTATGCTAATCAGAAGAGGAGCAGAGACCAGAGTTAGAATGAATCCCACCACAAAGATATTGAGCTGCAGCAGGGGGAATATTATTGTAAACACCAGATTTGAGGACTGCAACAGGAGGCCGGTTGGTTGGGGGGGGGGGGGGGGGGTGACAATTTTCCCGAGGCAGCCTTCTTTTTATTCCCACTCCCAGGCACCCCTCTCCTTAGTCTTCCATGCCCCATCTCTTTCTTCTCACTTCTAGGCACAACTCTCTTTACCAGCCCTCCCCCCAGTCCACCACACTTTACTCCCCGCAACCCGAATCCCACACATTACTCCCTCCCCCAAGCACTCCTCCTCCCTTTACTCCTCCCAGGTCCCCCACTAGGTCACCGTCTCTTTACCTCCCAAACCCCCTCACTTTAAATGCCCCTTCCTCCAGGCCCTCGGCACCACCCCCTCACTATTAGCCACCCCCAGAGTACTACCCCTCCCCACACCAGATCTCACAACAGGCGCTCCCTCCCTGCCCTGGCCCCCTCCTCCTCCCAGGCTCCCCAAACGCCCACACTCTTCCCCCACCTCACTCACTCCCTCATTCTCCCAGCCCCCTCCACCTCCCTCTTTCTCCTAACCCCACCTCCCTCACTCTCCTAGCTCGCCCACGAGCCCCCCTCAGTCCACTCACTCGCCCTCCCAGCCTCCTACACCACTCCCCCAGCTCCCCTCCTCGCTCACCTAGCGCCTCATTCTCCTCGTCCCCATCCTCCCTCATTCCCCTCGTCCCCCCTCCTCCCTCATCCCCTTTCGCCTTGTCCCCACCTCCTACTCACCCCTACCTCCCTCATTCTAGTCCCCCCTCCCTCATTCTCCTCGCCCCCCACTCCCTCATTTTCCGCACCCACAACTCCCCCTCCCTCATTCTCCTCACCCTGCCACACCCCCTCAGTCCGTCTCCTCGCCCTCCCACATCCCCCCCTCATTCTCCTCGCTCCCCCACCTTCATTCCTCTCGTCCCCCTCATTATCCTCTGCCGCTCCACCCTCATTCGCCTCAACCTCCACCTCTCCTCCCTCGTTCTCCTCACCCCCTCCCTGCCCCCTCATTCTAGTCTCCCCTCCTCCTCCCTCATTCTCCTAGTACCCCCTCCTCCCGCATTCTCCTCGCCCCCTCCTCCACGCCCCCCCACACCCCCACCCTCATTCTTCTTGTCCCCTCCTCCCTCATTCTCCTAGACCCCCACCCTCAGTCTTCTAATCCCCCCTCATTCTCCTAGACCCCATTCCCTCATTCTCCTAGACCCCCTGCCTCATTCTTCTAGTCCCCTCCCTCATTCTCCTAATCCCATCCTCCTCCTCACCCCTGCCTCCCTCATTCTAGTCCCCCTCATTCTCCTAGTACCCCCTCCTCCTTCCTAATTCTGCTCGCCCCCTCCTCCTCCTGCATTCTCCTCGCCCCCACTCCCTCATCCTCCTCGACCCTCACTCATTCTCCTCTCCCCCCTCCCTCATTCTCCTCGCCCCCTCCCTCATTCTTCTCGCCCCCCTCCCTCATTCTTCTCGCCCCCCTCCCTCATTCTTCTCGTCCCCCCATCCCTCATTCTCATACTTTCCTTCCTCAATCCCCTCTGCCCCCTCCACCCTCATTTTCCTCATCCTCCGCCACCTCCCTCATTCTCCTCATCCCCTTCTCCTCACTCATTCTCGTCACCCCCTTTTCCACTTGCCCACCTCCCTCATTCTCTCTTACCCCCTCCCTCATTCTCCTCGCCCCCTCCCTCATTCTCCTCTTCCCCCCCTCCCTCATTCTCCTAGTACCCCTTCCTCCTCGCCCCCTGGACCTCCTCGTCCCCATACCCCGTCCCTCATTCTTCTCGTCCCCCCACTCTCTCATTCTCCTCACCCCCTCCATCATTCTCCTCACCCTCTCCCTCATCACCCCCACTCCCCCTCCCTCATTCTCCTCACCCCCCCCACTCCCCCTCCCTCATTCTTCTTGTCCCCCCCTCCCTCATTCTTCTCATCTCCCCCCTCCCTCATTCTCCTAGTCTTTCTTCCTCATTCCCCTCTGCCCCCATTCTCCTCACCCCCCTCATTCTCGTCACCTCCCTCCCTCATTCTCCTCTTCCCCCTCCCTCATTCTCCCCTCTCCCCCCCCATTCCCCTCTACCCCCTCCCTCCGCCCTCCTCCTCACCCTCCTACACTCCTGGCCCCCCCATTCGCCCTCCCTCATACTCCTCGCCCCCCCCACTCCCCCATACTCCTCGCCCCCCACCTAATTCCCCCTCCATTCTCCTAGACCCCCTCCCTCATTCTTCTAGTTCCCCCCTCCCTCATTCTCCTATTCCCCCTCCTCCCTCATTCTCCTCATCCCCTCCTCCCTAATTCTCCTCACCACCTTCTCCTCCCCACCCCTACCTCCCTCATTCTAGGCCCCCCTCCTCCAGGCTCATTCTCAGAGTACCCCCTCCTCCTCCCTAATTCTCCTCGCCCCCTCCTCCTCCCCCACGTTCTCTACCCCCTCCCTCAGGCTCCTCTACCCCCTCCCTCAGGCTCCTCTACCCCCTCCCTCATTCTCCTCTACCCCCTCCCTCATTCTCCTCTACCCCCCTCCCTCATTCTCCTCTACCCCCTCCCTCATTCTCCTCTACCCCCTACCTCATTCCCCTCTACCCCCTCCCTCATTCTCCTCACCCCCTATCCTCCCTCAGTCTCCACGCCCCCCTCCCCCATTCTCCTGGCACCCCACCCCCTCCCTCATTCTCCTCGCCCCCCCCCCATTCTCCTCACCGCCCACTACCCCGCCCTCATTCTCCTCGCCACCCCACTCCCTCATTCTCCACTCCCCCTCCCACATTTCTCCTTGCCCCCCACTCCCCATCCCTCATTCTTCTAATCCCCCCCCATTCTCCTCGTTCCCCTCCTCCCTCATTGTCCCAGACCCCCTCCCTCATTCTCATCCCCCCCTCATTCTCCTCACCCCTTCCTCCCTCATTCTCCTCGCCCACCTACTCCTCCCTGATTCTCCTGACCCCCCCTCCCCCATTCTCCTGGCCTCCCCATTCACCCTCCCTCATTCTCCTCGCCCCCCCCCACTACCCCGCCCTCATTCGCCTCACCCCCCCACTCCCCCGCCCTCATTCTCCACTCCCCATCCCTCATTTCTCCTCGCCCCCACTCATTCTTCTAGTCCCCCCTCCCTCATTGTCTTCGTTCCCCCATCCTCATTGTCCCAGACCCCCTCCCTCATTCTCCTCACCCCTACCTCCCTCATTCTCGTCCCCCATTCTCCTAGTACCCCTCCTCTCCCTAATTCTCCTCACCCCCTCCTCCCGTATTCTCCTCGCCCTCATCCCCCATTCCCCCTTCCTCATTCTTCTCGTGTCCCCCCCATTCTCCTAGCACCCCACCCCCTCCCTCATTCTCCTCGCCCCCCACTACCCTGCCCTCATTCTCCTCACTCCCCCGCCCCTCATTTGTGCTCGCCCCCCACTCCCCATCCCTCATTCTCCTGGCCCCCAATTCTCCTTCACCCATTCTTCTCATCCCCCCTCCCTCATTCTTCTAGTCCCCCCACCCTCATTCTCCTCGTTCCCCCCTCCCTCATTGTCCCAAAACCCCTCCCTAATTCTCCTCACCCCCACCTCCTCCCGTACTCTCCTCGCCCCCCTGGACCCCCTCGTCCCCCATTCCCCCTCCCTCATTCTTCTCTTCTCGTGTCCCCCCCATTCTCCTAGCACCCCACCCCCTCCCTCATTCTCCTCGCCCCCCACTACCACGCCCTCATTCTCCTCGCCCCCCCACTCCCCGGCCCTCATTCTCCACTCCCCCTCCCTCATTTGACCTCGCCCCCCACTCCCCATCCCTCATTCCCCTGGCCCCCCATTCTCCCTCACCCATTCTTCTCATCCCCCCTCCCTCATTCTTCTAGTCCCCCCTCCCTCATTCTCCTCGTCCCCCCCCCCCCTCATTGTCCCAAAACCCCTCCCTCATTCTCCTCACCCCCTCCTCCTCACCCCTACCTCCCTCATTCTCATCCCCCATCCTCATTCTCCTTGTACCCCCTCCTCCTCCTCCCTAATTGTCCTCGCCCTTCTCCTCCCGTATTCTCCTCGCCCCCCTGGACCTCCTCGTCCCCCATTCCCCCTCCCTCATTCTTCTCGTCCCCCCACCCCCTCAATCATTCTCCTTACCCTCTTCCCCCGTTCTCCACGCCCCCGACTCCTCCTCCCTCACTCTCCTCGCCGCCCCCCCCACTCCCCCTCCCTCATTCTTCTTGGCTCCCCTCCCTCATTCTTCTCATCTCCCCTCCCTCATTCTCCTAGTCTTTCCTTCCTCATTCCCCTCTGCCCCCTCCACCCTCATTCTCCTCACCCTCCGCCTCCTCCCTCAATCTCCTCACCCTTCTCCCTCATTCTCGTCACCTACTTCTCTTCCCCCTCCCTCATGCGCCTCGTCCCCCCCTCATGCGCCTCTTCCCCCTCCCTAATGCGCCTCTTCCCCCTCCCTCATTCGCCTCTTCCCCTCCCTCATTCGCCTCTTCCCCCTCCCTCATTCTCCTCGCTCCGCCCTCCTCCCCCATTCTCCTCACCCTCCTACACTCCTGGTCCCCCCATTCGCCCTCCCTCATACCCCTCGCCACCCACTCCCCCATACTCCTCGCCCCCCACCTAATTCCCCCTCCATTCTCCTAGACCCCCTCCCTCATTCTTCTAGTTCCCCCCTCCCTCATTCTCCTATGCCCCCTCCTCCCTCATTCTCCTCATCCCCTCCTCCCTAATTCTCCTCCCCACCCCTACCTCCCTCATTCTAGGCCCCCCTCCTCCAGGCTCATTCTCAGAGTACCCCCTCCTCCTCCCTAATTCTCCTCGCCCCCTCCTCCTCCCCCACTCCCTCGTTCTCCTCTACCCCCTCCCTCAGTCTCCTCTACCCCCTCCCTCATTCTCCTCTACCCCCTCCCTCATTCTCCTCTACCCCCTCCCTCATTCTCCTCTACCCCCTCCCTCATTCTCCTCTACCCCCTCCCTCATTCTCCTCTACCCCCTCCCTCATTCTCCTCTACCCCCTCCCTCATTCTCCTCTACCCCTCCCTCATTCTCCTCTACCCCCTCCCTCATTCTCCTCTACCCCCTCCCTCATTCTCCTCTACCCCCTCCCTCATTCTCCTCTACCCCCTCCCTCATTCTCCTCTACCCCCTCCCTCATTCTCCTCTACCCCCTCCCTCATTCCCCTCTACCCCCTCCCTCATTCTCCTCTACCCCCTCCCTCATTCTCCTCTACCCCCTCCCTCATTCTCCTCTACCCCCTCCCTCATTCTCCTCTACCCCCTCCCTCATTCTCCTCTACCCCCTCCCTCATTCTCCTCTACCCCTCCCTCATTCTCCTCTACCCCTCCCTCATTCTCCTCTACCCCCCTCCCTCATTCCCCTCTACCCCCCTCCCTCATTCCCCTCTACCCCCTCCCTCATTCCCCTCTACCCCCCTCCCTCATTCCCCTCTACCCCCTCCCTCATTCTCCTCTACCCCCCTCCCTCATTCTCCTCTACCCCCCTCCCTCATTCTCCTCTACCCCCCTCCCTCATTCTCCTCACCCCCCTTCCTCCCTCAGTCTCCACGCCCCCCTCCTCCCTGATTCTCCTGCCCCCCTCCCCATTCTCCTGGCACCCCACCTCCTCCCTCATTATCCTCGTCCCCCCCATTCGCCCCTCATTCTCCTCGCCGCCCACTACCCCTCCCTCATTTCTCCTTGCCCCCCACTCCCCATCCCTCATTCTCCTGGCCCCCCACTCTCCCTCACCCATTCTTTTAATCCCCCCCTCCCTCATTGTCCTCGTTCCCCTCCTCCCTCATTGTCCCAGACCCCCTCCCTCATTCTCTCATCCCCCCCTCCCTCATTCTCCTCACCCGCCTCCTCCTCACCCCTACCACCCCCGTTCTCCTTGTACCCTCCTCCTCCCCCCGCATTCTCCTCGCCCCCCTGGACCTCCTCGTCCCCCATTCCCCCTCCCTCATTCTTCTCGTCCCCCACTCCCTCATTCTCCTCACCCCCTCCATCATTCTCCTTACCCTCTCCTTCATTCTCCTCGCCCCCCACTTCTCCTCCATCATTCTCCTCGCCCCCCACCACTCCCCCTCCCTCATTCTTCTCATCTCCCCTCCCTTTCTCCTAGTCCTTCCTTCCTCATTCCCCTCTGCCCCCTCATTCTCCTCACCCTCCACCTCCTCCCTCATTCTCGTCACCTGCTTCTCCTCTTCCCCCTCCCTTTCTCCTCTCCTCCAACCTCATTTTCCTCGTCCCCTCCCTCATTCTCCTCGTCCCCCTCCCGCATTCGCCTCTTCCCCCCCTCCCGCACTCTCCTCTTCCCCCCCCGCCCGAACTCTCCTCTTCCCCCCCTCCCGCACTCTCCTCTTCCCCCCTCCCGCACTCTCCTCTTCCCCCCCTCCCTCCTTCTCCTCTTCCCCCCCCTCCCTCCTTCTCCTCTTCCCCCTCCCCCTCCTCTTCCCCCTCCCTCCTTCTCCTCTTCCTCCTCCCTCATTCTCCACTTCCCCCGCCCTCATTCTCCTCTTCCCCGCCCTCATTCTCCTCTTCCCCCTCCATCATTCTCCTCTTCCCCCTCCCTCATTCTTCTCATCCCCCCTCCCTCATTCTCCTCTTCCCCCTCGCCCCCCACCCCTCATTCTCCTGGCCCCCCACTCTCCCTCACCCATTCTTCTCATCCCCCTCCCTCATTCTTCTAGTCCCCCTCCCTCATTCTCGTTTCCCCCCTCCCTCATTCTCCTCGTTCCCCCTCCCTCATTGTCCCAAACCCCCTCCCTCCCTCATTCTCATCCCCCCCATCCTCATTCCCCTTGTACCCCCTCCTCCTCCCTAATTGTCCTCGCCCTACTCCTCCCGTATTCTCCTCACCCCCCCCCCCCCCCCCCCCCGGACCTCCTTGTCCCCATTCCCCCTCCCTCATTCTTCTCGTCCCACCACTCCTACATTCTCCTCACCCCCTCCAACATTCTCCTTACCCTCTCCCTCGTTCTCCTCGCCCGCCCCCGATTCCTCCTCCCTCATTCTCCTAGTCTTTCCTTCCTCATTCCCCTCTGCCCCCTCCACCCTCATTCTCCTCCCCCTCCCTCATTCTCTTCCCCCTCCCTTTCTCCTCGTCCCCCTCCCGCATTCGCCTCTTCCCCCTCCCTCATTCGCCTCTTCCCCCTCCCTCATTCGCCTCGTCCCCCTCCCTCATTCTCCTCTTCCCCGCCCTCATTCTCCTCTTCCCCTCCATCATTCTCCTCTTCCCCCTCCCGCATTCGCCTCGTCCCCCTCCCGCATTCGCCTCTTCCCCCTCCCTCATTCGCCTCTTCCCCCTCCCTCATTCGCCTCTTCCCCTCCCTCATTCGCCTCTTCCCCCCCTCCCTCATTCGCCTCTTCCCCCTCCCTCATTCGCCTCTTCCCCCTCCCTCCCCCATTCTCTTGGCCCCCCCATTCTCCTCGCTCCCCTCATACTCCTCAACCCCCCCACCCCCTCCCTCATTCTTCTAGTTCCCCCCTCCCTCATTTATCCAGACCCCCTCCCTCATTCTCCTATTCCCCCATCTCCCCCTCCCTCATTCTCCTCACCCCTTCCTCCCTCATTCTATTCGCCCCCCACTCCCCAGCCCTCATTCTCCAGGCCCCCCACTCTCCCTCACCCATTCTTCTCATCCCCCTCCCTCATTCATCTAGTCCCCCCTCCCTCATTCTCCTAATTCCCCCCACCCTCATTCTCCTCATCCCCTCCCTCATTCTCCTCTCCCCTCCTCCTCCCCAATTGTCCTCACCCCCTGGACCTCCTCGTCCCCCATTCCCCCTCCCTCATTCTTCTCGTCCCCCCCACTCCCTCATTCTCCTCGCCCCCTCTCCCTCATTCTCCTTGCCCCCCTCTCCCTCATTCTTCTCATCCCCCTCCCTCATTCTTCTCACCCCCCCTGCCTCATTCTTCTCATCCCCCCTCCCTCAATCTCCTAGTCTTTCTTCCTCATTCCCCTCTGCCCCTCCACCCTCAATCTCCTTACCCCCTTCTCCTCCCTCATTCTCGTCACCTCTTTCTCCTCTTCCCCTAGCTCATTCTCCTCATCCCCCTCCTCCCTCATTCTCCTCTTCCCTCTCCCTCATTCCCCTCTTCCCACATTCTCCTCTGCCCACCCCCCCATTCTCCTCGCTCTCCCACCCACCCCATACCCCTGCCCCCCCCAGTCCTCACCCCCCCCCAAACCCCCACTCTCCTCACCCCACACTCCCCCCTCCCTCATTCTCCTCGCCCCCCCCAATCTCCTGGACCCCCTCCCTCATTCTCCTCACCCCTACCTCCCTCATTCTTGTCCCCCCCTCTCTAATTCTCCTAGTACCCCCCTCCTCCTCCCAAATTCTCCTAGTACCCCGTCCTCCTCACGTATTCTCCTCGCCCCCCTGGACCTCCTCGTCCCCCATTCCCCCTCCCTCATTCTTCTCGTCCCCCATTCCCCCTCCCTCATTCTTCTCATCCCCCCACACTCTCATTCTTCTCACCACCTCCCCCTCCATCATTCTCCTCACCCCCCCCACTCCCTCATTCTCCTCGCCCCCCCCACTCCCCATCATCTCCCTCATTTCCCCACTCCCCCATCACCCTCATTTCCCCGTTCCCCCATCCTCCTCCTCCATTTCCCCGCTCCCCATCTCCCTCCTTTCCCCACTCCCCCCCTCCTCCTTTCCCCACTCCCCCCTCCTCCTTTCCCCACTCCCCCCCTCCTCCTTTCCCCACTCCCCCCTCCTCCTTTCCCCACTCCCCCCCCCTCCTCCTTTCCCCACTCCCCCCCCCATCTCCTTTCCCCACTCCCCCCCTCCTCCTTTCCCCACTCCCCCCCTCCTCCTTTCCCACTCCCCCCCTCCTCCTTTCCCCACTCCCCCCGTCCTCCTTTCCCCACTCCCCCCCCCTTTCCCCGCTCGCCCCCCTCCTTTCCCCGCTCGCCCCATCTCCCCCTCCCTCATTTCCCCGCTCCCCCAGCTTTCCCCCTCCTCCTCCTCCATCATTTCCCCCCCCATCCTCCTCCCTCATTTCCCAGCTCTCCCCCCCCCCTCATTCTCCTCCCTCATTTCCCAGCTCTCCCCCCCCTCATTCTCCTCCCTCATTTCCCAGCTCTCCCCCCCCTCATTCTCCTCCCTCATTTCCCAGCTCTCCCCCCCCCTCATTCTCCTCCCTCATTTCCCAGCTCTCCCCCCCCCCCTCATTCTCCCCCCTCATTTCCCAGCTCCCCCCCCCCCCTCATTCTCCTCCCTCATTTCCCAGCTCTCCCCCCCCCCTCATTCTCCTCCCTCATTTCCCAGCTCTCCCCCCCCCTCATTCTCCTCCCTCATTTCCCAGCTCTCCCCCCCCCCCTCATTCTCCTCCCTCATTTCCCAGCTCTCCCCCCCCCCTCATTCTCCTCCCTCATTTCCCAGCTCTCCCCCCCCCCCCCCTCATTCTCCTCCCTCATTTCCCAGCTCTCCCCCCCCCCCCCCCCCCCCCCACCCCTCATTCTCCTAGGCCTCTCTCGCTACCGCGGGCCTTTGTGCGATTTCGCCATCTCTTCGGCGGGCCCTCGATTTCAGGAGGAGCGCTCAGAGTAAGGAAGCTCTGGCCAACCCCAGGATTAGGGCCTTGTGGCCCTGGGTTGGGTTGTTTTGGGGGGGGGGGGGGGGGGGGGGGGGGATTAGGGGGTAGCCGCGCCGCCTCCCCAGAGCTCGACCTCGGCCGCGCACTCTCACCGCACTCAGGGCTGCTACTGCGGCCTCGGTCGGGGCCTTAATCTTAAAAATCACGCCCGGTTTAATTACCCCCTCCTCCGTCTCGCGCTCTAACCGTCGCTGCCTCCTGGGCCGCACCTACCGTTCACCACCCGCCCGGTCCGTCCGCGTGTCCGCCTCACCCCAACTCCCCGGCGCAATTCAGCCGGTCACCGCCGCTCACTGCGCCTGCGCCCAGCTGGTCACCGACACTCACTGCGTCTGTGTCGCCGCGGCGCCCCTCGGGCAATGTAGTCCTCCTACCTCGCCTCCCGCGCCAATACGTCAGCTCCCAGAGTCCCCCGCGTCTCCTGTTGCTGTGGATGAGCAATGAAATTCTGGCCTTTGTAACCAACTCCTGGTGAGATCAGAACGAGCAGTGCTTCCTACACTAGCCTTCTGAAGGGTGCAATTGTACCTGCAGTCTGAACATCGACTATGTACCATTTTTACTAATACAAAATGCTGCAGATGGTGGAAATCGGAAATAAAAACAGAAATTGCTGGCAATGGTCAATAGGAAAGAAGCATCTGCGTCCCAGGTTATTGATGCCCATTCATGTGACTTTACCAGTTCTGATGAGGGGTCATCATAGCCTGAAACATTTTGGTTTCATGCACCATTACTAGGACAGCACGGTAGATTAGTGGTTAGCACTGGAGTCACAGCACCAGGGTCCCTGGTTCAGTTCCCTGCTGGGTCACTGTGCGGAGTCTGCACATTCTGTGTCTGCCAGGGTTTCCTCCAGGTGCTCCGGTTTCCTCCCACAGTCCAAAGACATGTAAATTGCCCTTTGTGTCCAAAAAGGTTAGGGCGGGTTATTGGGTTACGGGGATAGAATGGAAGTGAGGGTTTAAGTGGGTCGGTGCAGACCCGATGGGCCGAATGGCCTCCTTCTGCACTGTATGTTCTATGTCTATGTAAACACTCTCTGCCTGTCTCTCAGTCAATGTTACTAGCCAAGCTGTGACTGCCTGTTTAATCCAATGGGCTTCAATTTTACAAACAAGTCGAAAGTGTGTTCATTTGGCAAATAGATTTTGAAAGTCCATTTGCACAATGGCAACTGCACTATCTTCATCAACCCTCTCCAATTCTTCTTCAAAGAGTGTGATCAAATCACTTGAACACAAAAATAAAGGAAAATACTACAGAAGCTGGTAATATGAAATAAAAATAGTAAGTGCTGTATAAACCTAGCAGGATGGCAGCACCTGTGGAGAGAGAAACATTTTGGATCGGTATAACCCTGAAGCATATTCTGTTCACATTTATTCAAACACAATTTTCCTGGCGAGTGTATTTGCAGACATCTTCAACACCTCACTTCTCCGCTCTGAGGTTCCCACCTCCTTCAAGAAGTCCACCATAATACCAGTATGCAAAAAGAACAAGATAGCCTGCCTCAACGACTGCCGACCGGTGGCCCTGATGTCTGTTATCATGAAATGCTTTGAGCAGCCAATCATGAGACGGATCGACGCCAGCCTCCCAGACAGTCTCGATCCATTGCAGTTCACCTAGCGTTGCAACCTGTCCACAGCAGATGCTATCGTCCTGGCCCTACAATCGACACTCGAACACCTCTACAACAAGAACGCCTATGTCAGAATGCTGTTCATAGACAACAGTTCCGCCTTCAACACCATTATCCCAATAAGAATAATAATCAAACTCTCCAATCTTGGACTTGACCCCTCCCTGTGCAGCTGGATCCTTGACTTCCTCACCAACAGACCACAATCTGTCAGGATAGGCAACAACACCTCCTCCACAATAGTGCTCAACACCGCGGCCATGCAAGGATGTGTGCTCAGTCCTCTACTGTACCCCCTGTACACACACGACTGCATGGCAAGATTCAACTCCAATTCAGTCTATATGTTTGCAGATGATACGACTGTGGTGGGTCATATCTCAAACAATGACGAGTCAGACTACAGAAGGGAGATAAATCACTTAGTTGCATGGTGTACTGAAAACAACCTCTCTCAATGCAAATCTTGAGGGAATTTGGCAATTTTTCAGGTATAAATTGAACATGGGGAAAAGCGTGATGTTCGCGATCCAGGCAAGAGGACAGGAGAAGATACTGGGAGAGTTGCGCTTAGAATGTAGGGAAGAGCTTTCGATATCTGGGAATCCAGGTGGCCCAGGAATGGGAGGTACTGCACAAGTTAAATCTATCCCGATTGGTAGAACAAATGGAAGGGGACTTTAAGAGATGGGACATGCTCCCGCTATCACTGGCAGGGAGAGTACAGACCGTGAAAATGATGGTCCTCCCCAGATTTCTGCTGTCTTTCAGTGCCTCCCCATCTTCATCCCAAAGGCCTTTTTCAAGCGGGTGAATGAGGTTATTTCGGACTTTGTGTGGGCGGGTAAAATCCCGCGAGTGAAGAAAGTGTTGCTGGAGCGCAGTCGGGGGGAGGGTGGGTTGGCGCTGCCAAACTTCTGCAATTACTACTGGGTGGCTAATATAACCATGATTAGGAAGTGGGTAGTGGGGGAGGGGTCGGCATGGGAGCAGACTGAGGCGGCGTCATGCAAAGGCACTGTTGCTCGTTGTGTTCTCTCTTTAATTGGCTCTGTTTATGGGGGTTAATATGATCGCCTTCCTTAATTCTAATTACATTTGCTCAAGAGTCGCCAGGTATCTTTTGATACCGCCACAAGGTTCAAAACCGAATACTGATCAAAGACTCGATACACCAGTTAGTAAGTTTGAAATCAATGCTCATTTATTTACCCACACAGTCAAATATACTCATGCACAAAACTCTACCAACTAAACTATCACTACTACTAAAGCCTATACTTACCTTCGGGCACCCACTCAGTCAGAGGAACAATGGCCGTTGTCCGGTTCTGAGGCTGCTGGGGTTGAGCTGGTACGGAATAGTAGCTAGGAGCGTCTGTCTCGTAGCGTGTGTTGACTTTGGCCTTACTTGTTCTGGTGCAGCTGCTAGGCAGGTCTCTCCTCGCTGAGAGGCAAGGCCAAGAGAGCGATTCTCTCTTGGGGGCTTCTTCTTATACCCAAAGGGTCTACGCGCGCTTTTGGGCAGGCCTTGAACTTGGTCCCAATTAATTGGACCGTATCCTGATCATCGGTATCGATTTCCTCCAATAAAGGGGTGGGTGCCCTGATTGCTGGGCAGGTCCTAAGTGGCCGTTGGCCTGCTTTGTTCTAGTCTCCTCTGGCGCCAGGGTGTCTGCTTTAGTATCGTTTACCTAAATGTATCGGTCTTGTCTGGGAGCTACAGCTCCAATCAACAGACAAACCTTGCACCTGCTTGCTTTCTCAGCATTGTTCATTTTCCCTGCATTCTTTGCAAAGTGTCCATTTTGTAATCGGGACGTGGCCATCCCAGGTGGCTACAACACCAGTTTGGGAGCACTTATAATGGCACCTCTTCCGTTCGTGGCGGCCTGATACTCCACATGTCCGGTGGTGGTGGCGGCTCTGAGAGTCTGGGGGCAATGGAGGAGATATAAGAGAGTGGAGGGAGCATCGGTTTGAACCCCAATTTATATTAATCATAGGTTTGTACCGGATAGGCTGGATGGTGGGTTCCGGAGTTGGCAAAGGGCAGGAATTAGAAGGATGGGGGATCTATTTATAGATGGAAGCTTTCCCAGCTTGAAAGCCTTGGAGGATAAATTTGAATTGCCAGTAGGCAACGGGTTTAGGTATTTGCAGGTGCAAGACTTCCTGAGAAAACAGGTGCCGGCCTTTCTGCTGCTGCCGCCACGGGGGATACAAGATAGAGTAGCCCAGTACCTGGGTGGGAGAGGGGAAGGTTTCAGATATTTACCAGGAGCTTTCGGAGGCGGAGGAAACTCTGGTGGAGGAGCTCAAGGGCATGAAGGAGCACGAGCTACGAGGAAAGATAGAGGTGGGTGCCCTAAGCAGGGTTATTACCTCCTCATCATGTGCCAGGCTCAGCCTGATACAATTTAAGGTAGTCCACACATGACAGTGGCTAGGATGAGCAGGTTTTTCGGGGTAGAGGATAGGCGTGTGAGGTGAGCAGCAAGCCCAGCAAATCATGTCCACATGTTTTGGGCATGCCCAAAGCTTAGAGGGTTTTGGCAGGGTTTTGCTCAGGTAATGTCCACGGTGCTAAAAACACAGGTGGTGCCAATTCCGGAGGTAGCGATCTTTGGAGTGTCGTAAGAGCCGGGAGTTCAGGGGGCGAAAGAGGCCGACGTCCTGGCCTTCGCCGCCCTGGTAGCCCGGAGATGGATCTTGTTAATGTGGAGGGACTCGAAGCCCCCGAGTGTAGAGACCTGGGTTAGTGACATGGCTGGGTTTCTCAGTCTCGAGGAAATAAAGTTTGCCTTAAGAGGGTCAATGGTTTGGTTCACCCGGAGGTGGCAGCCATTCGTTGACTTTCTCAGAGAAAATTAAAATGTCAGAAGGTACAGTATTCCAAGGGGTGGGGGGGGGGGGCGGATTGTTGTTGTATGATTGGGGTGTGTGAAGATTGTGAAGGGGGGTAAATGTTTATTATACCATGTTGATGTCATGTCTATGTAATTTTTATTAAAATTTTCAAATACCTTAATAAAAAAATTAAAAAAAAGAAAACAACCTCTCTCTAAATGTTAGCAAAACAAGGAACTGATCATCAACTTCAGGAAGCATAGTATGACATATGTCCCGTCTACATCAATGGCTTCAAAGTGGAGATGGTCGATAGCTTTAGGTTCCTGGGGGTCACCATTACCAACAATCCGTCCTAGTCCACTCGCATTGATGCAACAGTCAAGAAAGCCCAAAAAAACTACTTCCTACAGAACCTAAAGAAATTTGGCAAGTCTGCATCAACTCTCACAAAGATCTACAGATATGCCATAGAGAGCATTCTGTCCAGCTGCATCACAGCCTGGTATGGCAACTGTTCGACCCAAGATCGCAAGAAGCTGCAGAGTGTGGTGAACTCAGCCCAACGCATCACACAAGCTTGCCACCCCCACATTGACTCTGTCTACACCTCCTGCTGCCTCAGGAAGGCAGACAGCATTATCAGAGACCCACCCACCCAGGCATTGCCTTCTTCCAGACCCTTCCATCAGGCAGAAGATACAGAAGTCTGAAGACCCGCACATCCAGACATAGGAACAGCTTCTTCCCCACAGATACTAGACTCTTCAATGACTCTTGCTTGGACTGATCTGTTCCCAGTAAGAACACTATTCACAACGCCCTATGCTGCTCTTGCTCACGTCATATTTGCTTTGCTTTATTTGGCCCTTGTTTCGCACTATAACCAATTACTTATTTGTCAATGTACTTTGTCAATTATTATTTTTCTCTACTGTATACGTTCCCTTGGCCACAGAAAAATACTTTTCACTGTACTTCGGTACATGTGACAATAAACCAATCAATCAGCAAACCTAATATGCTGCCTAATATTCATCAACCCATACTTTTTCAATTGACAATTGATGGCGGAGTAAACCAAACATCTGTAGTGGAGTCCCCAGAACTTGCACCAGCCCTGCCCCCAACCCAAGGGGCGATTAGGCATCCCGAGGGAGGAGACGTTGATGGGACCTGAGCCGGTGACGAGTGTAGGGGGAGGTGCCGGAATACCGCAGCACCACTGAATCACCCCCCCCCCCCCCCCCCCCCACCCCCCCCACACATCTGTCCCTGGCTCATCTTATGGGCAGCAGTCAAAACAGGGTGGCATCGCACCATCCATGCTACCCGGAAGACTGCTGGCACAATCAGGCCCGGTCGCTCAAGCGGACGACAGCCAAAAGGGACCCAGGTCACAGTGCGAGATACGCAGGAGTTTGTTTCCTATTCTGATGTACCACCTGAGTGACCCACTAGAAGGAGCGTTAGGGCAGTATTCTTCAAACCTTTTGCCCAGGACTCATTTTTACCAACCGGCCATCCTTCAGGACCCAGGCCGGCCGACCTTTACGACCTACGTTTCACAACCCACACTGGCCGACCTTCGCAGCCTACCGTTTTCACTTCCCTTTAATGTGACAGGTGAGCCTGCTTGTTCCTCACAATCTCACTTGCTTTGTTGTTCAATGTGACATTTTTGATAATGACTTCAGCTGATGGTTTAAGATATCACTGCATCCGTTGAAAAAAATAAGCAGGTTTGTCCTCGAACTCGCCATGCTTAGTCTTCAAATGTCTTTGAAGTTTTGAGGGTTTTAAACTTTCATTTGCCAGTACTTCTCTCCATATAACACACATTGAACTTTGAATCCTGATTTGCAGTAAAACAATTAATAAACCCATTCCTCAAGTAATCATCTTCATGTTGCTTTGTTCCTGTTTTCAGCTTCACCTTCATGGGTTGTGTAGCCATCTGAGATGGCCACCTGCAAAGGACCATGGGAATTATGGCCAAGCCAGGACTCACACAGATACAGAGCTTCTGTGTAACACAGGTAGCTAGACCTGATCGAAACCCCCGCTCGTTTGCATTTTTAGTGGCCCATTTCCCCAGAACAATAGGACTGCACTCAAGAAACCGACATAGCCACAGACTGATCAGCGCCACTCCCTTTACTCAGAGAGCCCAACCGCCAAGGTCAAGGACCGCTAAGGACCCGCACATTTTATTGGCCTAAATCAAAGGCAGTCATCAAAGCCCTGTCGAATTATTGGGTCCAAGATTAAGGACCGCCAGAAAGAGCGCAAAACCCTAGAGGGATAAAAGGGGACACAGCCATGTGTTCTGTCTCTTTTGGACCCGGCCTGTGCCAGCCTCCTTTGAATCCAGCCTGTACCAGCCCAACTGCAGCATAACGACCAGACAGCCAAGTTCAAGACAAGACAGCCAAGTTAAGTATAGGTTATTGTAGTTGATGGGTGTAGTTTAACTCGTAGTACATTGTGCTTGCATGTCAAAGTGACCCTTGTGTGTTAAAAAAAACATCTTTGAACTTGAACTGATTAACTGGTTGTGTGGTAATTTGACCGATATACGGGAAAGCCTTATGGTTCAGTAAGAGAAACAGAAACACCCACAGTATTGGCGACACTGTTGGGACATAACATCATATCATAAAAAGAGCCTCAGTATCATATTGGTGACTCTAAAGAGCAACATTATTGGTGACGCTCGTGGGATAATATTCCATCAAATTGGCATCAGTTGTTCACATGAGGCCCTGGACACACGCCAGCACTGCTGGCAGCTATAAAATGGAGGAATCTCTCTCACCAGCGTACGGATGCGTGAGCTGCTCTCTGCCACCGCTCCAGGCAGGAAGACTCCAGTGATAAAAAAAATCTGCTCCTGGGTCATTGTGATGACGTCAGTTGGAGGCGTTCTGCCCCGCTGGGTTGGGGTCTGCGCATTTCTGAGGGAGCACGCATGCGAGGAACGGCCGGCATTCTAGGGCAGCACAGTGGTGCAGTGGTTAGCACTGCCTGACTGCGCTGAGGACCCGGATTCGATCCTGGCCCTGGTCACTGGGGGTGGGGCAGGATACCAGAGCAGTTGCCCATGCCCACCTCCAACGTTTGCCCATCTCCCCACCACGGTTCCCCAGCACTCCCTCCGCAGCCAATCTAGCTCAGCCTAGCCCAACCCACCCTCATACCCTTCTGCCCGGGTATCAGGCACAAACTTGCATGATATGCAACTCATGGCCACATGCCAGCTGCACGTTCATCAAGTGGAACCCCTTTTGGTTTGTGAAGACCGACCTGTCATGGGCCAGTGCTTGTAGGGCACAAGGAATCCCGTCGATCACCCCCTGGACCTAGGGAATCCCGGTGATGGACCGAACTCCGTTGCCGAGCTTGGTCCACATTGAATTTGATACATTGTACCAACCAGACATATAGGGCCTCCATTACAGCTAGGATGCATCTGTGCATCGAGGTGTGTGAGATCCCTGACAGGTCCTCTGGGGCAAGCTCCACTGCTACAGGGTCCCCCTCAAGCAGCTCCAGGGCCACCCCCAACCCAGCAAGCCCTGCAGTGGTAGGACCGGCAGCCCACAGTCATGCCCCTGCATGTCCTACCTCCTCTCTCTCCCTCAGCAGCAATGGCGCCCGTTTCCCGATTTTAAAAACCCAAGTGAGACTCGCCGTCGGTAATTCCTCCTGGGGGAGGTGGAGCATCGCGGAGGCTCTGGAGAATACCAGGTCAGGTCCGCTAATGTCAGTAGCGTTTACTGTACCTGCGGAGTAGACGCCATTGTCGAGGCACAAGAGCATGGCATTCTGACGGGCGCCTGGCGTCAGCCACAATTTTCACTTCATGCGCGATTCTCCGCCCAATCATGTTTCCCAATTCCGAAGTCGTCCGACAGAGACTCCCGCCCTTTATCTTGCCTTCTGCTGAACAAAGTCAATTAACGTGGCACAACTCATCTGATCTTAGGTGTGACCCTCTGGAAGCTATCCCCAGGAGTTTCAAGGGGAGAAGAATTGTTTTCTCGGTTCCTGGAGTGTCAAATCTCATTATGCTAAGAGAGTTCTAACAGAATTATATCCCACCAGGGACCGTTCAGATCAATTTCAAAGAGAACCACAGGGATGTAATTTGCATTTGATTAGCCAACCTTTCGAGATGTATGGTAGGCCTGCTACGACAATTGCTTCCCAAATGCCTACCCTCAGCATAGATGGCGTCCCTTCCAACAAATAATGACTGAGGCGTTATCAGTCCTGAAATGCTAAATTGTGGAAGTCTTTGTGGAGAAGGAAAGTAACATGACCCAAGCCTCCGGCCTTTTGTCCAGTTTAATATCAAGGACGGGATTCTCCAATAATGGGGCTATGTCCCCAAGCCAGCATAAAAGCGCTGGCGAATCACTCTGGACTTTCCTTAAGAAAGGCCTGAGTGATTCTCCTACCTGCAGGGGGCTAGCAGGGCACCGGAGTGCTTCTCTCAGCTCTGGCTGCGGATATGGCGCCCCCCACATCTGGTCAGGACATGTGTACGGTGGCGGCCTGCAGCAACCGCCCCGTGGGACATGGCGGACTTGGACCGCGGGGCGGCACCAAAAATATAGGCACCCCCCGCAATCGCGCGCGACCGCGTTTCCATGACACCCAATCATCCCCCCAGGCTGTCCATGAGGCCCCCCCCCCCCCCCCCCCGGTGATCGATCACCCTCTCCCCCCCCCCTCCCCACCAGGGTGGCCGTTCCCGATGGCCGATAGGTGGTTAGAAGCACGCTGTTGGGAACTCGGCCAGTTTTCCTCAGAGAATCATGGGGGGCTTCTGTCAATGGCCCCCTACCCACGCCGCATAGTTCGCAAGAAACACCCAAGTGTTTTTCGTGGGAGCGGCGTCGGACTGCAGTTCGGTGTAACTGCCCAATCTCCGCGCCCCGCGCCGATCGTGATTTCAGCGCAGCGGCTCGGAGAATCCAGCCTCAGATCTTTGGCGTTTGCAGCCGGACTGCTGTTTTAATGTGAACGGGACCGAAACTCCTCAAAGCCTGCTTGATTCTAAAATTCTCTAATCGACATCTGCCAAGTTGCCTAAAGGTTGAAAAGCTCCTGGTGAAGTAGCATCATTCACCTCAGGGGTTTTTGTATCGTTTAACTAGCCAGAAACACAGAAGAATCGAACCCTACCATGAAGAAATGGCTCTCTGGACTCTTTCAACTCTGGAACTCCCATAAACTAATATTACATTTTGTTGTGGTCTGTAAAACCTAGTTTCTCTGGAGACGGCCTATATCCGAACTGTGCTGTGAACAGTGTTCCTGCAAACTGCATAACGTGGGAAGTAGAGAGAGCTTTAACCTAAATTGCGGTGGAGATAGTTCTGGAGAAGGGATACATAGGCTTGCAAAGCAAAATGATATGCCAAGGCAGCTATTTTAGTAATGATATCCAGAGTGTGACAAGAAGGGACAGGGTGTACGAACATTTAAAAAAAACAGCAGTAAATAGGATCAAAGGGGAAAAACTGGTTTAAAAAAAACCAAAATTAATGGCTCTTAAGTCCATATAGAATTTGCACAAAGTAAATGAATTAATAGCACAAGTTACAGAGACATGCTGTGGGATTGTCCATCGGCGGGACCCTCTGCTTCGCTGGCAGTGGGATGGCCACAATGTGAAACCCCATTGGCCGCTGCCGGAATGGAGGATCCCGCTGCCGATTGGGGAGAAATGGGGCTGGTGGAATGGAGAATCCCACCCATGGTTATAAGGAGATCAAATCTGAGAACTAAATATTAAGATGTGTCTGACTTCTTCGGATGGGCAGGCAGGAAGGAAAGGGTGGCTTTGTTGGTATGAGATGGAATAAGTACGTCAGCAATAATGATCTTGGATCGGAAGATGTAGAATCCATTTGGATGGCGGTACAAATAACAAAGATAAGAAAACACTAATGGCCGTAATCTACAGGCGCTTCACAGTAGTTTTACTGTAAGACAGAGAATAAATCAGGAGATAATGAGAGCATGTAAAAAAGGCAGTACATTAAACATGGGTGACTTTAATCTTCATGTAGATTGGGAAAATCAATTTGACAGAGGTAGCCATGAGGAAGAATTCATAGAGTGTATTTGGGACAGTTTCCTGAAACAATATATTGTGGATCCAACCAGGGATCAGGCTATTTTGGATCTGGGAATGTGTAATCAGGCAGGTTTAATAAACAATTTCAGAGTAAAAGATCCCCTAGGAAACAGTGATCATAAAATGGTAACATTTAGCATTCAGGTTGAGAGTGAGAAACCTGGGTCAGAAACAACTGCATTAAACCTAAATAAGGGTAATTATAAAGGAATGGGTTATAAATATCTGGCGTGGACTGGGAAAGGAGTTCAGCAGAAAAGATGGTTGATAAAAAATGGCATTATTTATAAAAATACTTCATAACCTACAACAAAAATATATTTCAGTGAAGAAGAAGGCTTCTGGGAAGGGGATAAATCCACTATGCTTAACCAAGCAAGTAAAGGATAGCATTATATTGAAGGCCAAAACATACCATGTGGCAAAATAGTGGTGAACCAGAGGATTGGGAAAGTATTAATAAACAACAAGACGTGACCAAAAAAAAGAGGGAAAAGATAAACTATGAGCGTAATCTAGCAAGTAATATAAAATAGATAGTAAGAACGTCTTTAAACATATAAAAAGGAAGAGAGAGGCCAAAGTGAACATGGCCTCTTAGAGAATGAGACTGCGGAAGTAATAATGGAAAACCAGGAAATGGCAGAGGAGTTAAGTTTTATATCGGTCTTCACAGGAGAAGACACAGAAAACATTTTAAAAATACAGGATAATCAAGGGACAACGGTGAAGAAGGAAATAAATACAATAGTTATCACTAGAGAAAAAGTACTAGGAAAACTAATGGGGCTAAAGCCGATGATGGAACCATCAATTTAGCGAACACGTGTAGTTGGATCTGAACAGAGGCTTTAATACACTTACAATAGAGCCAGCCTATTCGTCGTTGAACTTCAGGTGAAATGGCAGGCTGGCTCTAAGGCACAGATCTTTATATATCGGTCCCAGTGGGTGGAGTCCTGGGCGGAGCCAAGGGAGGAGCCCAGTACAAACTCTCGCGTACTCCCAGAGCGACTCCTCCTGGTGGTCGGATAGTGCAACTGCACTTACAATGGGTAGATAATGAACATATATACATGGAGTGATATTGGCAGCTATATATAGTGTGAATCACATTCACCACATTCACCCCCTGTTAAAAAAATCAAGTCCGGCGGGGGTGATGGCTCAAAGAGTCAGTCTGTCCGGTGGACGATTGTCCGTTTTGATCTGCGGAACACTGGGGTTGCAGCTTCTTGCGGTGGCTGGGCGGGCGTCGAGGTGTGGGGTACGGTTGCCAGCTCCGGGGCGAGTCTTGTCCGAGCCTCATACACCTCCTGGTCGAATGGAGACTGGGGGCGCGGGGGCGGGCTGGTGCTGGCGCTCGGGACTGGTGGGGTGAGCTCGCAGAATCGGGGGCGCAAGGGGGCGGCCGCATAGGGAACGGGGAAAGGAGTTCCTCGGTGGAGGTAGATGGGGGGCTGGATCCAGCGGGTGCCAGGTCCCGGAGGGATACTGTGTCCTGGCGACCGTCCGGGAACTCAACAAATGCGTACTGTGGGTTGGAATGAAGCAGGCGCACCTTTTCAACAATGGGGTTGGTCTTGTGCGCCCTGACGTGCTTCCTTAGGAGAACCGGGCCTGGCGTCCTCAGCCACGCTGGAAGTGAGACCCCTGTGGTAGTGCCCCTGGAAAAAATGAAGAGCCGCTCGTGGGGGGTTTGGTTGGTAGCTGTACTCAGGAGGGATCTAATTGTGTGGAGCGCGTCAGGGAGGACTTCCTGCCATTGGGAAACTTGGAGCTTCCTGGACCTGAGGGCCAGTAGGACGGTCTTCCAGACCGTCGCGTTCGCCCTCTCCACCTGTCCGTTCCCCCTAGGGTTGTAACTGGTAGTCCTGCTTGAGGCGATGCCCTTGTCGAGCAGGTACTGACGCAGCTCGTCACTCATAAAGGACGCACCCCGGTCGCTGTGCACGTAGCTGGGGAAACCGAACAGGGTGAAGACACTATGCAGGCCCTAATGATTGTGTGGGAGGTCATATCGGGGCATGGGATGGCGAAGGGGAATCGGGAGAACTCGTCAATAATGTTAAGGAAGTAAATGTTTTTGTTAGTGGAGGGGAGTGGCCCTTTGAAATCAATCGCGAGGCGTTCAAAGGGCCTAGAAGCCTTGACCAGGTGGGCCCTGTCTGGTCTATAGAAGTGCGGTTTGCACTTCGCACAGGTCGGGCAGTCCCTGGTGACCGCTTTTACCTCCTTGTTGGAGAAAGGCAGGTTTCGGACTCTGATGTAGTGGGCGAGCCGGGTGACCCCTGGGTGGCAGAGGTCATCGTGGATGGCTTTTAGGCGGCTGATTTGCGCGCTGGCGCATGTCCCGCGGGATAGGGCATCCGAGGGCTCATTGAGCTTCCCCGGTCGATATTTGATATCGTAATTGTAGGTGGAGAGTTCAATCCTCCACCGAAGAATTTTGTCATTTTTAATTTTGCCCCTTTGCGAGTTGTCGAACATGAAGGCGACTGACCGTTGGTCGGTAATGAGAGTGAACCTCCTACCTGCGAGGTAGTGCCTCCAGTGTCGGACAGCCTCCACGATGGCTTGTGCTTCCTTCTCGACTGAGGAGTGTCTGAGTTCTGAAGCGGATAGGGTACGGGAGAAAAATGCAACGGGCCGCCCTGCTTGGTTTAAAGTGTCTGCTAGCGCTACCTCTGAGGCGTCGCTCTCAACCTGAAAGGGAGTGGATTCATCCACCGCCTGCATGGCTGCTTTGGCGATGTCGTCCCTGATGTAGCTGAAGGCTTGGCGCGCCTCAGCAGACAGGGGAAATAGTGTGGCCTTGAAGAGTGGACGGGCTTTGTCCGCATATTGGGGGACCCACTGGGCGTAGTACGAAAAGAGCCCCAAGCACCGTTTGAGGGCCTTGGGGCCATGGGGGAGGGGGCATGCAGTCCGGGTCTGGGCCCAGGACTCCGTTCTCCACGACGTAGCCGAGGATGGCTAGTCTGTTTGTGCGGAACACGCATTTCTCCTTGTTATATGTAAAGTTTAATTTTTGGGCCGTCTGGAGAAAACGGTGGAGGTTGGCGTCGTGGACCTGCTGGTCATGGCCGCAGATGGTAACATTATCCAGATACGGAAACGTGGCCCACAGCCCGTACTGGTCTACCATTCGGTCCATTGCTCGTTGGAACACCAAAACCCCGTTAGTGACGCCGAAGGGAACCCGGAGGAAATGGAAGAGGCGGCCATCGGCCTCGAACGCCATGTAGTGGCGGTCCTCCGGGCGGATTGGGAGCTGGTGGTATGCAGACTTCAGATCCACCGTGGAAAATACCCGATATTGGGCGATCTGGTTTACCATGTCTGCAATTCTGGGGAGGGGATACGCGTCTAGGAGCGTAAAGCGATTTATGGTCTGGCTATAATCGACGACCATGCGGAATTTTTACCCGGTCTTGATGACCACCACCTGAGCTCTCCAGGGAATGTTACTGGCCTCTATGATCCCCTCACTGAGCAGCCTTCAGACCTCCGTTCTGATAAATACCCTATCCTGCAGGCTGTACCGCCTGCTGCGGGTGGCTACCGGTTTGCAATCCGGGGTGAGATTGGCGAAGAGAGGAGGGGGGCCGATGCGCAGCGTGGCTAGGCTGCAGATAGTGAGTGGGGGCAGGGGCCCGCCGAAGCTGAGGGTGAGACTCTTGAGATTACATTGGAAATCCAAGCCTAAGAGGAGTGGCGCGCAGAGGTCGGGCAAGACATACAGTTTAAATTTGGAATAGCTAGCGCCTCGAATCGTTAGCGTTGCTGTAGTGCGGCCTTGGATTTGGATGGAATGGGAACCCGAAGCGAGGGCGATAGTTTGGTTGACGGATAAATAGGGAGGGAACAGCGTCTTACCAGCTCTGGGTGTATGAAGCTCTATGTGCTCCCGGAGTCGAAGAGGCACGACGTGTTGTACCCGTTGATCTGGACCTCCGTCATCGAATTTCTCAGATGCTTGGGGCGAGATTGGTCGAGGGTGACCGTGTTGAGTTGCGGGCCGCGTGGTGGGTGCCCGGGGGAGTCGAATTCTTCCGATCGGGCGTCATGTCGAGTAGATGCCGCTGCGTTCTGGCGAGCTTGATGCAGGAACACTGCGCTGAGTTGCGGACCATGTGGTGACTGCCCGGGGAGGTCGTACTCCTCCGATGAGCTATTTGAGTCTAGGGATGCAGCTAGGGCCTGTGGATCACACATGGAAGGTGGTGATGAAGATGACGGCCCCCATGAATCGCACGTGGGCGGCCACATGGTGGAGGTTTGCCAAGATGGCGGACCCCTTGGATCGCACGTGGCGGGAGGGGGCGGAGCCTGAGCGTAGGCCGCAGAATTTCGGGCCCCGCGGGCCTGCTGGTGCTGGGGGCGATGTTTTTGGACTGTTGGGGTGTTGAGGGCTGGGGCTTTTCTGCCGAGGCACACTCTAGCATTGTGGCCTTTCTTCCCGCAGCTGCTGCAGGCCGCGGATCGGGCTGAGCAGTGCTGCCGCGGGTGCTGGCTTTGTCCACAGAAGTGGCAGGCTGGAGCAGTTGAATAACTGGTTTGGCGAGCTGAGTAGTGGCAGGCTGGAGCAGTTGAATAACTGGTTTGGCGAGCTGAGTAGCTGGCTGGGGGAGCTGAGTAATTAGCTGGAGCAGCTGGATAGTTTGAGTAGTTGACTGGGACAGTAGGACCGGCTGTGGCAGCACGATAGCTAGGGGGCCTTGCGGCACAGGCTTGGGGGGTCCTCAGGTCGGGGGCCCATGCGGGGTTAGCGGGGTCCGCGGGAAACGAGTTGAGGCTGCGGAAGGAAACTTCCATCGTGATAGCAGCCTCTACGGTAGTCTCTAAGCCCTGGGCCCCATTTTCTAATAGTCTCTGGCGTACATAGCTAGATCCCGCACAGCAAGCTCCCTATGTTCGGCCGCGGTTACGGCCTGGTAATTGCAGTCATTTGAGAGATTGTTCAACTCGTGTGCAAATTCAGCTAAAGTTTCAGTAGCCCGTTGTCGGCGAGTTGTGAGCACATAGCGGGCAAAGACCTCGTTCATGGGCCTAATATACATTTTGTCCAAAATCGCCAGCGCAGCGGTGTAGGAACCGGCTGGATTTAATTGTGTAGAAACTCTGTGGCTTACCCTCGCGTGCAGTAGGCTGAGCTTTTGTTCCTCCGTAGTTTCAGCGGTGCTGATTTCGGCCAGGTAGGCCTTAAAACATTTCAGCCAGTGGCAGAAGGTTTCTTTCACCTCTGCATCCTGCGGATCGAGTTCTAGACGTCTTGGTTTTAGAGCGGATTCCATGCTTTACTTCGGCAGCTTCTTAAGTGTATTAAATTGATGGAACCATCAATTTAGCGAACACGTGTAGTTGGATCTGAACAGAGGCTTTAATACACTTACAATAGAGCCAGCCTATTCGTCGTTGAACTTCAGGTGAAATGGCAGGCTGGCTCTAAGGCACTGATCTTTATACATCGGTCCCAGGGGGAGGAGTCCTGGGCGGAGCCAAGGGAGGAGCCCAGTACAAACTCTCGCGTACTCCCAGAGCGACTCCCCCTGGTGGTCGGATAGTGCAACTGCACTTACAATGGGTAGATAACGAACATATATACATGGAGCGATATTAGCAGCTATATATAGTGTGAATCACATTCACCACAGCCGATAAGTCCAACGGACTTGAAGGGTTGCAACTTAGGATGTGTTAGAGGCTTCAAGCTGACCTAAGGGCCCTTACGAAAGCTGGATTCTAGCAGCAGAGGGAACAACTGGAAAAGATCTCACTAAGGGCTCTTTTAAGGGCCCGCAACGGCACTGATTTGATTTTGCCCCAGGTGGGAACGCAGCCTCGGCGCTTGGCGACCGGTGGATGGGCTGGACTAGAAGTGGAGCGACCAGAAAATCAACTTTGCAGCAAAAGAAGGTGCGAGGCAAGAAGGACAAGATGGTGGCGGGCGGGGAACCGGCAGCGTGGCAGCAGTGGGCGAGGGAGCAGCAGGAGCTGCTGCTGCACTCCTTCCAGGAACTAAAAGCTGAGATCCTGGAGCCGTTGAGGGCATCGCTGGACAGGCTCGGGGCGACTCAGACGGCTCAGGCTGCGGAGATTCGGCAGCTGCAGCAAAAGGCGAGGACGAACTCCTCGGCCTGGCGGTGAACGTGGAGTCGCACGAGGCGCTTCACAAGAAATGGTTGGTAAGGATGGAGGAGATGGAGAACCACTCCCGCCGGAAGAATCTGCAGATTTTGGGCCTCCCGGAGGGGCTGGAAGGTTCGGATTTGGGGGCCTACGTGGTCCTGATGCTGAACTCGCTGATGGGCGTGGGGTCGTTCCGGGGACCCCTGGAGCTGGAGAGTGCCTATCGGGTGCGGCTGCGGAAGCCCGGGCCGACCGAGCCACCCAGGGCGGTGCTGGTCCGATTTCAACGCTTGGTCGACCGTGAGTGTGTGCTTCGTTGGGCGAAGAGGGAGATGAGTAGTAAGTGGGAGAATACGGAGATCAGGATCTACCAGGACTGGAGTGCGGAGGTGGCGAAGAGAAGGGCTGGGTTTAATCGGACGAAGGCAGTGCTCCACAAGAAGGGGGCCAAGTTTGGCCTGTTGCAGCCGGCACGCCTGTGGGTCACTTATAAAGACCGCCAACTTTATTTTGACTCACCAGAGGAGGCCTGGACTTTTGTCCAGGCAGAGAAGCTGGACTTGAACTGAGGACTGGGGGCTGGGGAACGTTGTACGCAGCCTGGAGGCTTTGTCCTCCTTGATATCCTTTCGCCCTTTTTGGTTCTATTGGACGATGTTTTTTTTTGCTGTCTTGCCTTTTCTTTTCTGCTTTTCAGGACTGTTATCTGTTTACTTGGGTGTTTTATCATATCATGTTGGGATTTTTACTATTTCACTGGTTGCAGGTTTGGGTGGGGTTCGCGGCCCTGTTGAGTCATGTGCCTGTCTTCCCGCGTTTTGGGTCGGGGGCGGGGCTTGGGATAGGGGGCGCGGGCCTCTCTCCCGCGCTGGAGAAGCAGGGGGCGGGGTGGCATTGGGGGAATGGTTGGGGGACACTGGGGAGGGTAATTGGGGTGGCGGGAGCAGCCGGGGTCAGCAGGAGTCGGCTGACTTACGGAAGTATAATGAGCGGAGTTACGCAGCTAGGGGGGCTTTAGCTTGGGGGGGGGGGGGGGGGGGGGGGGGGGGGTTGAGGGGGGGGGGGGGAAAGGTGGGGGATACCGGGTTGCTGCTGGAATGGCCAAAAAGGAGCTGGAGCGTGCAGAGGGGATCAGGATGGCGGTCTGTCGCTGTGGGGAACGGGCTGAGCGGGGGGCGCGGGCACGTGGCGGACTACGGAAGGGTGATGGCTAGTCGACGGGGGAGGGGGGCAGGTGGCCCTCCGATCCGCTGATCACCTGGAATGTGAGGGGACTGAATGGGCCGGTCAAACGGTCCCACGTGTTCGCGCACCTGAGGGGGCTGAAGGCGGACGTGGCTATGCTTCAGGAGACCCACCTGAAGGTGGCAGATCAGGTCAGGTTGAGGAAGGGGTGGGTGGGCCAAGTGTTTCATTCAGGGCTGGATGCAAAAAACCGGGGGGGTGGCGATCCTGGTGGGGAAGAGGGTGTCGTTTGAGGCATCGAGTGTGGTGGCAGACAGCGGCAGGAGGTACGATATGGTGAGCGGCAAGCTGCAAGGGGAGCGGGTGGTGCTGGTCAATATATATGCCCTGAATTGGGATGATGCGGGTTTCATGCAGCGCATGTTGGGCCGAATTCCAGATTTGGAGGTGGGAGGCCTGATAATGGGGGGGGATTTCAACACGGTGCTGGATCCGCCACTGGATCGATCCAGTTCCAGGACGGGTAGGAGGCCTGCGGTGGCTAAGGTGCTGAGGGGGTTTATGGACCAGATGGGAGGGGTGGATCCTTGGAGGTCCGCGAGGCCGAGGCCCAGGGAATTTTCATACTTCTCCCATGTGCATAAGGCCTACTCCCGGATCGACTTCTTTGTTTTGAGTAGGGCGCTGATTGCGGGGGTAGTAGACGCTGAGTACTCAGCGATAGCCATTTCTGACCATGCCCCGCATTGGGTGGACCTCGAGCTGGGGGAGGAGAGGGACCAGCGCCCGTTGTGGCGCTTGGAGGTGGGGCTGCTGGCGGACGCGGATGTGAGGGGGCAGGTTCGAGGATGCATCGAGAGGTACCTGGAGGCCAACGATAATGGGGAGGTCCAAGTGGGGACGGTCTGGGATGCGCTGAAGACGGTGGTTCAGGGGGAGTTGATCTCCATTCGGGCCCACAGGGAGAGAGGGGAGCAGAGAGAAAGGGAGAGATTGGTGGGGGAGATGGTGAGGATGGACTGGAGGAACGCGGAGGCCCCGGAGGAGGGATTGCTGAGGGAGCGGCACAGCCTTCGTGCTGAGTTCGACTTGTTGACCACCAGAAAGGCGGAGGCTCAATGGAGAAAGGCTCAGGGTGCGGTGTACGAGTATGGGGAGAAGGCGAGCAGGATGCTGGCGCACCAGCTCCATAAGCGGGATGCGGCCAGGGAGATTGGTGGAGTTAAGGCTAGGGGAGGAAATGTGGCGCGGAGGGGGGTAGACATTAATGGGGTCTTCAGGGACTTTTATGAGAGACTATATCGGTCCGAACCTCCGGCGGAGAAGGGGGGGATGGGGTGCTTTTTGGACCGGCTGAGATTCCCGAGGGTGGAGGAGGGACGGGTGGAGGGTCTGGGGGCGCCAGTTGAGCTTGAGGAGCTGGTTAAAGGGATAGGGAACATGCAGTCGGGGAAGGCGCTGGGGCCGGATGGGTTCCCGATTGATTTTACAAGGCGTATGCAGACCTGCTGGGCCCCCTGTTGGTTAGGACCTTCAACGAGGCGAGGGAGGGGGGCTTTGCCCCTGACGATGTCTCGGGCGCTGATCTCCTTGATCCTTAAGCGAGACAGGGATCCCCTGCAGTGTGGGTCCTACAGGCCGATCTCACTCCTGAATGTGGACGCCAAGTTGTTGGCAAAGATCGTAGCCACAAGGATAGAAGATTGTGTGCCACAGGTTATCCACGAGGATCAAACGGGGTTTGTGAAGGAGAGGCAGCTGAACACTAATATACGGAGGCTCTTAAACGTTATTATTACCATGCCGGCGGTGGAAGGGGAGGCGGAGATAGTGGTGGTGCTAGATGCGGAGAAGGCCTTTGATAGGGTCGAGTGGGGGTACTTGTGGGAGGTGCTGGAAAGGTTTGGGTTTGGGGAGGGGTTTGTCAGTTGGTTGAGGCTGTTGTATGAGGCCCCGATGGCGAATGTGGCCATGAATAAGAGGAGGTCGGAGTACTTTCGGCTGCACCGGGGGACAAGACAGGGGTGTCCCCTGTCCCCCTTGCTCTTTGCGTTAGCAATTGAGCCCCTGGCCATGGCGCTGAGGGAGTCGGGGGATTGGAGGGCTGGTCCGGGGTGGGGAGGAGCACCGAGTGTCGCTCTATGCGGACGACCTATTGTTGTATGTGGCGGACCCGGTGGGGGGAATGCCAGTGGTGATGGGGATTCTCCGGGAATTTGGGGATTTCTCAGCTTAACTTTGGGAAAAGCGAGCTGTTTGTGGTACACCCGGGGGACCAGGAGGGGGGGATTGGGAGGCTCCCACTGAAAAGGGCAGAGAGGAGCTTCAGGTACTTGGGGGTTCAGGTGGCCAGGAGCTGGGGGGCCTTCCATAAGGCAAATGGAGGAGGAGTTTAAGAGGTGGGACATGCTGCCGCTGTCTTTGGCGGGTAGGGTGCAGTCAGTCAAGGTGACGGTGCTCCCGAGGTTTCTGTTCCTGTTCCAGTGCCTCGCCATCCTTATCCCGAAGGCCTTTTTCAGGCGGGTTAACAGGCTTTGTGTGGGCACACGGGACTCCAAGGGTGAGACGGGTGTTCTTGGAGCGGGGCAGGGATGGGGGGGGCTGGCGTTGCCCAACCTCTGTGGGTATTATTGGGCTGCCAACGCAGCGATGGTGCGTAAGTGGGTAATGGATGGGGAGGGGGCAGCATGGAAGAGAATAGAGATGGCATCCTGTGTGGGTACGAACCTGGAAGCGCTTGCAACGGCGCCGCTGCCGCTCCTTCCGACGAGGTATACCACGAGCCCGGTGGTGGCAGCTACCCTCAAGATTTGGGGGCAATGGAGGCGGCACAGGGGGTTGGTGGGGGCCTCGATGGGGTCCCCGATATGGGGGAACCACCGGTTTGTTCCGGGAAGAATTGATGGCGGGTTCCTGAGTTGGCACAGGGCAGGTGTCAGGAGGCTGGGGGACCTGTTCATAGACGGAAGTTTGCGAGCCTGGGTGAGCTGGAAGGGAAGTTCGGGCTCCCCCCGGGGAGCACCTTTAGGTACATGCAAGTAAGGGCGTTTGTCAGGCGGCAGGTGGCGGGGCTCCCCCTGCTGCCGCCGCGTGGGGTCCAGGACAGGGTGCTCTCGGGGGTGCGGGTTGGAGAGGAGAGGATCTCGGAAGTGTACCAGGTGATGCAGGAGGTAGACGAGGCCTCGGTGGAGGAGCTGAAAGATAAATGGGAGGTGGAGCTGGGTGAGGAGATTGAGGAGGGGACGTGGGCGGATGCCCTAGAAAGGGTGAACTCCTCCTCTTCGTGTGTGAGGCTTAGCCTCATACAGTTTAAGGTACTGCACAGGGCTCATATGACCGGGACATGGATGAGCCGGATTTTTGGGACCGAGGACAGGTGTATTAGGTGCTCAGGGAGCCCAGCAAACCATGCCCATATGTTCTGGGCATGCCCAGCGCTGGGGGAATTTTGGAAGGGTGTAGCAAGGACGGTATCGAGGGTGGTAGGATCCAGGGTCAATCTAGGCTGGGGACTCGCAATATTTGGGGTTGCAGTGGAGCCGAGAGTGCAGGAGGCGAAATAGGCCGGTGTTCTGGCCTTTGCGTCCCTAGTAGCCCGGCGGAGGGGGGTTGTCTCTTTGTTATTGTTTTGGGTTGAATATCTGCTTTTTGCCAATGACAGGCGTTAATTTATTGTTTCTCTTTTGTATTTACGGCGGGGGGGGGGGGGGTTCTGTTTTTTTTTGTTCTTAGAATTTTCTGTTATTGTTTTCTTTTTTGTGAAAATGTGAAAATTTGAATAAAAATTATTTTTAAAAAAGAAGAGAGTTGAGATAAGAGGGACATTTTCAAAATGGCAACCTGTAACTGGTGAAATGCCAGAGGGATCAGTGCTGGGGCCACAATTATTCACAATACATATTAATGACTTGGATGAGGAAAGTGAATGTACTATTGCCAAGTTTGCGGATAACATAAAAATAGGTGGGAAACAAATGGCGAGGACTACGCAAAGAGTATACAGAGGGGTGTAGACAGGTTAAGTGAGTGGGCGAAAATCTGGCAGATGGAATATCATGGAAGGAAATATAAAGTTATCCACTTTGGTAGGAAGAATAAAGGAGCTTAGTATTATTTAAAGGGAGAAAGACTACAGAAAGCTGCAGCACAGCGGGGATTGGGGATCCTTGCACATAAATCACGGAGCTTGCAGTTTAGGAAATAGGGAAGGTAAATGGACTGTTTTCCCTTATTTCAAAGGGAATGGGGGGGGGGGGCATGGTGGCACAGTGGTTAGCACTACTGCCTCACAGTGCCAGGTACCCGGGTTCGATTCTGACCTTGGGTGACTGTGTGGAGTTGGCACATTGTCCCCCTGTCTGCATTGGTTTCCTCCTGGTGCTCCGGTTTCATCCCATAGTCCAAAGATGCGAAGCGTAGGTGAATTGGCCATGCTAAATTGCCCCTTAGGGTGGAGTTGCAGGAATAGGGCAGGGGGTTGGGCCCATGTGGACTGGCCTTACAAAGGGTCGGTGCAGACTTGATGGGCCAAATAGCCTCCTTCTGCACTGTAAGGATTCTATGATTCTACGAGTATAAAAATAGGGAAATCTTGCTAAAACTATACAAGGCATTAGTTAGACCACAGCTGGAATACTGTGAACAATTTAAGTCTCCTTCTCTCAGGGAAGATACACTGGCATTGGAGGCAGTCCAGAGAATGCCCACTGGGTTGCCCCAGGTATGGAGGGATTTCTTATGAGGAATGTTTTTAAAAAAAAATTAGAGTACCCAATTTTAAGGGGTAAATTAACGTGGCAAATCCACCTAACCGGCACATCTTTGGGTTGTGGGGGTGAAACTCACGCTGACACGGGAGAATGTGAAAACTCCACACGAACAGTGACCCGGGGCCGGGATCAAACCCGGGTCCTCAGCGCCGTCGGCAGCAGTGCTAACTACTGCGCCATTGTGCCATCCCCTTATGAGGAAAGGTTGAGTATGTTGGGCCTGTGTTCATTGGAGTTTAGAAGAATGAGAGGTGATCTTATTGAGACAAATTCTCAATATCGGATTCTCAGGGCGCTTGACAGGGTAGATGCTGAGAGGGTGTTTCGCTTGTGGGAGGGTAAGGACCAGAGGCATAATCTCAGAGAAAGGGGTCGCCCATTTAAAACAGAGGTGAGGAATTTCTTCTCTAAGGGGGTCGTGAATCTGTGGAATTTTTTACCGCAGAGAGCTGTAGAGGCTGGGTCACCAGGTATGTTCAAGGCTGAGATTTTTAATCAGGAAGGGAATCCGGAGTAATGGGGATAAGGTAGGAAAATGCAGTTGAGGATTATCAGACCAGCCTTCATTTCATTGAATGTCGGAGCAGACACGATGGGCCGAATGGTTGACTTCTGCTCCTAAGTCTTATGGTCTATTCCAGTCCCCATGCGGAGTGCAAAGTGGTGAACACTTCCTATTTTCCAGGTTTTCAATATGTACAATGAAGTAATATTCTGAGTTCACCCTAAATTGAGTTTGCAGTGGATTATCCATAAAACTGGATCACAAAAAAAGGAGGATTTTTAAAAATGCACCATTTTCTATTCATAGAATTCCTACAGTGCAGAGGGAGGCCTTACGGCCCATCGAGTCTTCACCGGCCTTGGAAAGAGCACCTACTTAAGCCGACGCCTCCACTCTATTCCTGTAACCCAACTTAACCTTTTGAACACCAAGGGACAATTTCCATGGCCAATCCACTTAAAAGTTTGTACTGTGGGAGGAAACGGGAGGAAACCCATGCAGACACGGGGTGAAAGTGCAAACTCCACCCAAACAGTAACCAAAGGCCAGAACTAAACCCGGGTCCCTGGAGCTGTGAGGCAGCAGTGCTAACCACGGTGCCATCGTGCTGCTCTTCTTTCAAAACTAATTCATAATAGCTTCTGCTTATGGAACTGCAATAAGAGGAAATCAGTGCAGTTTAATGTCCCTCTCCTGTCTATAACAATAGTTGCCTTTACTGAGACTAGTTTATAATTCCAGATTTTTAGGGCAGCACGGTGGCGCAGTGGCTTAGCCCTGCTGCCTCACGGCGCCGAGGTCCCAGGTTCGGTCCCGGCTCTTGGTCACTGTCCGTGTGGAGTTTGCACATTCTCCCCGTGTCTGCGTCGTCTTCGTCTCCACAACCCAAAAGATGTGCGGGTTAGGTGGATTGGCCACATTAAATTGCCCCTTAATTGAAAAAAATGAATTGGGAATTCTAAATTTATTTTTTAAAAAGTCAATTTTTAATCCCTCCAGCAGTTGTGGGATTTGAACTTGTACCCCCAGAAAATTGGGTATGCTAATCCAGTCATATTCCCACTCAATCACCATCTTTTTTTAATGTACCCAATTCATTTTTCCAATTTAAGGGCAATTTTAGCATGGTCAATCCACCTACCCTGCACATCTTTTGAGGTTGTGAGGGTGAGACCCACTCAGACAAGGGGAGAATGTGTAAACTCCAAACTGACAGTAACCCAGGGCCAGGATCGAACCCGGGTCCTCGGTGCTGCCAGACCTGCTATGTTATTCCAGCCAATTCTGATTTTATTCCAGATTTCAAGTTCCGCAAAATGTATCTGATATTCAAGAGAACATTTAGTTGACTGTGGGGGCATTCTAGTTGCAATCTCTTGACCCCTCTTCCACCACTAACCCCCCTCCCCCCACTCCGGCAACAATGAAAAGTGAGAGCACATTTCTAAGTGGAAGCAAACTTGTACTGCGATGCTGCCACAGTCAAACATCCTCTCGACACTTCACAATCTCGACTTAGCCATGAAGAAGGGTCAAAGACTATGGTGTGAACCTGGACGCTGCTGATCAGTGCCACACTGGCAACAGAGGCATCAGGAAGCCCTCTGGAGAAGTGTCAGTAACTATATGATTGGCACGTCAGCACAGTGGTTAGCACTGTTGCTTCACAGCGCCAGGGTCCCAGATTCAATTCCCGGCTTTGATCACTGACTGTGCGGAGTCTGCACGTTCTCCCCGTGTCTGCATGGGTTTCCTCCGGGTGCTCTGGTTTCCTCCCACAAGTCCCGATGGCGAGCTATTAGGTAAATTGGACATTCTGAATTCTCCCTCTGTGTACCCGGACAGGCGCTGGATAGTTGCGACTAGGGGCTTTTCACTGTAACTTCATTGCAGTGTTAATGTAAGCCTATTTGTGACAATAAAGATTATTATTATATGCATTACTGTCATGGGAGGCCCTCAAGGGCAGTTACACATGTAATCCCTCCATGTACTTAATGTTTCCAAACACATAATCGGGTGCAGCAAGGGATAGAATAAATTACATTTCAGAGACTGTGGAAATACAATCAAATAAAGTCTGAGCCTGGAAAATTGCTTCAACTTCTCTTCCACATCTCTGATGTGTTCATTGAGGAAGTAACTGAAACGCAATAGATTATATGTCCCTCGGCATTCAGTGCATTTAATTGCAATAATTTTTATTACTGCAGTCCTTGCTTTCAATAATCTGAAATGCTGCTGTAATTATTTGCCCATTTTGTTTGAGATTCAGTGACTCTGAGAGATTTTACTAGCTAAAAATAAGTTGAAAAGTTACTTATTAATCAGCTGCTTTGAAGGCTCAGTTGATGGTTCATACTGTTCATGCCGATGTGTCAGGCAGTGACATGAATACAGTTTTGCTAATTCCTTCAAGTTTTTGTTTGTTCATAGAACAGTACACAAGAATCTATTGAGGTGGAGATAAAAGCAACCCTTTCAGGTTGACCTAGTCCAATGTACATACAAATAGTTTTCTCTTTCTGTATGAATTAGTTTATTGAACAAGGACCGTGCAGCCTGAGGCTATTTCCATCCGTAAGCACTGCCGCCTCACTCAGCACCAGTGCACTCTCCGGTTACAGTGGGTCCATCTAAATACAGGCTCTCCATTATACAGTCCCGGAAGTCGAGAGACACTAATTAACGATCGCAGATCTCTGTTCAACTATTTTTATGCCAGCACATATCCGTATGCATCCACAGATACCGGCAACAAGGCCAGAATCTGCTCGGGTGAGAAGTCTAACAAAAAGGCATCAAAAACTTCAGGATGTGGGAGTGTCTATAAATTAATAAACATGAGGCTTGTGGGGAATGACTCCCACTTTTACACTGGACCCAACTTCCAATTCAGCACCAGTGCAAAAGAGGCTGCTGATTCATTATGAGTCCATTTTGCACGGCTGGTCAATCTGGTCAATTTGGTTTTCCTCACCTGACAATAAGAATTACATCTTTCAAAATATTTGATAGGTAATTAAATCATTCAAAACTCCACCTGATGCCCATCATGCTCCGGCTCAGTGATAGTGCTTAAACCAGGTAGTTCTGAGTTTGATCCTCAAAGTCCCAAAAGACGTGCTTGTTCGGTGAATTGGACATTCTAAATTCTCCCTCAGTCTACCCAAACAGGCGCCAGAGTGTGGAGATGAGGGACTTTCACAGTAACTTCATTGCAGTGTTAATGTAAGCCTACTTGTGACACTAAGAAAGATTATTATTATGTTTTACTGATGTTGGTTGAGGGATAAATATTGGGTGTGACACACTGAGGAGAAACTCTTCCATGAATTGGTGGCACAGGCATAATGCTCATTTGGCGAGCCGGTGCAGACACTATTTGATTTAATTTGATTTGATTTATTATTGTCACATGTATTAGTATCCAGTGAAAAGTATTGATTCTTGCATGTTGTACAAACAATGATTACCGTACATAGGGAAGGAAGGAGAGACTGCAGAATATAATGTCACAGTTATAGCAAGGTGTAGAGAAAGGATCAACTTAATACGAGGTAGGTCCATTCAAAAGTCTGTTAGCAGTAGGGAAGAAGCCGTTCTTGAGTCGGTTGGTATGTGACCTGAAACTTTGGTATCTTTTTCCTGACGGAAGAAGGTGGAAGAGAGTATGTCCGGGGTGCGTGGGGTCCTTAATTATGCTGGCTGCCTTTCCGAGGCAGCGGGAATTGTAGACAGAGTCAATGGATGGGAGGCTGGTTTGCGTGATGGATTGGGCTACATTCACAACCTTTTGTAGTTTTCTGCGGTCTTGGGCAGAGCAGGATCCATACCAAGCTGTGATACAACCAGAAAGAATGCTTTCTATGGTATGGGCCAAATGGCATCCTTCTGCGTGGTAACAATTCTGTGATTCTGTGAACTCTAGGCATTTGATAATACAGTCCAGTTCAAGGTTAGTGCTCTAGTACTGAGGGGCTGTTGCGCTGTTGGAAGCCTGTGTAGTTTGGATGAAAGCTTAAACCAAGGCCCTGCCTGACCTCTGTGATGAATGCCGGAATTTCAGATATTTGGTGCAGTAAGGGTTAAAATCCTGGGTTAGTTTGTGTATGACTGCTGCAGTGGTGTTTTTTTAAATTCCTGGTTTAAAGCCAACCAGGCTTTGAGGCTACAAAAGGGATATTTAAAGCATCATAACAGTTAGGGTGAATGGAATTTTGTTTATGGTTTCCCGTGGTGTAGATAATTAGAGACATTGACCACCCACTACCAGTCGCCCCAGGCCTTGCGGGAGCCCCCCCCCCCAGCCAGCGCCACGTATCCCGACCGAGTGTGGCGGCGCTGGACACAGTCCGTAGCCACCACGCCGGGTTCCCAGCTGCTGAGACCACTCGTGTCCCGAGTGGTCGGGTACATAGCCCATCGGGGGTGAAGCATCATGGGATGTCCTGCCGATAGCGCGCCAATGCCATTGCAATGGCGTGCGATGGGACTATGCCATTTCAGAGGGACGGAGCAATGTTACCAGCGTCAAACTGGCGCCGGCCGATTTGGGGATCGAAGTGAATTCTCCGCCCGATTGCCGATTCCGATATCGGCGTTAGCCAACGGAGAATCCCACCCATTGTGTTTAGCTTAGTAGGATGGTGTCGTTAATGGGAGGAGCCAGGAGCTGAAGCAGTCAGGTGTTGAGTTTCAGTTCAGTGTTGATTGAAAGGAGCTTTTTGCCAAATGCTGGGAAGTTAAACAGTAGTTCGGCAATGGCAAGAATCTGCAAATTGGATCTTGAAGGATCTTTCTCAAAGCATTTTGTCCAAGACATCTCTTTACAGTAAGTATTCCTTGGTTGGCTAAAAGTGGATATTGACCTGAGATGGGCTTTGCTTGAGTGGAAATAAAGGGTAGTATTTAGCAGTTAGTGTTTCAGTATCATTGTTAAACATTGCTTAATAGGTAATTGCCATGGGAGTGTCTCTTGAAGGAATGTTTTTGTCTTATCACCTGGCTTCAATGATGTCATTGTGTGGGTGGAGCTGGACTGTGACTCTGTGAGTTTTTACTTTCGCTTTGAGTTTGGAGCTGGTTTGTGGCTCTTTGGGTTTTTACTTCCACTTTGAGTTTTGGACTGGTTTTGAACTGCACAAGTTGAAAGAAGTATCTCTCTATTTTCATTTTAAAAGCTGTTTGCAGACTACTTGATAACTTAAAAGAGATAATTGCTTTCTGGAAGGAATTCAAGCCTGCTGCTTGAAAGGGGAAACAGAATATTAATGACAAGTCTGATACCAGTGTGCTGGGCCACACATTTGAAAAGGGATTTCTGGTTTTACTTGGATTTTGTTATTGAACTGGAACAGTTAAAGGGGGAATTAATTAAGTGTTATACATAGATTACTGTAGTTGTGTGGGGTCTTTATGTTTGTAGTTGATAAAAAATTGCTAACTGTGTGTGTTTATACAAATGTTAACTAAATTTGTAGAATAAAGCTGTTTTTTTTATTAGAAGCGTCTAAGACCTCTGTTGAATAATACCTGAAAGGCAGGCTCTTGTGTCTATCGTAACCAAAATCAATAAATAGTTGTAGGACAGGTGAACTCCATGATATACTTTGGAGTTTTCTGAACTGTGGCCCATAACAGTAATAGTAAGTCATTTTTGTGCATGATGTTAAAGTTATTTTAATCCTATGTTAGTATTAAAGTTTGTTTTAATATGCCATATCCCTATTTGTGCTTAGAATCACTGCTGGAGCGAAGTATCCTATCCCCACAGTTTTATAAATTAAATGAACTATTGGGGTTTCTGTCTGGTATCCTCGTAGCTGTTAGGGTCTGGTCGGGATCATAATACTTCCCAGGATAATGTAAAAGATCTTGTGGTGCAAAATCAAGAGAGTTTCTCTTCAGTTTCCCACTCAGCATTTATCCTTGAAATAACATCACTAAAACAGATTACCCGTTGTCGATTGTGAGACCTTGCTGTGCATCAATTAGTAGCTCCAGATTCTAAATTATGACAGTCAGTACACTTCAAAAGTATTTAATCAGTGTTACGACAGCCTAGGCAAGTTAGCGGTCAATTCTAGCACCACAGGTCTTGGAGTCACAGCACAAGTGAATTAACCAGTAAGTCTTATAAGATGACCTGAAGTTTTTGGCCCTTGGCTGTCCAATAATTGCAATCACCAGGTTTGCACGTTTAATACAATTTCTGTTTATTTATAACAAGAAGTATAATTAATTATAGAGCAAATGCAACTGGTTAACTAATAACAAATTCCTAACTCCCCATTTTAACTTGCCACCTACCTCTACACACCCGCATTCACACACACAAACACAAGACAGACAAACACAGAGGAGTGGGGTTATTGGTTTACGGGAATGGGGTGGAGGTGTGGGCCTGGGTAGGGAGCTCTTTCAAAGTGTTGGTGTAGACTCGATGGGATGAATTGCGTCCTTCTGCACGGTGATGACTCGATGATTCTATGGAAAGGGGGGGGATAATAATCAAAAGGGAAAATCGCCTTTGTTTCAGATGATGGTTTTTTTCGCGCACCTTTCTTCACAGCAGGTTCGCTGGTAAAAACCTCTGTTTGGAGTCTGTACCAGGCTTCTCTGTAGAATCATTAATTCATTCAGGTTCTCTGTAGTTTAGAAATGCAGTACTCACAGCTTTTCTGAAGAGGCTCCTTTCTTCTCTTCACACATTGCATTCAGTTTGTGGTTTGCATTCAGGCCTCTGCAGTCTCAGAAACACATCCCTCACAGCAGTCTTTCTGGAGTGAGATAGAATTGGTTCTGTGTCTGTCCACCTAGAGAGAGAGAGATAGCACTCACAGACTTTTTCTGGGGAGAGTTTGCAGCTTCTTACCCTGGGCTGCCAGAATCAAAACTGAAACTCCTTGGGACTCTGAAAAGCATTCCGCTAGGATATAATCCAATTATCACCTGTTACCAGGTAGAGTATGGCCCTTTTCACCAACTGTTTGGCCACCAGCTAATCAATCAAATGGAGTCCCACCGATCTCTCTCACTGGTGCCATTGAGTCTGTGTCTCCTGTTCAAACCAGCACAGGTTAGCAAAGTGCTCTCTCCTGTAACTCCTTGATTATTCTGCTTGAATTGAAGATACAGGCTTCTTGCCTGAAAGAGTCAATACCCATTAATCATCCATGGGTCAAAAATCATAAAGGCAAAGTAAAACAGGAAGGACCCTTACATCACTCATGCTACTGGAACTTTTTAAGGTCATAAAAGATGCTCCAGAACTGCAAATCTTCCTTTCAAGCTATAATATAAATGTAAGTTCTTTTCGCTCAGATAATAAAAATAAAATATGGCAGGTGCTGGAAATCTGAAATAAAAACAGAATTGCTGGAAATACTAAGCTCAGGCTCAAATCCGGCAGCTTCTGTGAAGAGAGAAACAGAGGTCGCGACCTAACAGAAAGGCCTCTAAGTGTCATTTGTGGCAGGTTTTTGTGGGAGTTTCCCCGTCGACTCTGTCAGCAAGTTCCCCAGTGCTATCTAACAACACCGAGTCACTTTTTTGGGCCCGGGGGGAGTTTCTCGTAGGTTTAGCCCAGACTAGGAATTATTTTCATCACTGGAAAGCTGAACTCACTGTCCAGACCGGCTCCTCAGAGGCTGGATCATCAATTTGAATGGGTGCCCGATCTCTAAGTGAGTTTGTGGGTGCCCCACACCTGCCACCTATGGGTAATGTCACAAATGTATATGGTGGCCAAGCCTCTATAGATCTCTGGGATAGAGAATTCCAAAGATTTATGATCCTCTGAGAGAATGTAGAGGAGGCCACGCCATGAAGGGGGATATAATAAATTGAAAAAAGCACAAATTAATTGTTGCTTAATCTGGAAAGAGTGCCCCCCCCCTCCCCCCCCCCCCACCCAAGTGTCAACACCACTATGGAGTAGCTGTGGGTCCCCCTTTGCAGGCCTCCCACCCCTCCTTTTGGGACCCTCTTTCCAGGACCCCCCAACCTTCCAAAGGCCCCTTCATGCCCGCACTGCTCCCCAAACTTTCATACCTCTCTCCATCCTCTTTTCATGGGCCTTGACCCGTGGCAATGCCACTCTGGCACCAAGGCAACCTGGCACTGCCACCCTGCCAGTGCTCCTGCCAACTTTGCAGTGCCACCCCCCTGGGTAGTGACAAACTTGGTAGTGCCAAAATAGCAATGCTAAGGTGCCAGGGTAGCACTGCCAAGATGCCTGCGTTCCAAGGAGAGCGCCGGGAGCCAACCTGCACTGTCGCTGGCCACCCAGGAGCCTTGGATGGTCCAGGAGACCGCGGAGTGCCGTTCTGCCTGGTTCACATTTGTGTGGACCAGTACTGAATGCGCCCAGCTGGGGACACCTTGGAGAAGTCATTAGATGCCAGGTATGTTCCAGGTGAGTACGCCTTAGTAGGTTTAAAACCTACTTATGTGCGTGTGGCTTAGTCATGCCCATTGTTGGGCAGGATCTTTATCGCGCCGTCTCCCAAGGTGCTGATAGATCTGACGAGGCATCCTGGCTGCCGTGAAGCCTGCAGAAGGCTTCTCCTGTCATCCACCGGCCACGTCACACTCCTCTTCGGGTGCAACTTGCTGCTGGACCGGCCGAGTTAACGTTCTGAAGAAGAATTATATTTCTTTCCCTCAATCAAGTAATCCTCTGCACAATGGTTGACAGGACCTCGACTGCCTGTTCCACTTAGCTCACTTCTGCTCTCACCCTTTGTCCTCCCTCCTAGAACCACAAGCCCCTTTTCCTCGCTCCCCCCCCCCCACCAGACCTCCATATTAAATGTTACAACCCCTTTGGGGCCGAGCACTGCACTCCATATGATCCCCTCTTACACGGCTGAATATGAACTCCCCCGGTAATTGGGGGCGGTGTTTCCCCTCGGGAAAACTACTAAGTATAAAAACTCTGATCTGAGTGCAGATTCGGCGAAGAGTTATAATTTGTTTTTGTTGTAATATACTTGTTCATTTCTTTCTTTTTTTTTCTTTTCTTTAAAGGGCAATTTAGAGTGGCTAACCCACCTATCTGCACATCCTTTGGGTTGTGGGGGTGAAACCCACGCAAACGTGGGGAGAATGTGCAAACTCCACACAGCCAGTGACCCAGAGCCGTGATCGAACCTGGGACGTGGACCTAGAGCCGGGATCGAACCTGGGACCTCAACGCTGTGAGGCAGCAATGCTAACCACTGCACCAGCGGGCTGCCCTACTTGTTCATTTCTACCTTCTCGTGCGTTCCTGTCTCTCCCATTCAGGTTCTGCCACTTCCAAACACTCTTTCCCATTCCCCTTTCAGCATTCTAGGGGATAGTTCCCTCCACATTACCCTGGCCCACTCCTCAATCTCACCAAGCAAACACCGCTCCCTCACCCCCACCCTTTGCGTGGCCCCTTTCTGTGCAAGCACAGGAGCTGCAGCATCCACCCTTTTACCCCCGCCTCTCACTGTCCAAGGCCCCAAACACTCTTTCCAGATTAAGCAACAATTAATTTGTGCTTCTTTCAATTTATTATATCCCCCTTCATGGCCTCCTCTACATTCTCTCAGAGGATCATAAATCTTTGGAATTCTCTATCCCAGAGATCTATAGAGGTTTGGCCACCATATACATTCAGCTGGGTAAACAGATTTTCGATTGACAAGTGAGTCAAGGGTTTTGGAGGGCAGGCAGGAAAGCCAAGTTGAGGCCACAGATCAATCATGATGTAATTGTACGTGCTGAAGTCTGTCAGGCATTGCATTAAAGACATTGGCAGCCATTTTGTTGATTGTGCTCTTGAAGATAAAAACCACAACAGCTGTCGGATATTGTTCTTCAGGAGTGTTGGTTTGCTAGTGTTTAAATATTATTCTTGTTGTATATTATTGCTGATGGTTTTGGTTGTGGTCTAAATTTGCACTACCTGTATTCTTCAACAACAGTTATTTTCCATCCATGACTTATTAACTCCTGCAATTAAACATGTCACCACCAGAATGCAAGTTCCCCAGATGCTGGAAATATAAAAAAGAAACAGAAATTGCGAGAAAGTCTAGGCAGTTTTGGCAGCATCTGTGGAGTTAAAATGTGTTTCAGAACAATGACCATTCATTGTAAGAGCATAAGGACGTAACACATAGGAAGAAGATTTATGGGGCTGCTGTGGACTTGCCCGTCAATCTCGTTTTGTTGTGTAAACATTGCATAAGATCATAAGAAATAGGAATTGGAGTAGATTATTTGGCCCTGAGCATGCTCCACCATTCAATAAAATCATGGCTGATCTTCTATCTCAAATCTGCTTTCCCCTGCAAACTATCACCATATTCCCATAGAACCCAAAAATCTATTGACCTTGGTCTTGAGTAGACTCAATGACGAGGCATGTTTTTATTGATTTTTTTAATTTTATAGACTACACAATAAACAAATCCATGTGCATCAGATACAATTTACAAGAGCTCAACATTGGGAAGTAACGCCCCATAACTCCTCAGCCCCCCCCCCCCCCCCCCTCCGCACCTTTCCCCCTTTTTTTATTTTAAGATATTTTTATTGGAATACAAAAGGCACAGGTCTCCGGCCTTGTTATGCTCTCGCTCAAGCGTAACAAGGCCAGTGAATAGCGGGAGAGGCCAAAGCAGGATCTACGCCGGGTATCAAACAGTTTGCGTTGCAACTGGCCCGCTGACGTAGGCCAAATCAGGATCTCGTCGTAGTGTTTATCACCACTTAAGCTCGATTTCCATACAACTAACGGGTGCCACCCCATATCCAAAGGCCCCCCATCATCCAGTGGCCTCCCCAGCAAATGCTCACTCTGGCGCCGATTAGTACTCCTTTTGAAAAACGTGAACCTAGAGGAAGGGCTTCTGTGGGGAGCCGAGGAGATGAGTAGCCATTTTTGATCACAGGCAAAGAGCCAGGGGGGGTGCTCGGCTTGCCACTCCAGCGCTCGGTGGGGGATGGGGGACCCTCTGCAGGTGCAGATGCCATGGGGAGGTGGGTGCACTGGGGAGATGGGCAAAGGGTCCGGGGGCCATCCCGCATTGCAGAAGGAAGTGACAGAGGCGTGGCATCATAATGGTTTAGCGAAAAGGTGTTTAATGTGCTGTGCAAACCCCACTCCCGATGGTGCCGCCCCCATCCCCCCATCCCCCCCCCCCCCCACCCCCTACCAGCCACCCCCCCCACCTCTTAATTCCCCCCCTCTCTCGGTGTCCTCTGTGGTCCTCAATATGCTGGTCCTTCTAGCTCTACCAGTACATCTTGGTGTTTCCCCAAGATGCACATCTGAGGTGAAGGCATCAGCTGATTACCTCATCCCATGGCCTTCGGTGCCCCTGGTGGACGTCCTCTGGGGGCTTTGGGGCTGGAGGGCCCTGGTTCACTTGTCAGCGGCATGTGCACAGCCCTGTTGCCCTGTACCATGGCTGACTGAGGGTTGCGACCTCATCAGAGGTATGGAACTCGGGGGCGCTGGTGTCCATCATCACCACTCCATCACCACGGGTCCGGCTTGGCACCCAGCGCCCCTTCCTCCTGGTCAGTGCCCATAGGACCCTGGGGTTCACCTTGGGAAGGAGGGCAGCTGGTTCGAGCCCCGGCTGTCCCTGCATCATCTGTCTCTGCCAGCCCTGGCGGTTCCCCATGATTTGCACCATCGTGTCGAAGCCCTCGGCGATGCTCCTCAGTGACTGGGCCATGCTCTACAGTGCCTCAGCCATGCCCACCTGCGACTGGGACAAGCTTCCCCAGTGCCTCAACCATGCCCATCTGAGAGCAGGACATGTCCTGCAGGACCTTATCAAGGTCGACCTGGTGCTGGGTGACATCCCCCAGTGAGTTGGACAATCTGCCAAGACCCTCAGCCATGGCTGTCACTGACTGTGCAATGCCTTGGACACCTTCACTCATGGTGCCGACGTTGTGCACCGGTGGCTAACCAAGCAGTGTTGGCCTCGGTGCAACGCATTGCACGCACCATCTTACACCCCTGGATTCTGGGACTCCGCCAAGTGGCTATGGATCTGCTGGAGTGATGCTGCCCTCTCCCTCTGAATGTCCCCGCCGCTCCCTATCGCCTTCCTCAGCACTGGGTAACTGTTCCAGCGGCTCAGCATCAGGCTGGGACCCAGCTGGGTCCTGGGATCCAGCAGACCTCTGTAGCCACCTGGGATGGCCACGTCCCGATTCAAAATGGGCACTCGCAAGGAGTGCAGGGAAAAACGGACAACACCAGAGAAAACAAGCAGGTGCAAGGTTTCCTGTGTATTAAGATTTGCAGAACCCAGACAGAACTGAAACCAATAGCCATTAACATATTAATGAGCTAGCTCCAGGGACAAAAAGAAACATTGAAACAATCGAGACCAAGACAGACTCCCCGGCGCCAGTGGGAGCTAAAACAAAGGCAGGCCAACGGACACATAGGGCCTGCCCAACGATCAGGGAACAACTCCGGTATTGGAGAAAATCAATAGGAACGATTGGGTCCGCCCAGAAGGGCGCGAAACCCCTGGGGACTATAAGATAGCGTCCCCAAGTTCAGTTCGCTCTCTTGGCAGCTCTTGAAAGAACACTCGGCCTTGGCTCTCAGCGAGGAGAAACCTGCCTAGCAGCTGCACCAACCAAGTAAGTCTAAGGTCAACCCACGCTACGAGATAGACGCTCCGAGCTACTAATCCGTACCAGTTCGAAGCCAGCAGTATCAGAACCGGACAACGGCCATTGTTCCTCTGACTGGGTGGGCCACGGCCACTCGAAGCTAAGTATAGGCTATTAGTAGCAGTTGTAGTTTAGTGAGTAGAGTTTATGCATGAGTAATAATTGACTGTGTGTATAATAAATGTGTATTCATTTCAAACTTACTAACTGGTGTATTGAGTTATTGATCAGTACTTGGCTTTAAACCCTGTGCTGGTATCAGAAAGATACCTGGTGACTCTTGAGCAAAGGTTATTAAAACAGAGCATAACGAGCAACACCTCCAAATGCTGTCTCACCTGGAGGTTCCTGCCTCCACCTGATGTGCACTGTCAGCAGTGTGGTGCTCACCAGATTGTGGCCCAGAAGCCTGACCATTAACATTCCCACCGAGGTGTATGTTTCTGTGCTGGTGGGGAGTGGGGATGACAGCTGTGCTGCGACTGAGGTTGCATCCTCGGAACTCTCCTCCGAGGTGTACTCCTCAGGATCAGGAAAGGGTACGGCCCGGGATGGGCCGCCGCCGTCAGCTGGAGGTCCTGCAGGAGAATGGACAAGTGGTCAGTGGGAGGGATGGGTCAGTCAGTAAGGCAATCACTACTCACGTTTGACAGGCCCCCCGGGTGGAGCCCGGTGATTCCTCAACTCTGCGGAGTCCGTCAGGCTCCACGTTGGTGACCGATATATCCCCGGCCACACCGATCATCTCCAGGGCCAGCTCCTCAAAGGAGGTAAGGATTCTTATGTCTGGCACCCCTCTGCCAGTCTGGGCCCTCTCCTGTAAATTATGGGAGAGCTTTTCCTGAGGAGGTACAGAGGGTGCATCATTAGCCACACGCGTGGTTCACAGTGGTGGGAGAGGGGTTGTGAACGTAGAATGTGCAGTGCAGAAGGAGGCCATTCGGCCCAACGAGTCTGCACCGGCCCTTGGAAAGAGCACCCTACTCAAGCCCACGCCCCCACCCTATCCTTGTAACCCAGTAACGCCACCTAACCTTTTTGGACATGAAGGGAAATTTAGCATGGCCAATCCACCTAACCTGCACGTCTTTGGACTGTGGGAGGAAACCGGAGCACCCGGAGGAAAGCCACGCAGACACGAGGAGAACGTGCAGACTCCGCACAGACAGTGACCCAAGCCGGGATTCGAACCTGGGATCTTGGAGCTGTGAGGCAACTGAGCTAACCACTGTGCTACCGTGCTGCCCTTAAGGCAGGGTAGGGAAGGGTTGGGGGGGGGGGGGGGGGCGTGGCATGGTTAGGGTTGCATGGGGTTTTGGGGGTTGGGTGCTTCTTTTGCGGGGTGGGGCGGGGGTGTCGGTGTAGGTCATTGACCTTCTTCCTGCACTGCTGACCAGTCCTCCTGGTCATGCTCCTTGAGCTGATAGCTACCGCCACTTCATCCCAGGCAGCACTGGTTGCCTTGTGTCCCACCCTTCGGAACCTTCGGGGGAACAGGACATCCCTCCAGGCCTCCACCGCATCTAGCAGCTTCATCAGGTCTGCATCCCCTAATCTTGGGGCTGATCTCCTCGGTACCATTGTTCTGAGCTTGCTGAGCTTGTTTGAGCAAATGCAGCTTAAGTGCTGCTTGAAGTGGTTAACGGGGGGAGGGGGGGGGGGGGGTGCTGGTGAGCGCGGTCCCGTCGAATCAGCTGGCGAGCCTTCATTTGCGGCAAGAATCCCATAAGTTCTTGTTAAGTGGACCAATTGACATTGGATTGTGTTGGCGGCCTAGCTGGGCCAGGCGCCGAGTAGCTCGTGGCAATTCCCACTCGCTACCACACTCAGAAATCTTTCCGGAGAATTGCACCCATAGTTTACAAACAGTGATTGTGATATATTGACATATGTATAGTTCTTTCCCCCGCTTCCCCTCATCCCCCCTGTTGATGCCCCCCCCCCCCTCTCCCCCCCCCCCCCCCCCCCCCCCATGTGTTAGGGTTTCCTTTGGGGTAATATTCTATTTTGTTTTATTTGTTTGTGCCAGCCCAGGCCAGCCTCTCAGTCCCATAGCTGGCTATGTTGGTCTGCTGGTTGGTGTTGACTTTTGGGGTGCGGGGAGTTGGTGCTCCTCCCCGTACTGGGCAGTTCCCCCATTTTGTCCTGGGGCCCTACATCCCTGCTGGAGGACCCTGTCTTTGTGGCCTTGTTCTTAGCCTCCTGTAATGAACTCCAATTGGTTTTATTGATTGAGGGAGTATAAGCTCCCTCAATGATAGCTCATTGAGGGGGCCCATATAATCACCTGTGTAGGCTTTGTGAGCAGTCTTAAGTTGACTGGACTGTTAGCAGCACTGTTTGTAGCTGCTCCTGTAATATCGTTATTGTAAATAAATATTGGTGTGGTGATGGAACTTCTGCCTCCCGTGGATTACTACAGTGGCGACGAGGTAAACTACGAATTTTGCGGAGACCAGCTGCTGCACTCGGAGGGTAAGCCTTGCCATTTTAAAAATGCCGTTTTTTGGGAGGTTAGAGGCATTCGGCCCGGCTATTGAGGACTGGTCCCAGTATGTGGAGAGAATGTGTTACTTCTTCCGGGCAAATGATATACTGACGGACGAAAGGAGACGGCTTATCCTGCTGTCGGCGTGCGGACCCTCCGCTTTCACCATTATACGTAGTCTGACTTATCCCGATGTGCCGGACACGAAAACTTTCCAAGAAGTAACGGAATTGGTGAAAGAGCACTATGACCCAAAACCACCCCTCATTTTGCGTAGGTACAGATTCTACACAGCGAAGCGGGAAGACAGGGAGTCAGTCACGAATTTCTTGACCCGCCTGAGAAGGCTGGCGGAAAAATGTGAGTTCGGCCCGACGCTAAATGAAATGCTTCGGGACCGGTTAGTGTGTGGCATAAACAACCTCACAATACAGAAACGCCTGTTGGCGGAAACGGAGCTAGACTGCAGGCAGGCGTTACAGCTCGCACTGTCCCTAGAAAAGGCAGCAAGTGGGGCGCAGGAACTACAGGGCACGCCAATGGAGGTAGGTACCTGTGAGAGGGACTATCACAACGGGTCCTGCTACCAGATAGCCGCTCTCAGGAAAAACCTGAGGAATAGAGGGAAAAAAACATTAGGATTACCCCACGGGTGAACGGGCGGCCGACAATAATGGAAATAGACACGGGTGCGGCTGTATCAGTAATGGGAGTGGCAGCATTTAGAAAAATCAAAGATGGACTCCAGCCACTAACCCTAACAAAAACATCGACGAAACTTAAAACCTACACGGGGGAACCCCTGGAAGTTCTAGGCATGACTCATGTACCTGTGGAATATGAGAAACAATTGCTCAGATTACCGTTGACGATAGTAGAGGGCTCCGGACCGAGTTTAATTGGACGGAATTGGCTGAAAGACCTAAAATTAGATTGGATGAAAATTTTCCAGAGTGGAAGCGGGCAGTTGAGTGGAGTACTCCAAAAATACCCGGAGGTCTTCCAGGAAGGTTTGGGGGAAATCATAGGCGCCAAAGCAACTTTGCACGTGGACCCAGAAGCCCTTCCGAAATTTTGTAAGGCCAGGCATTAAGGAAGAAAGTAGATGATGAAATAGAAAGGTTACGGCGCGACGGCATTATCAGACCAGTACAATTCTCGGAATGGGCAGCGCCGGTAGTACCAATTTTGAAGCCAGACGGCTCGATACGTCTCTGTGCAGATTTCAAACAGACAGTAAACAAATACGCACTGCTGGCCAAATACCCAATCCCGAAAATAGACGACCTATATGCCAAATTGGCAGGTGGGCTTTTGTTCACGAAACTAGACATGAACCACGCCTACCTGCAGTTAAAACTGGACAAGGGCTCCCAGAAGTTCGCTACGATCAACACCCTGAAGGGCCTTTTTCGTTATACTAGGCTACCTTTTGGAGTGTCATCAGCCTGCGCTATATTCCAGCGTACGATGGAAAATATTCTGCAGGGAGTACCGCAGGTGCCGATTTATTTGGACGATGTCTTAATCACGGGTAGGACAAACAGGGAACACATAAGGAACCTGGACGAAGTGCTCAGGCGTTTCGCAAAGGCAGGCGTACGGCTAAAAAGGGAAAAATGTGTTTTTCTGGCCCCACAAGTGACGTACCTGGGATATAAAGTAGATGAGTCAGGCTTACATCCATTAGAAGACAGAGTAAGGGCAATAAAAGAAGCCCCAGCAAGAATGGAAATGGTCCAACCACCAAAACCGAGCATTTAGGGACATTAAGGAACAGCTGTCATCCGAAAATGTCCTAGAGCATTATGACCCAAGGCAGGAGTTGGTGGTCACTTGTGATGCATCCCCCTACGGGGTAGGAGCCGTCTTAGCCCATAGAGGAAGGAATGGGGAAGAACGGCCAATAGCCTATGCTTCGAGGACCTTGGCGATGGCCGCGAGGAAGTATGCCCAAATCGAGAAGGAAGGACTGGCGGTGATATTCGCAGCAAAAAAATTTCACCAGTATCTGTACGGGCGGAAATTCACCATAGTGATGGACCATAAGCCTTTATTAGGGTTATTAAAAGAACACAAGTCAATACCCCCGATTGCATCAGCTAGAATCCAACGCTGGGCGTTGCTACTGGTGGCATATAGATACGTTCTGGAGCACAGACCGGAACGCGAGTAGCAACTGCAGATGCTTTGAGCAGACTTCCCCTCCCGGACACTCCGCCGCAAATACCAAAAGTAGAGGAGACAGTAATGACTCTAAATTATTTGGACACCCTACCAGTAGACTCACAACATATTCGGTTGTGGACGCAAAAAGACCCAGTTTTAGCCAAGATGAAGCATTTACTGCTCACAGGGGAACTGGAAAGACCAGTGGAGCCCCAGATGCACCCATACTGGAGCAGAAGGGACCAAATAACCGTAGAAGACGGTATCCTATTATGGGGAGCCCGGGTAATCGTCCCAGCTCAGGGCCGTCAGGCAATCTTAACTGAGTTACATCACGGACACCCAGAGGTGTCTAAAATGAAGATGCTAGCTCGAAGCTACGTTTGGTGGCCAGGTTTAGACACAGACATAGCAGCCTTGGTACGTCGGTGCCAGGAGTGCCAACAGGGGCAAAGAGTGCCACCAACGGCGCCATTGCACCCGTGGGAATGGCCAGGCAGACCGTGGACCCGCCTGCATATTGACCACGCCGGCCCTTTCATGGGCTCAATGTTTTTGGTGATAGTGGACGCCCACTTCAAATGGTTGGACGTCCACCGGGTAAACACGGCAAGCACAGCATCGACAATTGAAAAGCTCAGGGCCTCGTTTGCAACACATGGACTTCCGGAGGTATTGGTGTCGGACAACGGAACGGCATTCACAAGTGGGGAATTTGGAAAATTCCTGAAGGAAAACGGAGTCCGTCACATCAAAACGGCCCCTTACCATCCAGCGACCAACGACCTGGCAGAGAGAGCGGTCCAGACACTTAAAGCGGGACTCAAGAAGCAGCCGGCAGCATCAATAGACACAAAGCTCTCCCGCTGGCTGTTTGATTACAGGACCACACCGCATTCCACAACGGGCATACCGCCAGCTGAACTCTTAATGGGAAGGCGGCTGCAAACGAGGCTGAGTCTCCTTTTCCCAAATTTAACGGGGAAAGTGGAGAAACAACAGGAGGCCCAACGCAGGGGGCATGATAATAGTCGGCAGCAGAGACATTTCCAGGTGGGTTTGGTTCAAGAATTATGGGACTGGACCAACATGGGTCAAAGGCACGGTAGAGTCCCAAACAGGGCCCATATCCTATGAGGTTGCAATAGGAGGTAAGGTGCTGAAGAAACACCTAGACCAAATAAGGGCAGACGAACCACACCTGGAGGCAGGCAAAGCAGGACCGCCTCAAGCTGGGATAGCCCAGATGGAAAGGATACCCACACCCCAGCCCCGAGCAATTTCTCCAGACCCCGTCATCCAGTCATCAGAGTCGGAGATGGACACACTCGACGAGGCCGCCGCGACACCTCTCCCCGAGGAGGAGGAAGAACAACTTCCAAGGAGGTCGTCAAGGAAAAGACGGGCACCTATAAGGTACACCCCGTCCACTTCGGAGAACGACCCGGCGGACAACACAGAGGTGACAGACCCAGACATGAGGAGCAGGAAGAAGCTCAGAGGAATGCCAGCTGGCAGGAATTCCTCGGACCTTGGGGGGGAGGGGTGTAATGAATTCCAATTGGCTTTATTGGTTGGCCAATTGGAGTATGAGCTCCCTCAATGATAGCTCATTGAGGGGGCCCATATAATCACCTGTGTAGGCTTTGTGAGCCAGTCTTAAGTTGACTGGACTGCTAGCAGCACTGTTTGTAGCTGCTCCTGTAATATCGTTATTGTAAATAAATATTGGTGTGGTGACGGAACTCCTGCCTCCCGTGGATTACTACACCTCCCATTGTCTATTCAGGCTGTTCCCAAACCCCTTCCCTCTCCCTGCCCTTCGCCCTCCTTCTTTTCCTCCCTCTTCCTGTTCCCTGGGGTCTTTTTAGCCCCTGTGTGTGCCCCCTCCCCTTGCTCTATTGGCTGTTGGCCTCATACAGGTCCCGGAACAAGTTGGTGAATGGCTCCCACGTCTTGTGGGAGCTCTTCCAGGTGGCAAAATTGGGGAGCGTGTCCTTTCTAATATAAGGTCCATACGGCTGTTTTCCCCTCCCAGATTGCCCACATTCAGTAGTTCCTTGGACACTGTGTCTCATGGTCTGTGGGTATGTTATCCTTTCCTTGCGGAGGAAGTTCTTTACCTGTAGGTTTTGGAATTTTTTCCGGTTGCGTAGTTGTAGTTTTGCTGTCAGTTCCTCTAAGAGCACTAGCCTGTGTAGAAGTCACAAACAGTCAGCGTCCCTTCATCCTGTGTCCACCTCCTAAAGGTGGTGCGAATCTGTGGTTACCGCAGTTGGGGGCCATAGTGGACATTTCAGTTAGGCCGAAGTGCTGTCTCATTTGATTCCATGTTCAGAGGGTGGTTGCCACCACTGGGCTTGTTGAGTACTTGGCTGGCGGGGATAGGAGTGCCACCGTGGCGAGGGCTCGGAGGGTCGTCCCTGTCCAGGAACTCTTCCCCATCCTCACCCATTCTATTTCCAATTCTTTCACCAACCCCCTCACTCTCTCTGCAGTGGCTGCCCGATGTTAGTATTGTGGGCTTGGGAGGGCCAGACCCCAATGTTTCTTTTCTTTGTCGGACCTTTCTGGACATCCTTGGGTTCTTCCGCAACACCCCCCCCCCCCCCCCCCCCCCCCCCCCACCTCCCCACCATACACACACACACAAACACCATAATCATTTTGTCGGATGCATTGAAGAAGGCCTTGGAGATGCGGATCTGTATAGATCTGAACAGGAAGAGCAACCTGGGCAGCATGTTCATCTTGGTCATCTGCACCCTTCCTCTGCCAGACTGGCCAGGTTCCAGTTGTGAATCTGTGAACAGTCGTGGGCAATCTGGATCCCCAGATAGTGGAATTTGCTTTGGGCTGGTTTGAATGGTAGTCCCGCCAGCTCTGCCCCTCCCCCTTTCAGTTTCACTCTTGCTCAGGTTGAGTTTGTAGGCCGAGAAGTCTCCAAATTTCTCAGGTGCTTCATGGTCCCTTTTATGCCGCTTTTTGGGTCCAAGATGTAGAAGAGCAGGTCATCTGCACAGAGCAACTCCTCTCTCTATATCCTCTTCTGATTCCCTTCCAGCTTCTCGTCGCTCTGAGGGCGATCGCTAAAGGCTCGGTTGCCAGGCCAAATAGGAGCAGATACAGCAGGTATCCCTGCCCAGTGCCTCTGTGCAGTTGGAAGTATTCAGAGCTGGTGGTGTTGGTGCGTACGCACGCCTTGGGAGCGTTGTATAGGAGTTTCAGCCATGAGGTGAACTCTGTCCCCAGCCCAAACCGTTTCCACTCGACTCTAAGGCTTTTTCCACATCTAAGGAAATGATCACCTCTGGTGTTCTCTCCTCAGATGGGGTCATTATCATGTTTAGCAGTCAACTGCTGTGCGCTGTTAGCTGTCTACCCTTAACAAAGCCTGTCTGGTCCTCTGCGACCACCTCCGGTACGCAGTTCTCCAGTCGCTTAGCCAGGATTTTTGTGAGTATTTCCACATCCACATTGAGCAGTGAAATGGGTCTGTAGGATGTAAGCTCCATCAGGTCTTTGTCTTTCTTGCGCATCAGCGATATAGTGGCCTATGTTAGCATTGGAAGCAAGGTGCTCCTCGCTAGAGAGTCTGTGAACATCTCCTGCATGTGTGGGGTCAGTGACTGTCGCAAAGTCTTTGTTGAGGTCCCGGCACCTTCCCTGCCTGCATGGAGTTGATGCTCTCCATGACCTCTCCCAGTCCTAGTGGTGCTTCCAGCCCCCTCCTCCTATCGTCCCCAACGACTGGCATGTCCAGTCCATCGAGGAACCGTTTCATCCCCGTGTCCCCGTCGGGGTCTTCGAGATGTACAGTCCCTGATAGAAGGCCTCAAACACTTCGCTGACCTTTTCAGGGTCGGCTACCATAGAATCTCTACAGAATTCCTACAATGCAGAAGGAGGCCATTCAACTCGTCGAGTCTGTGATGACCCTTGGGAAGAGCCCCCCACTTAAGCCCATGCTCCACCCTATCCTACCTCACCTTTTGGAAACTAAGGGGGAATTTATCATGGCCAATCCACCTAACCTGCACACCTTTGGACTGTGGGAGGAAACCGGAGCACCCGGAGGAAACCCACGCAGTCACGGGAAGAAAGTGCAAAATCCACACAGGCAGTCACCAAGGCAGGAATTGAACCCGGGACCCTGGAGCTGTTAGGCAGCAGTGCTAACCACTGTGCCACCGTCATGCCCAATCCACCAGTCCGCCTTTGCTATCCTTCACCGGCACTATCTCCCCCGTGGCTGCCTGCCTTCTCAGCTGGTGAACCAGTAAGCGGCTAGCCTTGTCTTCATGTTTGTAGAAGGTCTCCCGTGTCTGGTGAAGTTGGAACACTGCTTCCCTGGTGGAGAGCAGATTAAAGTCCAGTTGTAGCTTCTTCCTCTCCTCTGGAAGCTCTACAGTAGGGGCCTCAGGGTATTTTCTGTCTACCTCCAGAATGGAGTCGATCAGTTGTTGCCTGGCCATCCTCGCTTCCCTGTCTCTGCATGCCTTGTCGATGATAATCTCTCCTCTGATCACAGCCTTCAGTACCTCCCAGAACGTGGAGGGCAAGACTTCCCCATTCTGGTCGTTAATAATATACTTGTCGCTGGCCCAGTGGCGTGCAGAGGTCTGGTGATGCCCGGGGCAAATCTTGATTGTATGCCCCAAAGCCCCACGTAAATATTTCATTAAATATCACCAAAAAACCTATAGAAAACGTAGTTGCACACGTTCTAGAGCTATTCACTGACCTCTTTATCTTTAGAACATAGAACGATACAGCGCAGTACAGGCCCTTCGGCCCTCGATGTTGCACCGACATGGAAAAAAACTAAAGGCCATCTAACCTACACTATGCCCTCATCCAATAAACTTTTAAATGCCCTCAATGTTGGCGAGTTCACTACTGTTGCAGGTAGGGCATTCCACGGCCTCACCACTCTTTGCGTAAAAAACCCACCTCTGACCTCTGTCCTATATCTATTACCCCTCAATTTAAGGCTATGTCCCCTCGTGCTAGCCACCTCCATCCGCGGGAGAAGGCTCTCGCTGTCCACCCTATCTAACCCTCTGATCATTTTGTATGCCTCTATTAAGTCACCTCTTAACCTTCTTCTCTCTAACGAAAACAACCTCAAGTCCATCAGCCTTTCCTCATAAGATTTTCCCTCCATACCAGGCAACATCCTGGTAAATCTCCTCTGCACCCGTTCCAAAGCTTCCACGTCCTTCCTATAATGAGGCGACCAGAACTGTGCGCAATACTCCAAACGCGGCCGTACTAGAGTTTTGTACAACTGCAACATGACCTCATGGCTCCGGAACTCAATCCCTCTACCAATAAAGGCCAACACACCATAGGCCTTCTTCACAACCCTATCAACCTGGGTGGCAACTTTCAGGGATCTATGTTCATGGACACCGAGAGCCCTCTGCTCATCCATACTACCAAGAATTTTACCATTAGCCAAATATTCCGCATTCCTGTTATTCTTTCCAAAGTGAATCACCTCACACTTCTCCACATTAAACTCCATTTGCCACCTCTCAGCCCAGCTCTGCAGCTTATCTATGTCCCTCTGTAACCTGCAACATCCTTCCGCACTGTCTACAACTCCACCGACTTTAGTGTCGTCTGCAAATTTACTCACCCATCCTTCTGCGCCCTCCTCTAGGTCATTTATAAAAATGACAAACAGCAACGGCCCCAGAACAGATCCTTGTGGTACGCCACTCGTAACTGAACTCCATTCTGAACATTTCCCATCAATTACCACTCTCTGTCTTCTTTCAACTAGCCAATTTCTGATCCACATCTCTAAATCACCCTCAATCCCCAGCCTCTGTATTTTCTGCAATAGCCGACCGTGGGGAACCTTATCAAACACTTTACTGAAATCCAATACACCACATCAACTGCTCTACCCTCGTCTACCTGTTCAGTCACCTTCTCAAAGAACTCGATAAGGTTTGTGAGGCATGACCTACCCTTCACAAAACCATGCTGACCATCCCTAATCATATTATTCTTATCTAGATGATTATAAATTGTATCTTTTATAATCCTCTCCAAGACTTTACCCACCACAGACGTTAGGCTCACTGGCCTATAGTTACCGGGGTTATCTCTACTCCCCTTCTTGAACAAAGGGACCACATTTGCTATCCTCCAGTCCTCTGGCACTATTCCTGTAGCCAATGATGACCTAAAAATCAAAGCCAAAGGCTCAGCAATCTCTTCCCTGGCTTCCCAGAGAATTCTAGGATAAATCCCATCAGGCCCCGGGGACTTATCTATTTTCACCTTGTCCAGAATTGCCAACACTTCTTCCCTACGCACCTCAATGCCATCTATTCTAATAGCCTGGGTCTCAGCATTCTCCTCCACAATATTATCTTTTTCCTGAGTGAATACTGACGAAAAGTATTCATTTAGTATCTCGCTTATCTCCTCAGCCTCCACACACAACTTCCCACCACTGTCCTTGACTGGCCCTACTCTTACCCTAGTCATTCTTTTATTCCTGACATACCTATAGAAAGCTTTTGGGTTTTCCTTGATCCTACCTGCCAAAGACTTCTCATGTCCCCTCCTTGCTCGTCTTAGCTCTCTCTTTAGATCCTTCCTCGCTTCCTTGTAACTATCAAGCGCCCCAACTGAAACTTCACGCCTCATCTTCACATAGGCCTCCTTCTTCCTCTTAACAAGAGATTCCACTTCTTTGGTAAACTACGGTTCCCTCGCTCGACCCCTTCCTCCCTGCCTGACTGGTACGTACTTATCAAGAACATGCAATAGCTGTTCCTTGAACAAGCTCCACATATCCAGTGTGCCCAACCCTTGCAGCCTACTTCTCCAACCTACACATCCTAAGTCATGTCTAATGGCATCATAATTGCCCTTCCCCCAGCTATAACTCTTGCCCTGCGGGGTATACTTATCCCTTTCCATCACTAACGTAAAGGTCACCGAATTGTGGTCACTGTTTCCAAAGTGCTCACCTACCTCCAGATCTAACACCTGGCCTGGTTCATTACCCAAAACCAAATCCAATGTGGCCTCGCCTCTTGTTGGCCTGTCAACATATTGTGTCAGGAAACCCTCCTGCACACATTGTACAAAGAACGACCCATCTAATGTACTCGAACTATATAATTTCCAGTCAATATTTGGAAAGTTAAAGTCTCCCATAACAACTACCCTGTTACTTTCGCTCTTTTCCAGAATCATCTTCGCCATCCTTTCCTCTACATCCCTAGAACTATTAGGTGGCCTATAGAAAACTCCCAACAGGGTGACCTCTCCTTTCCTGTTTCTAACCTCAGCCCATATTACCTCGGAAGAAGAGTCCCCATCTAGCATCCTTTCCGCCACTGTAATACTGTCCTTGACAAGCAGCGCCACACCTCCCCCTCTTTTGCCCCCTTCTCTGACCTTACTAAAACACCTAAACCCCGGAACCTGCAACAACCATTCCTGTCACTACTCTATCCATGTCTCTGAAATGGCCACAACATCAAAGTCCCAGGTACCAACCCATGCTGCCAGTTCCCCTACCTTATTTCGTATACTCCTGGCATTGAAGTAGACACACTTCAAACCACCTACCTGAACACTGGCACCCTCCTGCGAAGTCAAATCTGTGCTCCTGACCTCTATACTCTCAATCTCCCGTACCCCAAAACTACAATCCAGGTTCCCATGCCCCTGCTGAATTAGTTTAAACCCCCCCAAAGAGTACTAACAAATCTCCCCCCCAGGATATTGGTGCCCCTCAGGTTCAGATGTAGACCATCCTGTCTATAGAGGTCCCACCTTCCCCAGAAAGAGCCCCAGTTATCCAGAAATCTGAATCCCTCCCGCCTGCATCATCCCTGTCGCCACGTGTTTAATTGCTCTCTCTCCCTATTCCTCATCTCACTATCACGTGGCACGGGCAACAACCCAGAGATAATAACTCTGTTTGTTCTCGCTCTGAGCTTCCATCCTAGCTCCCTAAAGGCCTGCCTGACATCCTTGTCCCCTTTCCTACCTATGTCGTTAGTGCCAATGTGGACTACGACTTGGGGCTGCTCCCCCTCCCCCTTAAGGACCCGGAAAACACGATCCGAGACATCACGTACCCTTGCACCTGGGAGGCAACATACCAAACGTGAGTCTCTCTCGCTCCCACAAAATCTCCTATCTGTGCCCCTGACTATTGAGTCCCCAATTACTAATGTTCTACTCCTTTCCCCCCTTCCCTTCTGAGCAACAGGGACAGACTCCGTGCCAGAGGTCCGTACCCCATGGCTTAGGGTCCCTGCACAGACTGCTTCTTCCCAGTCCCTCTTACAGTTACCCATCTATCTCCAGTCTTTGGTGTAACTACTTCCCTGAAGCTCCTATCTATGACCCCCTCTGCCTCCCGAATGATCCGAAGTTCATCCAGTTCAAGCTCCAGGTCCCTAACACGGTTTTTGAGGAGCTGGAGTTGGGTGCACTTCCCACAGATGAAATCAGCAGGGACACTGACGGCGTCCCTCACCTCAAACATTCTGCAGGAGAAGCATTGTACTGCCTTCACTGACATCACCTCTAGATTTTAAAAAAACAAGAAGAAAAAGAAACGAAGAGCTTACCTGATATTCCCTCAAACCCTGCTCCCGGTGAAAGGTAAGCAAATTTAAAGGCACTCACTCACCTTCACGACAGGCCCCAAGCTGCCTCTAGGTCAGGGGTGGGCAAACTTTTCCGTGCAAGGGCCACATTCAGAAATTCACAATTCACAAAGGGCCGCATAGTATATTAAGTAAAATAATTACTTCACCCGGTTATGATTCTGGGCGCCTCATACAGAACATAGAACAGTACAGCACAGTACAGGCCCTTCGGCCCTCGACGTTGTGCCGAGCAATGATCATCCTACTCAAGTCAACGTATCCACCCTATACCAGTAAGTAACCCAACAGCCCCCCCATTAACCTTAAAAAAAATTTAAAAAAAAATTTTTTTTTTAATGACTTGGAGGGCCGCAGAAATACCTTTGGCGGGCCGCATGCGGCCCGCGGGCCGTAGTTTGCCCACTCCTGCTCTAGGTCATCTCTAAGGTATAGGACGGCTGCCTGAGGTTAAATTGCGCTGTAAGAGTTAGTCAATTTCCCCTTAGCGCTGGGATTCTAGGGATATTGTTCTCTTCTTCAGTCATTTTGATTTGCAGCAATGGGTGAGATGTTATGTCTCGAAAGTTGTGCCTCCCTCCTCTGCAACCCCCATGGAGAAGGATAAGAGCAGCAACGTCATGGAAATACTGTTATGACCCTTGTGGAAACAAACTACAAACAACCCAACTAAGACCAATATACAAAACTTCACTTTTATATTAGCAATCACACCAAAATCAATGTAAATTAAACATGAATTAACAGGAAAATTGCAATAATATGACCGATAAATTACACATAGCAGATACAAAGACATATCTCACACATTTCTCAGTCAGCCCATTCAGCACGTATCACATTCATTTCAGCCACAATATCCTTCAAAACGTTGAACTTCTTCAAATCAAATTCCATCTTCATTTCTCTAAAGCTTTAGCACCAAGTCTCATCAAACAACGGCATTACTTCACCCAATTTCCACAAATATAATTTTCACAGTCGACACATTTCCAGATCCCTTCTTCTTCACAAAACCCTGGTCATGTGGGGCCTGTTTGTGCACTATGCCAGTGCATAAAGGGTCCCCAAATCCAGATATAAAGCTTTGTTCAAGATTCGAGCTCCAGCAGCTTGCAGTCAAGTAGAACGTAGAACATAGACCAGTACAGCACAGAACAGGCCCTTCAGCCCTCGATGTTGTGCCGAGCAATGATCACCCTACTCAAACCCACGTATCCACCCTATACCCGTAACCCAACAGCCCCCCCCCCCCTTAACCTTACTTTTTTAGGACACTACGGGCAATTTAGCATGGCCAATCCACCTAACCCGCACATCTTTGGACTGTGGGAGGAAACCGGAGCACCCGGAGGAAACCCACGCACACACGGGGAGGACGTGCAGACTCCGCACAGACAGTGACCCAGCCGGGAACCGAACCTGGGACCCTGGAGCTGTGAAGCATTTATGCTAACCGCCATGTTACCGTGCTGCCCCTGTCTCTGAGAATCTCCCATTTATTGGACCCTGGGCTTTAAGTATAAAGGGTAAGAGGGCAAAAGTTAAGAGGCCATGATGAATCTTCATAAAATACTGGTTCTGTCCCAAATGGGTGCCCCTGGCCCAAATGTCAAATTCTGGGCACGACAGTTTAGTAAATTGACAACTATAGAGAGGGTGCAGAGAAGAGTTTAAAAATGGATCAAAAGATAAAGATAAAGAATAAATAAAACTCACCCATGGTGGCATTGATTGCCGTTGATTCGGGAGATTTCGCGCCCTTTTTGTTCACCAGGCGCGCAGGCGCGCTCCGGCCGACCGCGGTGCGCAGGCGCGCTCCGGCCGCCCGCGGTGCGCAGGCGCGCTCCGGCCGCCCGCGGTGCGCAGGCGCGCTCCGGCCGACCGCGGTGCGCAGGCGCGCTCCGGCCGCCCGCGGTGCGCAGGCGCGCTCTGGCCGACCGCGGTGCGTGCTCCCTTCTCTTCACGCTGCTGCCCCCATCCAATCGATGCCCGGGGCCAGCGCACCGTCGGCCCCCCCCTCTGCACGCCACTGCGCTGGCCTGTGATATTTTGTGGCAGAAGACCTTGTCGGCCAGGAGGGCGGTGTCCTGCCTCCATGGGGGGCATTGGGCATGGCCCGTCTCCAACCTCACATCCATGTAGTGTGGAGCGTGGTCGGAGAGTACGATCGCAGAGTATTTCCCCATTACAAAGAAGTCGATATAGGTATAGAACTTGTGTACTTGTGAAAAAAATGAGAACTCCTTGTCACCAGGGTGTATGAACCTCCAATGGGTCCACTGCTCCCATCTGCTCCATAAATGTCCCTAGTTCTCTAGACATGTTTGCCATTTTCCTGGTTTTTTGGTTCAATCTGTCCATCAATGGGTCCTGTACACAGTTAAAGTCCCTCCCATGGTCTGTCAGTGCATATCTATGTCGGGGATTTCTGCCATGGTCTTCTTTAGAAATTCCGTGTAGTCCCAGTTGGGCTCATACATGTTCACCAGGACCATTGGTGCACTGTCTAGGACAGGGCTGGCCATGACGAACCGACCCCCTGGGTCCGTAACCGTCTTCATCGCGTTAAATGCCATCCTCTTGCTCAGTACTGTGCCTACCCCCCTAGCTCTCGCCCTGTAATATGAATGGTGTGTCTCCCACCCATCCCCTCCTTACCCGCAGTCAGTTCTTCTCCCTCAGTTGCGTCTCTTGGAGGAAGTCTATATTGGCCTACATACGTTTCAGGTGGGCGAAGACTTTGCACTGGGCTGTTATGTCCTCTGACGTTCCAGGTGACCATCCTGGTGGGGCTTTTTGTGTTCCCTTCCCCCTTCTGTGGGATCAACCATACTCACCATGAGGCCAGGCCCCTGTGCTACGGGGTTTCCCTTTGTTCAGGGATCACCCAACATGGCTGCCAACTGGGGGGTTTTCCTTTGTTCAGCGGCCCTCCAAACTGGCTGATTTCGGTGCCACCTTGTGTTGCTGCAATTATACAGGGCCTTGGTGAGGCCACACCTAGAATATTGTGTGCAACTTTGGTCTCCTTTTCTGAGGAAGGATGTTCTTGCTCTCAAGGGAGTGCAGCGAAGGTTTACCAGACTGATTCCAGGATGGCGGGAATGTTATATGAGGAGAAATTGACTAGGTTAAGATTGTTCTCGCTGGAGTTCAGAAGAATAAGGGGGGACCTCATAGAGACTTATAAAATTCTAACAGGACTAGACAGGGTAGTTTCAGGGACGATGTTCCCGATGGTGGGTGTGCCCATGACCAGGGGCGGAATTCTCCGACCCCCGCAGGGTCGGGGAATCGCCCGGGGACCGGCGTAACTCCCGTCCCCGCCGTGGCCAGAATTCTCCGCCACCCGGGAATCGGCGAGAATCACACCACGCCAGTCGGCTGGCCCCCCGCGCCGATCGGCCTGGCCTCCGCGGCGATTCTCCGGGCGTGATGGCCAGAAGTCCCGCCGCTGTCAGGCCTCTCCCGCCGGCGTGGTTTAAACCACCTCTGTGTCGGCGGGATTGGCGGCGCGTGCGGGCCCCCGGGGTGCTGGGGGGGCGCGGGACGATCGGACCCCGGGGGGTGCCCCCACGGTGGCCTGGCCCGCGATCGGGGCCCACCGATCGGCGGGTGGGCCAGTGCCGTGGGGGCACTCTTTTTATTCCGCCGCCGCCATGGCCTCCACCATGGCGGAGGCAGAAGAGACCCCCTCCACCGCGCATGCGGTCAGCGGCTGCTGACGCTCCAGCGCATGCGCGGACTCACGCCGACCGGCGAAGGCCTTTCGGCCAGCCCCGACGACGGCTGGCGTCTTTGGCGCCAGTCGGCGGAGTGGGACCAATCCAGCGCGGGCCTAGCCCCTAAAGGCGCGGAGAATTCCGCACCTTTGAGGAGGCCCGACGCCGGAGTGGTTGGCGCCACTCCGCTACGCCAGGTCCCCCCGCCAGGTAGGGGAGAATTCCGCCCTAGAGGTCACAGTCTGAGGATTAAGGTAAACCATTTCGGTCAGAGATGAGGAGATATTTCATCACCCAAAGAGTGAGCCTGTGGAATTCAGTACCCCAGGAAGTAGTTGATGCTAAAACATTGAATATATTCAAGAGGCGGCTAGATATAGCACTTGGGGTGAATGGGATCAAAGACCATGGGGAGAAAGCAGGATTAGGCTACTGAGTTGGATGATCAGCCATGATCATGGTGAATGGCGGAGCAGGCTCGAAGGGCCAAAAGGCCTCCTCCTGCTCCTACCTTCTATGTATCTATGTATCTTCTTCCACATTCCCATGAGGGGCCTGTTGAAGCCAGTCAAGAGCCCATCTCCCCCCCCCCCCCTCCCCCCCACCACCATTTTATTCCCCCTGCGGATTTGTTTCCCCCTCCGTCTGTTACTCACTGTTGCTCCCCCTCTCTATTCCCCCCTCACCCTGTCTGAACCTCTGGTTTCCCCCCCCCACCTTGGTACCCCCTCGCCAGGTGCTCCTTCCCTGGTGGGAGATGCGCATGGCCACCCCTTACTCTTACCTCCTGGCACGAGCTTTCCCACCAGTGTGGTAGCCCCCTTCCTGGGGTCAGTGTGACCCCCTCCTGTGCCCACTATGTTGGTATCCCCTCTGTCTCCACCTTACCCCTCACGCACTCTGCAGCACTAGCCCCCTCCTTTCTGTGAACTGTTTCCCCTGTTAATAATGAGGCGATACAGTCCCACGCAAATTGTTCATTGTTTTTTTTCTGCCTCGTCTGTGTCCGCCCTATCGCTGTCTCCCTTAGAACATAGAACATAGAAAAATACAGCACAGAACAGGCCCTTCGGCCCACGATGTTGTGCCGAACCTTTGTCCTAGATTAATCATAGATTATCATAGAATTTACAGTGCAGAACGAGGCCACTCGGCCCATCGAGTCTGCACCGGCTCTTGGAAAGAGCACCCTACCCAAGGTCAACGCCTCCACCCTATCCCCATAACCCAGTAGCCCCTCCCAACACTAAGTGCAATTTTGGACACTAAGGGCAATTTATCATGGCTGCAGGCCTTCGTTTGTCTGGCCCTCTGAAGGATCTTTTCCCGGTCCTGGTATCTGTGCAACTTGGCAATGATTGCTCTCGGCTGCTGGCCAGCCTTGGGTTTCAGCCTGAGTGACTTATGGGCCCTGTCGATCTCCGGCGGCTTGGGGAAGCTGACTCTCCCCACTAGGTTACCCAGCATCTGGGCCACGTAGTCGGTTGGGTCCCAGCCCTCGATACCTTCAGGCTGGCCAACTATGCTAATATTCATAGAATTTACAGTGCAGAAGGAGGCCATTCGGCCCATCGAGTCTGCACCGGCTCTTGGAAAGATCACCCTACCCAAGGTCAACACCCCCACCCGATCCCCATAACCCAGTAACCCCACCCAACACTAAGGGCAATTTTGGACACTAGGGGCAATTTATCATGGCCAATCCACCTAACCTGCACATCTTTGCACTGTGGGAGGAAACCGGAGCACCCGGAGGAAACCCACGCACACACAGGGATTATGTGCAGACTCTGCACAGACAGTGACCCAAGCCGGAATTGAACCTCGGACCCTGGAGCTGTGAAGCAATTGTGCTATCCACAATGCTACCGTGCTGCCCCTGAGATTCTGGGATCTCAACCGGTTTTCCTGGTCCTCCACCTTCCCTTTCAGGTTCCCCAGAGTCACCATCAACCTCTTTATTTGGGCCTCCAGGGCGATGATTCAGCCGCTCTGCTCCATCGAGGCTTTCTCCAGCTCCTTTATTCCCCTGGGCCTCCAATCGCTTTCCCATACTGCCGAGAGCCACCTGAATGGTGGCCAGCACTTCTGTCTCAACCAATTTGACCACTGCCTTGATATCTGCCACATTGTCCTCCTTCATATCTTTCAGTCCCCAAGTGAGAAATGTCTTCCATCCATCCTCTGGTGGGGGTGGAGCTGGTTATTTGAGTCACTGGTCTCCCTCTCTCGGGAGTGGCTGGTGACCTCTTCCCCGTGAGTCCACTGACCTGCTCGCTCGCTGCTTCTGTCACTTGCTGCCTTCTGGTGTCTCTGTGGCCTCTGGAATTGCTGCTTCCTGGCGTCTTTTCTATTCTTTTGATTGTTGAGTGAGGGGATGTTTTAGTCTGGTTTTTGTGGGCTAATTTTGCCTATTTTTTTGTCTTTCGGGGGAGAGCCACCTGATGTGTGACTGCTCAGCACCTCCCCGTCACCGGAAAGTTGACTAGACATCATGGCAGGATGCTCTGTTCCCCCAACCGTGTGTTTCTTGGAGGCACGCCATTCGCTGGTGGCGGGATTCTTTGTTCTGCCATTTGTCAATGCGATTTCCCATTGAATCCACCAAACGCTGTTGGGAACCCATGGGCAGGAGTGTGCTGCCGGAGGGTAAAGAGAATCCCAGCGGCTGGAGAGTTCTGGATCGTACGTTCTGGGAGTAGAAAATTCCAGAGAAACACAACCCTGTGAATGATGAAATGGTTTCTTATCTGAGTTCTAAATGGCTGACACCTTATCCTGAGACGGTGACCTTGTGTTCTAGACACCATAGGCAGGCAAATAATTTCTCAGCATCGATTATGACTTTCCCCTTAATAATGCCATATATTTAGGACAGCGCGGTGGCGCAGTGGTTAGCACTGCTGCCTCACCGTGCCGAGGTCCCAGGTTCGATCTCGGCTCTGGGTCACTGTCAGTGTGAAGTTTGCACATTCTCCGTGTGTTTGCATGGGTTTCGGCCCCACAATCCAAAAGATGTGCAAGGTAGGTGGATTGGCCATGCTAAATTGCCCCTCAATTGGAAAAAATCAATTGGGTACTCTTTGCAATTGTAGTAAGACCATAAGACATCGGAGCAGAATTAGGCCACTTGGTCCATCGAGTCTGCTCCGCCATTCAATCATGGCTGATATTGCCTCATCCCCATTCTCCTGCCTTCTCCCCATAACCCCTGATCCCCTTATTAATCAAGAACCTATCTATCTCTGTCTTAAAGATACTCATGATTTGGCCTCCACAGCCTTCTACGGCAAAGAGTTCCACAGAGTCACCACCCTCTGGCTGAAGAAATTCCTCCGCATCTGTGTTTTAAAGGATCGTCCCTTTAGTCTGAGATGGTGTCCTCTGGTTCTAGTTCTTCCTACAAGTGGAAACATCGTCTCCACGCCCACTCTATTCAGGCCTCGCAGTACCCTGTAAGTTTCAATAAGATCCCCCCTCATCCTTCTAAACACCAATGAGTACAGATCCAGAGTCCTCAACCATTCCTCATATGACAAGCTCTTCATTCCAGGGATAATTCTTGTGAACCTCATCTGGACCCTTTCCAAGGTCAGCACATCCTTCCTGAGATATGGGGCCCAAAACTGCTCACAATACTCCAAATGGGGTCAGAAGTACCTCCCTGGTCTTGTATTCTAGCCCTCTTGACATGAATGCTAACATGAAAATCGCTTATTGTCACGAGTAGGCCTCAATGAAGTTACTGTGAAAAGCCCCCAGTCGCCAAATTCTGGCGCCTGTCCAGGGAGGCTGGTACGGGAATCGAACCGTGCTGCTGGCCTGCTTTAAAAGCCAGCGACTTAGCTCAGTGAGCTAAACCAGCCCCTACATGAATGCTAACATTGCATCTGCCTTCTTAACTGCCGACTGAATCTGCACATTAACCTTTAGAGAATCGTGAACAAGGACTCCCAAGTCCTTTTGTGCTTCTGATTTCCTGAGCATTTCCCCATTTAGAAAATAGTCTATGCCTAAATTCCTCCTTCCAAAGTGCATAACCTCACACTTTTCCATATTATATTTCATTTGCCACTTCATTGCCCACTCTTCTAGCCTTGTCCAAATCCTTCTGCAGCCCCCTTGCTTCCTCAATACTACCTGTCCCTCTACAGATCTTTGTATCATCTGCAAACTTAGCAACAGTGCCTTCAGTTCCTTCTTCCCGAGCATTAATGTATATTGTGAAAAGTTGTGGTCCCAGCACAGAACCCTGAGGCACACCACTAGTCACCGGCTGCCATACTGAAAAAGACCCCTTTATCCCCACTCTCTGCCTTCTGCCAGTCAGCCAACTCTCTATCCATGCCAGGATCTTACTCTTAACACCATGGGCTTTTAACTTATTTAACAGTCTCCTATGCGGCACCTTGTCAAAGGCCTTCTGGAAATCTAAATAAATCACGTCCACTGGCTCTCCTTTGTCTAACTTCCTTGTTACCTCCTCAAAGAACTCTAACAGATTTGTCAGACACAACCTCCCTTTGACAAAGCCGTGTTGACTCAGTCCTATGTTACCATGCATTTCCAAGTACTTTGCGATCTAATCTTTAATAACAGACTCTCAAATCTTACCAATGACCGAAGTCAGGCTAACCGGCCTATAATTTCCTGTCTTCTGCCTCCCTCCCTTCTGAAAACAGTGGTGTTACATTAGCTACTTTCCAGTCCTCTGGGACCCTTCCTGTCTCCAGTGATTCCTGAAAGATCATCACCAATGCCTCCACAATTTCCTCAGCTATCTCTTTTATGACCTTGGGGTGTGGTCCATCTGGCCCACGTGACTTATCCACTTTCAGACCTTTCAGTTTCCCCAGAACCTTCTCCTTAGTAATGGTCACTGCACTCACCTCTGCCCCCTGGTTCTCCAGGAGTTCTGGCATCCCACTGGGGTCTTTCACCGTGAAGACTGATGCAAAGTAACTATTCAGTTCGTCTGTCATTTATTTGTTTCTTATTATTACTTCTCCAGCCACATTTTCCAGTGGTCCAATGTCTATTTTTGCCTCTCTCTTAGTAAGACTTTACTGTTATATTCCAACCCCTTTGCAACACAGGAGCTGGTGTCAGAATATTGTTACTGACTAGTAATCCAGAGACACAAGCTGTGGGGACCAGGACTCGAATCCCATAACAGTGAAATTTGAATTCAATTAAAAAATCTGTAACTAAAAGTCTAATGATGACTGTTATCGATTATTGTAAAAACCTATCCGGTTCACAAATATCCTTTTGGGAAGAAATTCTGCCGTACTTATCTGGTCTGCCGACATGTGACTCCAGACCCACAGCAGTGTGGTTGACTCTTAACTGCTCTCTGATATAGCCTGGCAAGCCACTCAGTTCGAGGGTAATTAGGAATGGGTGATAAGTACTGGCCTTGCTAGTAAGGCCTATTCCAAAGGGTATGGGGAGAATGCGGGAATACGGCATTGAGACGGAAAAACAATCATGATCATATTCAACAGCAGAGCAAGCTCGAAGGGCCGAATGACCTACTCCTGCTCCTAGTTTCTATGTTTCTATGAATAAAAAAAAACAAAAGCTAACACACCATTTACCTTTTCAATTCTTACTGCACTTGCATATTAATTTTCTGTGATTAGTATGCAAGGACACCCGGGTCCCTCTGAACACAAACCTTTTGCCGCCTTGCTGTTCAAACAATCCTATTTATTTAAATTTGACCAACTTCACACTTTTCCCACATTGTATTCCATCTGCAATGCCCACTCAGCCAACCTCTTTACAGCCTTCTTCAATCTGAGTACACAGAGGTGAGGGTCAGTAATTACCAATCCTCCAGAATTGGCCTGGAATCTCCAGGAATTGAGGGTCAACCCCTGGACACTGCTGTGTGTAACCCTGGTGAAAAATCAGCACAACATCAAAAAGATTGGCTAGAATCTTCTGTCCGGTCACGCCGGCGGGATGTTCTGGTCGTACCGATGGCGTACTACCGCTATGGATTTCCCAGTGGCAACGGAAAACCCTATTGACAACGGCGGGACCAGAAGACTCGACTCCAGCCAATGGCGGACCACCGCTGCCATGAAACACATGGTGGGTTGCACGGAAAATCCCACCCATTTTTTCTTTGCCATTTTCAATGAACATATCTCTTTACCAGACCTAAAAATATTGTAACTGGGGGAACGAAAGGCAGTTTGGCTGACAGTCAGGCATCATCCAATTGGGCAATGAATCTTTTTGCTTTCTAATTAATGCAGGATTTTCATTTCATTTTTCAGGAAGGCCGTGCATCACAAGGTTGGATATATTGGGCGACTAATGGCTGGCGGGCAAGTCATGTGATGAAACCTCCAGGACTACATTTAATCAGAGTTGGCAATCCTAGGCAGGTCATATACTCAAAGTGAACACAAACTCTTTCAACTCAAAAGCAGAGAATGCTTGAAAATCTCAGCAGTCTGGCAGCATCTGTAGGGAGAGAGAACTAGAATTAACATTTTGAGTCCGTTTGACTCTTCATCACAGCTAAAGAGGGAAATGTGTTGGATATTAAACTGTGGCTGTGAGAGATTGCAACAAGATATAGCAAACTTAAGAACAAGAGACAGATGGTCCAGTGTTGCGGGGGGGGGGGGGGGGGGGAAGGGTTTTTGAAAGAACATTTTCAACTTGGAAGACATACAACAGATAGGCTAGGTGCATGCAAAGCTGTGTCACTGCATTATAATTGACCTTATTTCTCCCCAGCATGTTCTCTGCTGTTGCAAATTTAAATTTGAGATGTGGCATTTGTCATAATATACATCTATGTATATAATGAAGTGCAGACAGGCAGTGATTGATACACAGGATGAGCAGTAAGCACACAGAACTGAGCAGCCAATCACCAGACAGGACACGACCACTATAAAGCCAGAGGGCACTAGGTTTCCCGCTCTCTCTGGACCCAGCCACTGAGACAGTCAGAGTTCGTGAGCATTAGCCAGTGCAAACACCATGTGGTAGCTAGTAAGTCTGGTTAGGCTAGTACCAGGTCTCCAGTCAAGTCAGTATAGTGTCAACCCACAGTTGAACATGTATAGTAGTTAAGATGTTAAACAAAATCGTGTTGCATCTTATCAAGTGTTGGAGGTCTGTCTCTCGCTACACTGCATAAAGTGTAGTCCACGGCGACCCAGCCTGCCTAACACATCAGCATTTATTAGACTTTGGTTGTTTCATACATGCCTCAGCTGTCTGGACCCTAAGTTCCAGAATTCCCTCCCGAATCTTTTTATCTCTCCGCCTCTCTCTCCTCCACTGAGACAGTCCTTGAAACCTAACTTGTCCCAATGTTTTTTTCTCCGGCTCAGAGACAGCTTTTTCTGTCTGCTTTTGCTCTTGTCAAGAACCCTGGGATTTTTACTATCTTCAGGGTGCTAGATAAATAAGACCATAAGACGTAGGAGCAGAATTAGACCATGCGGTCCATCAATCTGCTCCACCACTCGATCATGGCTGATATGTTTCTCATTCCCATTCGCCTGCTTTTATATTACTTGGAGTAATATATGTTATTCATTTGTTTATGCCGAGTTGTACTTAACTTTGATGATGATGAATACTCAAAGTCATCCAGTGATAACAAGTAATTTATTGAGTAACTAATCAATTAACTTGTGAGTTCGATTCTTCAATACTTTTACTAGTCGTCAAATTAAACAAGATAGAATTAAATTAACTATGAACTTTGCACTCTGAGCTAACTCTATTTCTGTTCTCTAGCCACAACACACCCGAAGAGAGCGGGAAAACAGATTGAGCTTGTATTTATACTCCCTGTTAGTATTGCCCTCTAGTGATCTTCTGGCTGTACTGACTACATGTTAACCCTTCACGTATTAAAAAAAAAAATTTAGAGTACCCAATCATTTTTTTCCAATTAAGGGGCAATTTAGCATGGCCAATCCACCTAGCCTGCTCATCTTTGGGTTGTGGGGGTGAAACCGACGCAAACACGGGGAGAATGTGTAAACTCCACATGGACAGTGACCCAGAGCCGGGATTGAACCTGGGACCTCAGCGCCGTAAGGCAACAGGGCTAACTCATTGTACCACCGTGCTGCCTCAACCCTTCATGTGTATACATATACAGAGATCACTACACCTGCCTCTCCCAATGCAAGTCATTGTGGTTGCTAAAAGATTCCAGATGCTGACTGTGTTCAGGCATCTACCTCATGGTTAAAGTTACTGCTTAAAATCAAAAGGGCAAAACTGGAATCTTGTGGTGATGTTTCATCAGCCAGCGCTCTGGGTTTATTGGCCCGCACTTGACAGGAATCCTTGGCTGACAGATTTATTGCATGTAAAGCTGGAACAGGAAAAGGTCACTCAGCCCCCAGACTCTTCCACCACTCAACAAGATCATGGCTGAATGTACCTTAATAGCCTGACCTAGCGATCAATTTCAACTTTGAAAATTTTAATTGACATGAGCAGCTTTTTGGGGTAAAAGCATATCAGATTTCCACTAACCAATGTGCGTGGAGGTACTTCCTGACCTCCATTAATTGTAGTTTTAACCTGGGATTTCTAATGGTGGGTTTACATTGTAATGGGTGAGGGGAAACTCGGCACAAATATGGCACAATATTGTAGAGCGACCATTGCTGTGACTCATTCTCATGGCCTATTTTACACGCTTGAGTAGAATTTAAATGGAATATTGTCACCTGTTGAGTCAGGATACTCTGCCAAGTGTTGGTGACAGAGGAGCCTGTACCTTAGCTGTCAATGATTGTCACTGTTGTAAAAATTGTGAAAAGTTTGAACTCCAGTGAAGACCACGGAATCACAGAATGGTTACAGCCCTGAAGGAGGCCATTTGGCCCATCGTGCTGGCACCTGCTGGACATGCTGGTACGTGCGGGACTGTCAACATTTGGAGGGGACAGATCTAGTCCCGGAGCGAGGCCAGGCTGAAAGCATATCAGGACAGCGAGGCCGCTTTCAGGGGAGGTTTCACACACCAGTTCCTGGCTTCACCACACTCCAGCTGCTGGGCCAATAAAAGCCGTAGCTGTGGACTCACTGAAACAATTAGATGACATGCGGGCCCCATTAGCGAGGCAGCACATCAAAAGACTCCAGCTGCATCCGCATAGCCACAGGCTAACAGGCTGTTGGAGATGGTATTTATTCCAAAACTGGGTTTCTTTTTTCAAACTAATACCTGGTCGAGCAGAATAATCGATCTTTATTTTCTCCTGTCACATAGATCTGAAAAACAAAAGATATTCCTTTCTATTCATTTTTCCTTTTAAGAATGATTGGGGCCTGAGGTGGGAGTCGGGGAATCTATATGGGGTGGCGGGGGGGGGGGGGTCGGGTGGTGCGACCACAGCCTCAGGATGAGGAGCCGGTCATTTAGGACCAAGATGAGGAGCAGTTTCTTAAGATTTATGAATATTTGGAATTCTCTACCCAGACGGATGCGGATGTTCCTTCATTGAATATATTCATAAGGCTGGGATAGACAGGCTTTTGACTCTCGGGGAATGAAGGGATATGAGGAATGGACGGGAAGAGTGGTGGTGAACCTTCTCCTTGAAATACTGAAGTTTGCGTGGTCAGGGGGCGGGATTTTCTAGCTCTTCCCGCTGGCAGAATCTTGTTGCCTCGCTGAATGTGACCCCCCTACCCCCATGGCCGCTACCCTGGCGGTGCGGTCGACGAGCAGTGCAAATGGTCATTGGCTTCGGCAGAAGTGGAAGATTCCATTGGTGAGCAATGCCGATCCACCTCTGCCATCGGGAAACCTGCCACAGGGGCGGGTGGGCGGGGGTGGGGAGCAGAAAATCCCAGCCAAGGCGTTCATCTTATTGTTCCAACTGAGCAGTGTGCAAGGTCAATTCAGTTCAGAGTAAACTGGAGTCGGGTATGGGCCAGACAATGTTAGCATGGGAGGAGTCTTTTCCTGAACAACAAAATCTACTTCCTGCAATTGTGTACCATCTTTAATATTGTAAAACATCCCAAAGTGCACCACAGGAACATTATCAGACACAATATGAACTGAGCCACCTATGGAGATATCAGGACAGCTGACCAAAAGCTTGGTCAAAGAGGTAGGTTTTAAGAAACAACTTAAGGGATGAGATAGAGACAGGGAGGCTGAAAGTGTTTAATCTAGGGAATTCCGGAATTTAGAGCCGATGCGGTCATTAATTGTGGAGTGATTAAGCTAGGCGATGAGCTAGAGAACAGGAAGGGGCAAGACCAAGGAGAGATTTGAACACAAAGATATGACTTTTAAGAACAGTCAGTCTGGGAGCCAATTTATGTGACACCCAGAAACAAGGTGAAAGGAACGTTGAGTGAGTTAAGATGTGAGCAGCAGAGTTAATTGGAATGAGTTTATGATTATGGAGGGGGAAGGTGGAGGCTGGTCATGAGAGCTTTGGGATAGTTAAATCTAATGTTTCAGCAGTAGATGAGCTGAGACAGTGGAGACAGATGATAATATGGAGATGGAAGTAGTCAGACTTGGTGATGGACTGGCAGTGAGATCAGAAGATTTGCTCAGGTCAAATGTGCAAAGGCTGATCCAATCCATGGCCGGGATTCTCCGAAATCCCGGCCAAGTGTTGACGCCGGCATCAAAACTGGCATGATAGACACCGGCGTCAACGGACCTCCAGGCCCAGGCATTCACCCCTTCCTAGGGGGCTAGAACGGCGGCGGAGTGCTGTGCGCTGCTCCGGCACCGAAAGCCTGCCCGCCATGGTCGGCGCAGGACCACCCATGCGCGCCACGGCCGTCTCCACGCCAGCCCAAGGGGAACATGGTGGAGCCTGAAAGGGGCTCGGCGCAGAGAAACATAGGCCCACCCTGGAATGAGCCCGCCTGCCAATCGGTTGCCCCTGATCGCGGGCCTGGCCACTGTGGAGCCCCCCCCCAGAGTGGGCTCCCCCCTCCCCACCCCCCCACCAGGACGGCCCCTGCAGCCAGATCGCCGAGGTCCCGCCAGGTAGGACCATACGTAAACAATGCCAGCGGGACTCGGCCCGTCGAGCGCGGAGAATCGCCGTGGGGGCCGCTATTAACGGCTCCCGACCGGTGCTGTGGCAACTGCGCCAGCGCAATTGCTGCCGATTGCCCGGTCGGCGGAGAATTGGTGGCCCGGCGTCAGAGCGGCGTGGCGGGATTCGTGCACCCTCCTCCCGGCAATTCTCCGACCCGGCCTCAGTCGGAGAATCCCGGCCCATATTTATCATGATCAACTGTAACCCAGCTTATCAAACACTAAAACTGGTTAAAGTCAGTTTAAGAAAACAACGCCCCGAATCTCTGCATTAATCATTCTCTTTCCATTTCCAGAGAGAACTTCAACTGAAGAACTAATGCTGAAGTTAAGAATAATCGGGTTCAGCCTCACACAGTAGCATAAGAATATAAAAGATAGGAACTGGAGTCAGCCATTTGGCCCTTTGAACCTGCTCCACCGTTCAATAAGATCATGGCTAATGTTCTATCCCATCTCCACCTTCCTGCACTATCTGCAGGTATCTTAATTCCCTTAGTATCCCAAAATCTATTGACTCCTGTCTTGAATATAATCAGTGACTGCGCATCTACAGCACTCTGTGTACAGAATTCCAGATATTCAGAAGCCTTTGTGTGAAACAATTTCACCTCAGCTCAGGCCTAAATAGCCAACCCTTTGTTCTGAGATTGTGATCACATCTTCAAGATTCTCCAGCCAGGGGAAACATTTTCTCAGCTTCTACTCTGTCAAAACCTGAAGAAATGTTTTCAATGTTTCAATTTTCTAGTGTCGAGTGAATATATTGTCTGCTCAATCTCCCCTCATCCCAGGAATCAGTCTAGTGAACCTCTGTTGGGACTTCCTCAAGGGTAATCATGCCCTTCCTCAGCTAAGGAGATGAAATCTGCAATCAGTGCTTCAGGTATAACTTTAATAAAGGCGAGAGAAGTCCATCGAGTAAACAAAACAAGACATTTATTTATAAGATGAATTATTTACATGAGGCCTCACTGGGCCCTCTCTCTGTGTTGGTCGGTTCCTGACTGGCCGACCTTTTATATCACATGGTTAGCAGCCCTGTAGCTAGTGGGGGAGCTCATACTCCTCGAGCAACATGGGGGAAACAATTGAACCCGCCCCACATTCCTCCCACAGTCCAAAGATGTGCAGATTAGGTGGATTGGACATTCTAAATTACCCCTTAGTGTCCAAAATGTCAGATGGGACTACTGGGTTACAGGGATAGGGTCGAATCGGGGTGTGGGCAGGGTTGGGATGGGACGTAGGTAGGGTACTCTTTCAAAAGGTTGGTGCAGACATGATGGTCCGAGAGGCCTCGTTCTACACTGTAGAGATTCAAACTCCTATTTATTGACTGCATATCCACCTTCAACACCATAATCCCAGCAAAGCTCACAGCAAAGTTCAGAAACCTAAGACTTGGCTCCTCACTCCTCAACTGGATCCTCGCCTTTCTGACCCACAGACCACAATCAGTAAGAATAAAAAACAACACCTCCTCCACAATAGTCCTTAATACCGGGGCCCCACAAGGGTGCGTACTTAGCCCCCTACTATACTCCCTGCACACAGACGACTGCATGGCAAAATTTGGTTCCAACTCCATCTACAAGTTTGCTGACGACACGACCATAGTGGGCCGGATCTCGAATAACGATGAGTCAGAATACAGGAGGGAGATTGAGAACCTGGTGGAGTGGTATAACGACAACAATCTCTCCCTCAATGCCAGCAAAACTAAAGAGCTGGTCATTGACCTCAGGAAGCAAAGTACTGTACTTTGTACTTCATACTGTAAAGTACTGCAAACCCTGTCAGCATCAACGGGGCCGAGGTGCAGATGGTTAACTGCTTCAAATTTCTAGGGATGCATCATCACCAAAAATCTGTCCTGGTTCACCCACGTCGACGCTACCACCAAGCAAGCACAACAGCACCTATACTTCCTCAGGAAACTAAGGAAATTCGGCATGTCCACATTAACTCTTACCAACATTTACAGATGCACCATAGAACTGCACTGGGGCTGGTTTAGCTCACAAGGCTAAATCGCTGGCTTATAAAGCAGACCAAGCAGGCCAGCAGCACGGTTCGATTCCCGTACCAGCCTCCCCGGACAGGCGCCGGAATGTGGCGACTAGGGGCTTTTCACAGTAACTTCATTGAAGCCTATTCGTGACAATAAGCGATTTTCATTTCATTCATTTCATAGAAAGCATCCTATCAGGCTGCATCACAGCCTGGTATGGCAACTGCTCGGCCCAAGGCCGTAAGAAACTTCAGAGAGTCATGAACACCGCCCAGTCCATCACACAAACTCGCCTCCCATCCATTGACTCCATCTACACCTCCCGCTGCCTGGGGAAACCAGGCAGCATAATCAAAGACCCCGCCCACCCAGCTTACTCACTCTTCCAACTTCTTCCATCGGGCAGGAGATACAAAAGTCTGAGAACACGCATGGACAGACTCAAAAACAGCTTCTTCCCCGCTGTTACCAGACTCCTAAATGACCCTCTTATGGACTGACCTGATTAATACTACACCCCTGTATGCTTCACCCGATGCCGGTGTCTATGTATTTACATTGTGTACCTTGTGTTGCCCTATTATGTATTTTCTTTTTCTTTTCTTTTCATGTAGTTAATGATCTGTTTGAGCTGCTCATACAAAAATACTTTTCACTGGACCTCGGTACACGTGACAATGAACAAATCCAATCCAATGTGTTCCGTGAAAATTATTACAATAACCTCACCAATGTCCTGTGTAATTGTAATTTTATTCACCAATTCCTTTGTAAAGAAAGCTTAATTATCATTTGCCTTCTTTGTTGCGGGCTGCAGCTGCTTGTTAACTTTCTGTGATTCATGTACATGGACTCCCAGGTCTCCCAGACTGCAGACATTTTCCAGTCTCACAATTCAAAAGGTATTCTGGCCAGGATCCTCCGTTTGAGAGACTAAGTGCTGATGCCGGGATTGAATCACGAGTTCTACGTCGACGAAAGCGGTGGCAACCCCAGAGCGATTCAGGACACGTTAATTCGCTAGCACTGGTGCCATGTGGAACTAGTGTAATTCCAATGAACGGTGGCATCTGATTCATCAGAGTTGAGGTTGGCACTGGACAACCTGACAGGCTGTAGCTGCATATAAACACCCCACTCCCCACACACGCTCATTCCAAACAAGGTGATGCCACCCCGAAGAGTGACCCCGAGATTCACAGATACTGAGCTGGAGACATTGTTGGATGACATGGAGGAGAGGTGGGACACCCTGTTCTCTGCAGTGGGAAGGAGGCTACCACCCTCAGGCGTAAACCAAACCTGGGTACAGCGCCACGGGCACCACTGCCAGGACTGGATAGCGGTGCAGGAAGAAGCTGCACAACCTCCTCAGGGTGGCCTGGATGAGTCACCGCCTTGTGCCCCTGACACCAGCCCCGTCCCACACATCCATAGACTCAAAGCTCCTCCCCCTCTCTGCCACACCCCCATGTGGTCCCTACCAGGAGGACCGGTAGGCAGTGCTGGGTGAGGGTGAGCAACCCCCAAGCTAGCCAGAATGAGCCACCTCCACCATCATGCGACTGGCACCGTGCCCGGCCCACACACCCGTCACCCTTAGAGGGCGATTGGAACCCCACCCGCCAGCAGTGTGCCCGCACCCCACCCTGCACCACATGTCAACACCCATAACGGCCGCCATGGATGGGAGAATGTGGTCCACAACTGCAGGGTAAGACAGAGGTCCAGAGGGGGCCCCTCCAACTTGTGGCCCCTCACTGCTGAGAGAAGGGGCCATTGGACCTAGTCGGTGGCCCCGAAGAGCAGACAGTCACCTAGGCACAGTCAGCATTGGGGAAGTAAGTAAGCCCCCCATGTTTTGCGCTGACCCTACGGCAATCCTCAATCTATCATATGTCCTATGTATCTATTGTTTGTCCTCTGTTTTTTCATGCATGGAACGATCTGTCTGGACTGAACGCAGTACCATGCTTTTCACTGTACCTCGGTACATGTGACAATAAACCCAAATCCAATCCAGGTTAATATATTACTCCAAATCTCATAAGATCATGGACAGAATTCTCACAAAAAATGACAAAAGTGGGGTTTCTCCGGGTCCGCTAGTTAGTGGCAGGTTTTGCAATGGTCCGTTGAATCGGGCTTCGGGCTAAAAACATGTTTCTTTCCAGGCGTCTAACCCATCGCAAGTCTCCCGGTTCCTGACCAGACCCACCGGGTTTCTCCCTCAGATCTGGAGGGAAAATGCTAAATCCTCATCTGCATTCATTTGAATGCAATTATCTGGTTGGAACCCACTTCACTGGTCTGTGATGCTCACTGCCCCCCCCCCCCCCCCCTCCACCTATGTTTATCCCCTCTCTCCTGTGAGCTGTGTCTCTCTCTGCTCATCCCCTCTCTCCTGTGAGCTGTGTCTCTCTCTGCTCATCCCCTCTCTCCTGTGAGCTGTGTCTCTCTCTGCTCATCCCCTCTCCCCTGTGAGCTGTGTCTCTCTCTGCTCATCCCCCCTCTCTCCTGTGAGCTGTGTCTCTCTCTGCTCATCCCCTCTCTCCTGTGAGCTGTGTCTCTCTCTGCTCATCCCCTCTCCCCTGTGAGCTGTGTCTCTCTCTGCTCATCCCCCCTCTCTCCTGTGAGCTGTGTCTCACTCTGCTCATCCCCCTCTCTCCTGTGAGCTGTGTCTCTCTCTGCTCATCCCCTCTCTCCTGTGAGCTGTGTCTCTCTCTGCTCATCCCCCTCTCTCCTGTGAGCGGTGTCTCTCTCTGCTCATCCCTCTCTCCTGTGAGCTGTGTCTCTCTCTGCTCATCCCCCCTCTCTCCTGTGAGCTGTGTCTCTCTCTGCTCATCCCTCTCTCCTGTGAGCTGTGTCTCTCTCTGCTGATCCCCTCTCTCCTGTGAGCTGTGTCTCTCTCTGCTCATCCCCCTCTCTCCTGTGAGCGGTGTCTCTCTCTGCTCATCCCTCTCTCCTGTGAGCTGTGTCTCTCTCTGCTCATCCCCTCTCTCCTGTGAGCTGTGTCTCTCTCTGCTCATCCCCTCTCTCCTGTGAGCTGTGTCTCTCTCTGCCCATCCCCTCTCTCCTGTGAGCTGTGTCTCTCTCTGCTCATCCCCCTCTCTCCTGTGAGCTGTGTCTCTCTCTGCTCATCCCCCCTCTCTCCTGTGAGCTGTGTCTCTCTCTGCTCATCCCTCTCTCCTGTGAGCTGTGTCTCTCTCTGCTCATCCCCTCTCTCCTGTGAGCTGTGTCTCTCTCTGCTCATCCCCCTCTCTCCTGTGAGCGGTGTCTCTCTCTGCTCATCCCTCTCTCCTGTGAGCTGTGTCTCTCTCTGCTCATCCCCCCTCTCCTGTGAGCTGTGTCTCTCTCTGCTCATCCCCTCTCTCCTGTGAGCTGTGTCTCTCTCTGCCCATCCCCTCTCTCCTGTGAGCTGTGTCTCTCTCTGCTCATCCCCCTCTCTCCTGTGAGCGGTGTCTCTCTCTGCTCATCCCTCTCTCCTGTGAGCTGTGTCTCTCTCTGCTCATCCCCTCTCTCCTGTGAGCTGTGTCTCTCTCTGCTCATCCCCTCTCTCCTGTGAGCTGTGTCTCTCTCTGCTCATCCCCCTCTCTCCTGTGAGCGGTGTCTCTCTCTGCTCATCCCTCTCTCCTGTGAGCTGTGTCTCTCTCTGCTCATCCCCTCTCTCCTGTGAGCTGTGTCTCTCTCTGCTCATCCCCTCTCTCCTGTGAGCTGTGTCTCTCTCTGCTCATCCCCTCTCTCCTGTGAGCTGTGTCTCTCTCTGCTCATCCCCTCTCTCCTGTGAGCTGTGTCTCTCTCTGCTCATCCCCTCTCTCCTGTGAGCGGTGTCTCTCTCTGCTCATCCCCTCTCTCCTGTGAGCTGTGTCTCTCTCTGCTCATCCCCTCTCTCCTGTGAGCTGTGTCTCTCTCTGCTCATCCCCCTCTCTCCTGTGAGCTGTGTCTCTCTCTGCTCATCCCCTCTCTCCTGTGAGTTGTGTCTCTCTCTGCTCATCCCCTCTCTCCCGTGAGCTGTGGCAGGCATGTGATGGGTCAGTTGTTGCTGCTCCTCTTCCAGTTGCAAGTCATCTTGGTCTTCATCTGAGCTTCAAAGTAAAACAACATAAACAGGATCCGTGCCAATCTGATAGCTCACAGCTCTCAAACAGAGATCAGACACACAACCTCTAACAGTGTGAGAGTGACCGCTCAGCACGAGTGCTGGAAGCAAAGCCTCAAACAGACAATCAGCTAAGAGAGGTTCTGTATTTCCTGGTAAATTACCCTCTCACATCTTTATCCCTCACTATTGATGTTTTCTACTTGCCTTGATTTCACTGGCAGGTTCCAAGGAGCCCAAGTAACAGGTGCACCTACAGTTAAATTCCATAAAGCATTTTAGTATTTTGCAATTGACCCATAAACATAGAAAAACTGACAAGTCCTGAACTGGTTGCTTACATGCTGACTAACATGCTGCAGTAAGGGCAACACAGTGTTGCAGTGGTTAGCACTGCTGCCTCTCGGTGCTGAGGACCCGGGTTCGATCCCGGCCCTGGGTCATAGTCTGTGGAGTTGCACATTCTCCCCGTGTCTGCGTGGGTCTCACCCCAACAACCCAAAGATGTGCAGGTTAGGTGGTCTGGCCACGCTAGAAATGCCCCTTAATTGGAAAAATGAAAAAAAAAATGCTGCAGTTAAATGGAAATCTTGAGGGTGTGGGGCGTACAAACGGCATCGACAAACGGCGGGACTGGAAGATTCCACCTCCAGTCAATGGCGGGTCGCCTCTGCTGCAGGCAAATTCGCCATGGCGAGGTGGCAGAAAATCCAGCCCCAGGACCCTGGATGGTTTATTTCTTGCACAGAAAGAAAACAGACCAAAGCTTCTAGATTGTTATCCACCAACGTCCATTCGGGAATAGAATGTGCCACTGCAACATGGTCTGCCAGGCGTGCAGCTCTAACCCTCCTGGGTTAGAAGGCTGATCTGAGTGCCACCAATTCATTCAGCAGGAAAAACAAAGCATTTCGCAACCAACCTTGCTGGGCAACTGGGGATGGAAGATAAATGTTACCTCATCCACATCCTGACAAACAGGTCTGAAGTCACATTTTCTGCATTCCTAGTTCAGGTTTCTGAATTATTAGTCCAGGAACAGAACTTATGCACTATAGTGCCCTGTGAACCTAAGTGTGATAACTCTAGGCGACTTGATGTGGCAAGTATTGAATTAAAGGATTTATTGACAAAGAACAGTATATACGCTCAGGGTTTTAACAGCACTGTCATAATATACACCCGTATATCATGGTGCAGACACACACACTGATTGACACACACTAGGACCAATCAAAACACACAACACCGCAGCCAATCACCAGTTAGAGCACACTCACTATAAAGACAGAGGGCATCAGTTTTCCCGCTCATTCGGGATGCAGAAGGACAGAGCTCACAGCTTACAGCACAGATCCTCACCATGTGCTGAGTGCATAGACTGGTTAGGATAGGCATAGGTCTTTAGTTTAATCTAACATTGTGTTAACCCACAGTGAAAGTATGTTCAACAGTTTATAGTTTAATAAAATAGTGTTGTACTATTTTAAGTGTTGGTAGCCTGTATGTGTTCCACGGATCCAGAGCACCCAACACATCATGGTACCAGTAGTTGAGAGATGTTAGAACTTCTTAGTCCTACCTGCAAGTGATCTGCCTTCCACCAGCATACAGCCATCCTGCAACATGGACAGTGTCCGCCCGCCGCTGCTCCGCATCACCGGCAACCTGGGGTCCAACTGGAAGATCTTCAAACAACGCTTCTAGCTCTACCTTGCAGCCACAGACCTGGAAGCTGCTTCAGACGCCAGGAAGATTGCTCTCTTCCTCTCCACGGCCGGGGATCACGCCATCCACATCTTCAATTCTCTCACCTGTGCCAATGGTGAAGATAAATCTAAATTCAAGACGGTCCTCCTCGTGACATCGAGGTGAATGAAAGTTTCGAGCTCTATGTCTTCCAATAACGTTTTCAGGGTAAGGATGAACCTTTCCAGTCCTTTCTCACCCACCTCCGCATTCTTGCGCAGTCCTGTAACTACGGGTCCACCTCCGACTCCATGATACGCGACCAGATCGTTTTCGGTGTTCAGTCGGACCTCCTACTCCAGCAGCTCCTCAAGGTAAAACAGCTCACCCTAGCGATTGCCATTGAGACCTGTGTGCTCCATGAACACGCCACTAGTCGGTATTCCCACATCCAAGCGGCTGAAACGGCGCGGCAAGGTCCCCACGAGGCAGAACAGGTCCAAGCAATCAAGCAACTCCAGGGCCTCAGCCTGGATGAGAGCGGCCATTTCATGGACTCCCGCGCTTGTGCGCACCGAACGAGGGGACAGCGACGCCGATGAACATACTGTGCAGGCGCGCACCACGTACGATCGCACTGCGCATGCGTACTGACGCCACAACGTGCGGCAACTATGGCTCTGCCCCTTTAAAGCGGCAATGTCCTGCCAAATCTCGACAATGCCTGCAATGTGGCAAACTTGGCCACTATGCTGCTTTATGCAGATCAGCTCAGCCTGCCAACTCTCGTCGCTCCAGCCAGCCTCGCAGGGATGTCCGGGCCATTCAACCCACGGTCACCGAGTCCGATTTGGACCTGCTACCCGATATTGACACCGAGGACCCGAAGGCGCCTTTTCGAGTCGGTATCATTATGAAAAACAGGGTGTCCCTGAAGCAAAGAATCCAGCCTTTACCAGTACACAGCATCGATCCGGACAATGAGTGGTGTGCCACCCTTACGGTCAACCAGAATTCGTCACCCACCTCAGAGACTAAATTTATGAACTTTTCGAATTTATGGACTCTCTGAATTGTTTTGTTGCTTTGTTTGATAATTTTCCTGGTTTGTATATAATGTTGATCTCGTTACTCTTGTTGCATACTGTTTATCTACACTAGGCACCTTCCCTTGTAAATAGCTTAGTCTTATGTACATAGTCCTGTAAATATGTCTTCGCACCCCACACGTAGTTCCGAACATTATCACCACACATTATTTATTTCCACAAACATTTTTTTATAAAAGGGGGATGTCATAATATACACCAGTATATCATGGTGCAGACACACACACTGATGGACACACAGCAAGACCAATCAACATGTATAACACCGCAGCCAATCACCAGTTAGAGCACACTCACTATGAAGACAGAGGGCATCAGTTTTCCCGCTCATTCGGGATGCAGCCTCTCAGAAGGACAGAGCTCACAGCTTACAACACAGAACCTCACCGTGTGCTGAGTGCATAGACTGGTTAGGATAGGCATAGGTCTTTGGTTTAATCTAACATCGTGTTAACCCACAGTAAAAGTATGTTCAACAGTTTCTAGCTTAATAAAATAGTGTTGTACTATTTTAAGCGTTGGTAGCCTGTATGCATTCCCCGGATCCAGAGCATCCAACACATCAAGCACAACTATATAGGTCCACTCCTAACAATGTTCTAGCTCCAACTGCCAACCTCCGGCCTCCAGGTTCGCGCTCGCGTTCCAACGGTTCCAACCACCACATGACCCGTGAAGTATCGCCCATCAAAGGCGCCACACCAGCACATCCTCTCCCCCAACTTCTGGGACTACCTATGATACGACAGAAAGAAAAAAACATAGGCAGACAAACAACAATATTACCCCAGGAAGGGCACCAGGGAAAGAGAGTTCATAACGTTAGTCTGTCCGGAGACTTCTGGACCCTTGTGGAATGCCACTATTCTGTCAGGAGTTCTTCAGCAGCTGATCAGCCAGGTTACCTTGATGTAGTGGACGTGCTGACCATCTCTGGAACCAGACCCTTGCTGGCCCTTTCTTCTGGCTCAGCCACCGAAGCCGGAGGCCTCACTGAAGACATAGAAATCTCTGGTTCGGGGCAGGTGCATACGAGCGTCATGTGGGGCACACTTGCTGGTCTCCTGGAGCTGGCTCTACTCACTTGCTTAAGTGATCAACATACTTCTTTACTCGATGGCCCTGTGCCTCTGCCACATATGAGACTGGCCCTGTCTTCGCCACAACTCTCCCTGGCACCCAGCTGGGTCCGCCACCGAAATTCTCTGCCTAAACGAGGTTGTCAACATGAAATGATATGTCCCTTTTCTGAGAGTCATGATACTCTTTCGTGGAGGTTTGCCCAGCCTCCACCCATCCCAACAAATTTGGGACACTATGTCTAAATGGGTATGCAAGTACCGGCCCATTAGCAAATTTGCAGGCCTGACCCCGATGATGGTATGAGGTGAGCTGTTGTAAGACAACAAAAAACTTACCAATCGCAATGGCAATGGCCTATGAGCCTGTTTCTTCATGAAAGCCTTGTGTGTCTGCATGACTCGCTCTGCCAACCCATTCGAGGTGGGCTGGTAGGGGGCTGACCTAACATGCCAATGCCATGAGTCTTAACAAAAGTCTGAAATTCGTCAGCCATGAATGCTGTTCTGTTGTCTGATCCCAACACTTCGGGAAAACCATGGATTGCAAATATCTGCCTCAATTTGTCAATAGTACATGTAGCTGTAGTGGATCTCATGAGCTGAACATCCAGCCACTTGGAATGGGCAACTACTAAGGTTAGGTACATGCGCCCCAAAAAAGGCCCAGCAATATCTATGTGAAGTCGTGACCAGGGACGGCCTGGCCACTCCCAAGGTTGAATGTTCACTGGTGGTGGTAATGCTTGCTGGGTCTCACACTGCCCAACCATTTATTTAATTTTCCTGTCAATGCCAGGCCACCAGACTTGGATTCTGTCCAATGTGTTCATCCTGCTCTGGTCAGGATGTATATCATGTAACTCTTGGATAAGTGGCTGTCGCCCTGGGGGTGGTCCTGCTGCTGGCAGGGCTGGCCGAGGTGGATGGAGCAGGTAAGTCACCCCTCTCTCCCTCACCGCTCCTTCCTGAGACCTCATCATGTGTCTTGTCTTGTGTCTTGCAGGATCACCATCAGATGACGACATTCCGTTCGGCAGGACCCCGCCCCCAGCCACAACCTCAGCATACCCTGGAGGGGCAGTCCGTGGATGACACTCACCTTTCAGCACTGCATTCAACTGCACCCTCCACCATCGTAGAGACTATCACCTAGGTGGGGCATTTTAGTGAAGAGGCTCCTGGGACACTTTCTGATGTGCACTTTCTGCGGCACATCAGATGGAGCTAGGAACTCCGGAGGGAGAGAGAAGTCAGAGGGCTGCCCAATCCCTGGACATCACTGCACGGTTTCTCAGGGTAGTGTCCTAGACCCAACCATCTTCAGCTGCTTAATTAATGACCTCCCTTCCATCATAAGGTCAGACGTGGGGATGTTCACAGATGACTGTACAATGTTCAGCCACCATTCGCGACTCCTCAGATAATGAAGCAGTCCATGTCCAAATGTAGCCAGGCCTGGACAAGTCAGGAGTGTAATGGAATACAATTTTAAACAATTTTACAATCTTTGCGTACCTTCTATCTCTCCCTCAGCAGCCATGGCACTGAGTCTCCGTTTGTAAATACCTGTAGTAAATTGCACCCACGTGACCTCCGCCTGACATGGGCAGAGCATCGCGGAGCATACTGGGTCAAACCCGGTAATGATATGTAAACACCTGCAAATACCGGTTTCGCATGCCGCCACCAGCAAGGATCCTGGAGCATGGCTTTCAGATCGGCACCGGGCACACACTCGATTATCAGCGAATGCTCGATTCTCTGCCCGACCGAGATTTGTGCTTCAGGCGTCGCGGGGCAGAAATTTCAGGCCAGTGTCTCTCCAGTGTACACCCGCAAAAAGGCCTCAGACGTAAGGCTCTCCCTTCTGGAGATATTTGAGTGTTCTTTCATCCATGACAGTGACCTTCATTTTCAGAAGGCGGCCATTGACCATTAAGACAACCTCAGTGGGAGGTATGTGGTGATTGTAGATCTGTGTAGATGCAATACAACTGAGCAAGCACTAGAGGGAGCACGGGAGAGCTATAAATACAGAGGAACAGGAAATGAGGGCACACTTCACAGAAGGGAGAACTGGTAGCAAGACACAGGCAGGCAGCATTGAGGCAGCTGTAAGTTGAGCACTGAAGACAGAACAAACTCACAATAAAGCATCTACTCCAACTTTGAGACTACGAGCTTTATTAAGACACAAGGAACAACACATGGTACCCAGGAGTGGCTTCAGTCGCTTACTACAAGATTACTCAGCTGCAGACAGAAAGACCAAAATGGCAAGAAAAACTCCTACCGGGCATTCGACTTGGGAAGACCTCGCTTATTCGATGATGTGGGTTGGAACCCCACCTCAGCTGGACTTAACCGGTAATGTAAATAATGTCTGGAAAAGATTTAAACAAGTGTTTGATATATATATCATAACTAATGATTTAGCAGCAGCCTCAGACGAAATGAAAATAGCACTGCTCATCGCAGGACATGAAGCTAGAGAAGTATATAATGGCTTTAAATACTCGAAAGCTGAAGACAGCAACAACTTACAAATAATACTAAAAAAATTTGAAGAGTACTGTATGGAATTTGAACAGCACTGTATGCTCAGAGGCCAAACTGCACAGGGACTGAGTGATGCAAAACTCAAACAATCACTATCAGAACAGAAATGGTTCAGTCTAGAAATCGCGAGTGAAAAGTACAGATCAAAAGGAAACAGTAACTTGAATTTCTCACATAGACAAAACGCTGAAATCCAGTTGAGATCAAAAGGAAGAAGTAACTTGAATTTTTCACAAAGACAAAACGCTGAAATCCAGTTCAGATCGAAAGGAAAAGGTAACTTAAACTTTTCAGAAAGAAAAAACGCTGAAATCCGCTGTAAAATGGCGTCAGAGCACATTTTACAGTCTCTGGGGAACAAAGGACGAAAATCTGCATCTGCGCATGCGCAGGAAACAGAAACAGCGCATGCGCAGTTACAATCAGCAGTAGACACAAAACCGCACAGTAAAGGAAGGCCGATTTGCGCATGCGCAATCGATTCCTACGCATGATGTCACAAGCGTCATGATGTCTGAGGATCCGGACCACGCCCACTTAAAAGGGAAATGCCCGAAAATTAAAAACAAGATACTTAAAGCTGTAAAACCCAATTTTCTTACCTCAAAAGACAGAAAAACGCCTGAACTTAAACCAGCAGTTGAAAATAACTCTCACAACACCCTGGAACAAGCAGTCTGCGCCACCCAAAGTGAAGAGAACAAAAACAATACCAAATCCGAAACAAAAAAAATGATTTGTTTTTCGAACAATACTACTCAGACATGGCTGAGTTATTCGGATATGCAAAAAATGATGAAGAAAACGATACCAAATCCGAAGCAAAAAAAGATGATTTGTTTTTCGAACAATACTACTCAGACATGGCTGAGTTATTCGGATATGCTGATCACAGCATCAGCAACACGGTCGCAAAGCTCAACACGACTCTACTCGTGGTAGCTGAATCCAACACCATGGTGCCATAGCAGATCGTCGATACATTGGATGACAGCAATACCCAAGACGAAGACGACGCCACACAGAGAGCACAGAAAGACTCCACAGAGAGAGCGATGACAGGCTCCACAGTGAGAGTGATGAAAGACTCCACAAAGAGAGTGACGCGAGCCTCCACAGACAGCTCGTTGAAAGACTCCAAAATGGAAGCAAGCAAACACTCCCTGGTGAACACCATGCATGAACAAGACCATGAATGTCAACCCACTGTCTCTGAGTAACCGCAAGCAGACTATGAAAGTCTACCAAGCTCACATAATCAAGAAGAAGACAATGTAAATCTACACACTGCAAGCGAAAACAGTGACAAGGTGATCACACTTGACATACAGGAGGTGCAGGATCACAGCGAGACTGACAGTTCCCAGCTCGTCTGTACAGAAGCACAGAGTAGGGCCACCCAAGAGTCCAGAGAGACCACGTCAATAGAAACCATGAAGATTTTGACTCCAGAAGAGGAGCACCAAGAGTCCAGAGAGACCACGTCAATTGAAATCTTGAAGATTTTGACTCCAGCAGAGGAGCACCAAGAGTCCAGAGAGACCACGCCAATAGAAATCGTGAAGATTTTGACTCCAGAAGAGGAGCACCAAGACCAACAAGAAAATGAAGTCATGAAGAATTTGACTCCAAAAGAGGAGTACAAAGGAAGCAAAGAAGAGGAATCAAATCCACCACAAATGACTGATGTCACCAGCATCAATGCAACATCAGATCATTCTCACCATTCTCTAGACAAAACGTTCAATGTAACAGATTCCACAAAGGACATTCGCACCAATAACTGTGACAATGCCTCAAATTATCCACACGGGACATTCATTGAGCACAACAAGAAAAACAACAACCACAAGAAGCAGAGCAGAAACAAGAACAACAACAGCAAGAACAAAAGCAACATGAAGCGCGATAAGAACAACAAAAATCGCAAGAAGCACTGCATAAACAAGAACAACATCAACAACAAAAACTACAAGAAGAACAACAAAAATTACAAGAAGCATAACAAAGACAACAACAAGCACGACAAGAACCAAGACAGAAATGACAAAAACAACAAGAATGACAATGAAAACAACAAAGACAGAAACGACAAAAACAGCAACAAGAACGACAACGAAAACATCAAAGACAGAAACAACAACAATGAAATTACGACTTGTACAAAATTGTACAACTCTGCACATGAAGTACAATGCCACAGCACACTGCAAAACAATGACAAGACTACAAACATGTCATGGGATGACAACGAATCTCACAAACTCACATCTGCTTCAGAACAAGCAAGCACACCAGCTTTCAAGGCAGATGACACACTAAATCGATACCACAAGCACAAAAAAAAGTCCATGTCAGTCAACATCAGTGGTTCGACCATGCAAACACCTCGGGATGACGTATTGGTTACTTAAAATAACAAGAACACCGACAACATTCACAACGGAGTTGCAATATCAATATCACCACGTCAACAACGAAAAAGAAAAAACTCAATGAACAAATTCATCAAGTTTGGACTCATAAATGATTTTATTAAGATTGGACTCATAAATATAAATTGGCTTTGTAAAATATGTAATAGCACCATCACTTGTATAGATACACATATCGTAAGTAATCTAACTGTTTTGTACAATTTTCTTTAACAATGTACAGAAAATATGTAAAGAAAAAAGGGGGGATGTGGTGATTGTAGATCTGTGTAGATGCAATACAACTGAGCAAGCTCTAGAGGGAACACGGGAGAGCTATAAATACAGAGGAAGAGGAAGTGAGGGCACACTTCATAGAAGGGCGAACTGGTAGCAAGACAGCAAGACAGCATTGAGGCAGCTGTAAGTTGAGCACTGAAGACAGAACGAACTCACAATAAAGCATCTACTCCAACTTTGAGACTACGAGCTTTATTAAGACACAAGGAACAACACAACCTTCATTTTCAGAGGGCGGCCAATGACCATTAAGACAACCTCAGTGGGAGGTATCTTGTTGATTTGGACCTGATTGAGTGTGTATGCTTTGGATTCCTCCTTTGATTCCTCCACCAGCTTAAATACAGGGGTTGTTTTCAATCATAGAACATAGAACATAGAACAGTACAGCACAGAACAGGCCCTTCGGCCCTCAATGTTGTGCCCTCATCATTTGTAGTTTCACTCTGCACTTAGCCCTTGGGTTCCCCTTTCTCTTGCATCTGAAGCAGGTGAAATTCTTGCACCGGCAAGTCTCTTGGCAGTGGTTTCCCCCACACCGAAACATGCCTGAGACCCTGGTTCTGAACGATTCTTCTCAGGCTCTGCTGCGCTCGCACACGGGCTGTTCCTAGTAGCAGCCGTTTCTCACCATCACTGGTTCAACTCATTCTGCACAACTTGGAGCTCACTAACGTCTTGCTCAGCGCACCCTGTCACTTGTGCCATCTCCACAGCTTTGTCTACTGAAATATTGGTTTCAGCAAGCAGTTTCTTTTGGATGCTGAGCTTGTTGATTCCACAAACTAAACGATTCCTCAACATTTTCCCCTCACGGAGGCCTGAACTCACAGTGGTCAGCCAGCTGTGGGAATCTGGTCACAGACCTGGAGACCATCTCTCCTGGCTCCCGAATTAGCGGAGTGGGATTTTTACCTTTGCATGATAACTGACGGTCAGAGGCTATAGTGAACCTTGGCTATATTGACCAGCTGGTTGAAGGTTTTTGTGCCTGGCGCTTGAGGTGATATCTGTGGGCTCCGGATGTACACAGTATCATCTTCTGCTTTGCCTCAGTTGTTATTTTGTTTGCCGCAAAAAAATGCAACCTCTCAACTTTGGGATTGCATGGTTCTATTTTCCTGAAAGGCAGTACCTTTAACGGAATCTGTACCATTTTGTTTTGGGCTTCGAATGTTAACACTCCTCCCCCTGCAACTCTGCACTGCGGGCTTTCAACGACTGATCTGGTTTGTCCACAGCGCCAGTGTAATAACTTGACGTGACTCAATGTGGCAAATAGTGACCTCAAGGACTTATTGACTAAGAACAACTATATATGCTACAGATTGTAACAGCAAAGCCATACATCCTAACAATGGCCTGGCTCCAACTGCCCAACCTCTCACCCCGGGTTTGCATGCTTGTGCTCTAACGGCTCCGGCCTGGCCACATGACCCACGAAGGATTGCCCATCAAAGGGGCCACGTCACCACACTAAGAATTATCTGGCATCTCAGCAGAATGTGTGAATGAAATGTGTCATTCATTTTTACATACACGCCTAATTCTATCCCGCCAACAACTTTCTCAACTCCTCCACTCTTACTAAATCTTCTGACTGCTTATCCAGCATCCAGTACGGGATGAGCAGAAATCTGATCCATTTCAATATTGGGAAGACTGAAGCCATTGTTTTCAGTCCCCACTCCACACTATGTTCCCTAATTACCTCATTAATCCTAACTTTTAACACTACCCCTAAATCCCTAACCTTGATTGCTCTAAGCTCCTGGCTGGTCTCCCACCACTTCCCACCTTCTTTAAACTTGAAGTCATTAAAAATTCTACTGTCATTAACTCACACCAAATCCCATTTCCCTATCAACCCCTGTGCTCGCTGGGGGGGGGGGGGGGGGGGGGGGGTGCTGTGCAGCTTCCAGAAGCGCTGCAGCCAGCGTTTTGCCCTGGCAGATCGTGGAGTAGGCGCGAGCTTAGCGTACCCGCAAAAGTAGCAGCGGGGCCCCACGGATTTATCGGGGCGTCCCGCGGCACGAGCCTGAGGGAAGTCGGGAGCGGCGGGTGGCGGGTGGGAAGCGTGCCAGGAGGCGGCCTGGCCAGGGTCATAGGTGCGAGTGCTTAGATCTGCGACCTCCAGGGAGGCGGAGAGAGTCAGCGTCCCAGTTAAACTGAGTTCGTCTCTTTCCAGCATCCGCTGGCGGATCACGGGAGACAGCATCCCAGCCACGTAAGCGTCTCTGATCAGTAACTCCATGTGCTCTGTAGCCGACACCGCTACACAGGAGCAACCTCTCCCCAGGGCATAGAGGGCCCGGGCGTATTGGCTTAGAGACTCACCGGGGACCTGCTTTCTGGTGGCCAGCAGATGTCGAGCGAATACCTTGTTGACCGGTTTGATGAACTGTCCTTTTAGCTTTTCTGTAGCGTCATCATAATCCGTTTCCTCTTTGATTATTGCGTAAGCGTCGATACCCACGCTGGAGTGGAGGACGTGCAGCTTCTGTGCCCCGGTGGTGGGGGGGGGGGGGGGGTGGTTGTAGATGCTAGGAACCCTTCGAGGCAAGTCAGCCAGAGTTGGAAAAGTTCTGCAGAGTTCGGAGTTTGCGGGCTGATGCGGAGGCATTCGGGCTTGATGCGGAACTCCATCTTCAAAGTCGTAGTCAATTAAATTGATGTACCATCAATTGTACGCGAGGCGAGTGATTTACCAAAGTCTGGCTTTAATTGACTAGAACACAACTCTGCGATCGTCTACAATGGAAAAGGACGATCGTCAGGCGTCTGACCATTTATACCTCGTTAATAGAGGCGTGGTTAACTCAGCCTCTCGGCCAATCGGTCGAGAGGCACATGACCGACCAGAGCCAATGGTAAGCCGACGTTCTGGCCCAATGGCAGACAAGTATGCAGATCATATCACCACACCAGTCAAGCAACATCTTACTTTTAAGATTTTTATCCTTGTTTACAGACCCCATCCATTGCCTCGCCTTCCCCATTTTTGTAATCTCCTTCAGCCGCACAACCCTCCGATAGATCTGTGCTTGTCAAATTTTGCCCTGTTGACCACCCCCAATTATAATCGCTCTGACATTGGCAGCCATGTTTGTAGCTTCCCAGGCCCGAAGCTCCTGAATCCCCTATCAACACCTCTCTCTCTCTCTCCTCCTTTATGATAATTCTTAAGACCTAATTCTTTAACAATGATTTTGATCATCTGATCTAATACCACTTTGTGTGGTTGACCCTCTGGAAGAGTGATACTGACTCGAAAGGTTAACTCTGTCTCTGCCTCCACAGTTTTCCAGCATTTTCTGTTTTTATTTGAGTAATATCAACCTGAATTAATGCCTGAGAGATGAAAAAAATAAGTGAATTATGTGGAAATTAAAATGGCTGTCACTATCATGAACGCGTTACTCCATCCCAGGATGAATTGGGAGGCTGATGATGTTGTGGGGGCAGCTGAGAAGTTACAAAAAAGTAATTAAAAAGTACAGATTAACATTCAGTAATTTTTTAAAAGGGAGGTTTTGTGGCGCAGTGGAATCAGATTGGGGGCAGGGGGGAAGAACTTGTTGGATGAGGAACTTTTGAGGACTCTGGGTCTGTACTTGTTGGAATTTAGAAGGATGAGGGGGAACCTTATTGAAACTTACAGGATACTGCGAGGCCTGGATAGAGTGGACATGGAGAGGATGTTTCCACTTGTAGGAAAAACTAGAACCAGAGGACACCATCTCAGACTAAAGGGACGATCCTTTAAAACACAGATGAGGAGGAATTTCTTCAGCCAGAGGGTGATGAATCTGTGGAACTCTTTGCCACAGAAGGCTGTGGAGGCCAAATCATGAGTGTCTTTAAGACCAAGATAGATAGGTTCTTGATTAATATGGGGATCAGGAGTTATGGGGAGAAGGCAGGAGAATGGGGATGAGAAAAATATCAACCATGATTGAATGGCGGAGCAGACTCAATGGGCCGAATGGCCTAATTCTGCTCCAATGTCTTATGGTCTTATGGATTGCACCTGTGGAAGTTCAGGCATCCTGGAGAGGGGGAATGTTCCTTCTTCTCTCATGTACATCGGGTATACTCTAGTATTGAGTTCTTTGTGGTGGGGAGTGCGGGCTGTCAGGGATCATGGGGACGAATACACAGGGATCGTGATTTCGGACCATGCGCCACATTATGTGCACAGGAGATTCAGGTTGATTTAGCCCTCCTGGCATATATAAGGTTCTGCAAGAAGGTGGCCTTGGTGATAAAGAACTACGTGAAGCTTAATCAGAACGCAGAGGTTTCCTCCTCCACGTTCTGGGAGGCATTGAAGGCGGTAGCCCGGGTGGTATTTCAGACCTGTTGGAACTGCTGGAGGGGCAGTGTGCTGATGTGGCCTTCACCTCTCTGATTGTCTGGCGATAAATCTTACTGAGTTGGAGGTCAGCAGTGCCACGGGGTGTGTGGGAGGGGGGGGGGGGGGTGGGGGGGGGGGGGGGGGTTGTGGCTGGAGGATTTGTATGAGTTTATAAAACTGGAGAAGATCAAGTTCACTCTCAGGAGGTCAGAAGGTGGGTTTAATGTAAGATGGAGGCTCTTTCGGTCTTTATTTAAAGATCCATTTGTGGCCAGCGGGTGGGGGAATCAGGGATTGGGGTAGTTTAGAGAAGAAAACAGGGGTAATTGACAAACTGTTTGAAATGTGTTTATATTTGATTGTTGTTTCTGTATGTTTTTGTTTGGAATTAAACATGTTTGGAAAAAAAAAGAAATTTGACACCGATGAATGTGTGCGGGTGGCTAGAGAGGCTGTGTGGTTAGTGTGAGGTAAGCTGATGTGGTGGGTGTCCCCTGGGCGGGTCACGTCACCCCAGAATCACTGAGCTCATTATACTGCCGTCCCCATTGGCTGTGGGACTGAGGCAGCAAGAGGACAATTAGGCATCTGGGTTGAATAAACAACAAGTTATGACTTATGTAAGAGAACACAGGCTTCAGGGTTTGATATCAGAGCCCGTTTCACAATCTGAAACCTCGAGAGGATGGTTAAACATTCTTGTGAACTCACAGTTGCCAACATGAGGTTGGTGTTTGAAATTAGACTCTGTGCAGTGTACTCTACGCGTGGACCTTTGGACTTTGGCAATCCAATACATGGGCTCAGACAATTCAGGTTTATTGGTACTCATGTTTCTCATTTACAGATTTATCTTGTGTGGTGTTTGTGGAGCCGGTGTTATAGAGACGGTTGTTTTTGGTGCACTTGCCAACTTAAGTAGAGAAATACCAAACTGGAAAGCCAATCTCTGCTCAGGCCTGCAGCTTGTGACCTCCACAAGTTCATTGGGAACAGTGTTTAAATCATGAACTAGAAATTTTACAACATCACCCTGCTTTATTATTATTATTATGGTGGGGCCGCCATAATAATCTGATCATCCAATTAAATTTGTGCAGCTGGATTGGGATCCTCAGCTTCGCCGGCAGCGCACTCACGCTTGCGGATTTCCCGATGGTGTGAGGGTGGCCACAATGGGAAACCCCATTGACCGGCTGCCAAGATGGAGAATCCCGCTGCCGGTGGGGGCACAACACACCAGAAAACGGGTGTGGCAGGAAGGAGAATCCCGCCCATGGTCCTTAGATTTATTTATTTGTTTAATGTATTTTATTACATACATGTACCAAAACAGGTTACAACAAATAAACACCCTGGGAAACATACTTCCCAGCAATCAACTGTTCAGTATGGACAAATGTTTTCCCCTTTTTCACCCTTACCCCCTACTTCCTGCGACGAACAGCCCCTCAAATATGGTCAAAACCATTCCCCACATTTTCTCAAATCGCTACTCCAGTAAAATCCGCTGTCGTGCAATCAGAGAGGCGAAGGCCACAACATCGGCCTTCCTCCTCTCCATGAGCTCCGGCTTCTCTGAAACCCCAAATATCGCCACCAAGGGGTCCGGGTCCACCTCCTCCTCCTCAATTGAATATTCATTTTCACCATTTGGACCCTCCCCGCCAACGTTAAGTGCAGTGTATCCTACCTCTTAAGATCCCCCCTGGCTTCCTCCACCAGCTTTGTTAAGTTCCACTTATGGAGCCCCGTCCATTCCCTCGCTACCTGAATCCCCAAATGTCTAAACCTATCCCTCGCTACCGTAAATGGCATCCCCCCTAAATTAGCCCGCTGGGCCAGCTCATTCACCAGGAATACCTCGCTTTTCCCTACATTGAGTTTGTACCCTGAGAACCCTCCAAACCTCCCCAACAGGCCCATAACCCTTCCCATATTCTCCAACGGATCCAAAACATATCGGCATAGAGCCACACCCAATGCTCTCTCTGTCCCTTCATAATCCCCCGCCACTCCACCGACACTCAAAAAGCCATTGCCAATGGCTCTATGGCCAGCACAAACAGCAGCGGCGACAGCGGGCACCTCTGCCATGTACCCCTGTGTAAGTCAAGGCTTCGCAAACTCACATAATTTGTCCTCACCCTCGCCCTTGGTGCCACATACAGCAACTGCACCCATGCCACAAATCGTGGCCTAAACCTTCCCACAACCTCGAACAAACACCGCCATTCCACCCAATCAAACGTCTTCTCCGTGTCCATGGACGCCACCACCTCCGGTACCAGAGCCCCCGACAGAGTCATCACCACATTCAACAGCCATCTTATATTACTCGCGAGCTGCCTGCCCTTCACGAAGCCTGTTTGATCTTCTGCCACCACCCCCGGGACACAATCCTCCACCCTCCCCGCCAACAACTTAGCCAATACTTTCACATCTGTGTTCAATAGTGATATGGGCCTATATGACTCACATTCCACAGGGTCCTTCCCCTTTTTTGGGATTAGTGTGATTACCGCCTGCTTCATCGTCTCCGGCAACTCCCCCTTCTCCAGTGCTTCATTAAACACCACAAACAGATGTGGTGCCAGGTCCGTCGCAAATTCCTTATAAAATTCCACTAGGTACCCATCCGGCCCAGGGGCCTTCCCCGACTTCATACCCCTGATACTATCCAGCACCTCCCTCAGCCCCAGGTGCTCCTCCAACGCCTGCCTCTTTGCTTCTTCCACCAGGGGAAATTCCAGCTCGTCTAGAAACCGCCCCATGTCTCCCTCCTCTCCCCCTGGGTCTGCCTCATAAAGTCCCTGGTAGTGCTCCCTAAATGCCTCATTTATCTTCCCTGGCTCTGACACCACATCCCCAGCCCCAGTCCGTATCTTCAATATTTCCCTGGATGCAGCCTGTCTCCGCAGCTGGTGCGCCAGCATGCAGCTCGCCTTCTCCCCATACTCGTATTGGACCCCACTTGCCCTACGCAGTTGCCCTACCGCCCTCCCTGTTGTCAGCCTGTCAAACTGCCTCTTCAACTTTTTCCTCCTTGCCAATCCCTCCATGGTGGGCACCTTGAATATTCCCTGTCCATCTCCACTATCTTGCTCACAGGACGGTCATGTTCCTCCCTCCTTTCCCTATCCGCACGAGCCTTAAACAAAATTATTTCTCCCTGCACCACTGCCTTCAGTGCTTCCCAAAAAATGGCCACCAACACCTACCCATTCTGATTCAACTCCACATACTTCTTAATCGCTCCATCCGCCAACAACCCAGAGTCAAACCTCCGCCCCGGCCTCTGCTCTCGTCTCGTACTGAACCGAATATCCAGGGAGTGGGGTACATGGTCCGGGATAACTATCCCCGCAAACTCTGCCTCCTCCACCCCAACCAAAATCCCCACCTCACTTCAAAGTAATCAATCCTCGAATACACCTTATAGACGTGTGAAAGGGAGGAATACTCCGTTCCCACTGGGTTCTGAAAGCGCCATGGATCCAGCATACCCATCCTCTCCATAACCCCCCCCCCCCTCCGGCTCCCTTGCCATTTGTACCCAACCAATCGACATGGGGCTCGACCTATCCACTTTAGGCTGTAGGACACAGTTAAAATCTCCTCCCATGATCAATTGGTGGGTGGCCAAATCCAGGATCGCTGCCAGCAACCCCCTCATAAAACCCACATCATCCCAATTTGGGGCACACACATTTATCAACACTAGTGGTGCCCCTTCCAATATCCCACTCACAATCACATATCTCCAACCCCGATCCCTCACCTCCTTCACACTCACAAATCCCATTTTTTTGCTCATTAAAATTGCCACTCCTATCGATTTTGAATCAAACACCGAGTGGAAAACCGGCCCAATCCATCCCTTCCTTGACCTAATCTGGTCCTTCACACGGAGGTGCGTCTCCTGCAGAAAGTCTACCCCTGCTTTCAAGCTCCTGAGGTGCATGAACACCCGTGACTTTTTAACCGGCCCATTCAGTCCCCGGACGTTCCACGTTACCAGCCTTACCGTTACGCCTCCAATCCCCCCTGCCGTCCGTCATCTTCCCCACTTAACTCCCGACCCCTTAATTCCACCCTATATCTAGCCCATCCCAGATGGCCACCTTCTTCCTCCCCCAACCATGTCATCCCTCACCCCCTGCCATACTGCAACAACCTCTCCCCCTCCCCCCGGCCACTCCTCCTGGCCTTCTCCCCCACCACCTCACTTCTGTTCACCAGCATTACTTGCTAGCACGGCAGTCCCTGCTCAAAGGCACCTCCTAATGACCTCCCCACGCTCCCCCCATTCCTCAGCTCAAGGAAGAAGACTCCCTGCTGACCTTACCCTCCCCCACCCAAACAAAGACTCCTCCTGAACTCCAGGTAGCCTTCTCCTAAAGCAAACAAACAAATGCTGAACACAAACAGTCTCATAAAACAGGAGAGGAGATGGGAACATCTATCCCCACTAAACTCTTTACCCCTACCACCCCTTACAATCCCAACTGTAAACTTCAAACCCCGAAAAGTACCCCCTCCAAACCGGAGGGGACGAAAATCCCCCAACACCTAGCCCCAATTCAAACCCGACCATTACGAAGTGTCAGTAATCCGGTTCCCCAGCATGCTCCGTTCAGTTCTCCCCCAGTTTATGCTCCTTAATGGAGTCTTCGGCAGCTTCTGGGATCTCAAAATATACTCCCTGCCTTTGAACGTCACCCATAATTTATCTGGGTAAAGCACAACGAACCTGGTCCACCACCGGTACAGCACCACCTTGGCCTTGTTGAATCCTGCCCGCTGCTTTGCCAACTCGGCTCCGATGTCCTGATAAATTCGGAACTTGTTCCCCTCCCATTCGCAGGTCCGCTTTTCCCTGGCTCAAAGCAAAATCTTCTCACGGTCACCGCCCCCGACGGCTCCCCAGTTCTAGGCATCTGCCTCAGGGATCTATGCCCTTGGTCCACTTCAGGGGCCTTATCTAGCACCCTTTCCACCACTAGTCCCACCAGCATCTTCGAGACGTACCTCGTGACACTAGCACCTTCCTAGTTAGCACCTAACTCCTTCAGACAGGCCCACTATTCCCAGGTTCTGCCTTTTCAAGATATTCTCCTGCTTCTCCACCTTTGCCCTCAATGTTTTACAAAGGCCTCCTGGGAGCCCGACATCTACCTGCAGAGCCACCGCACAATTGCTGTGGTCCAAGATCACTCCTTCGTTCTCCCAAATCTGCAACCCCTGCACCTCCAAATACTTCTCCACTCATTCCATTGAACTTTTCAGGGGTGCCACAGCTCCTTTGATGGACTTCTAGCGAGCCTCTCACATTTTCTCCTCTGTTGGCGGAATTCCTACCGCTATCAACTGCTCCATCTGGGGCTTTCCACCTTGCACCGCCCTTCCCCCTCTGATTCCTTACACTGGCTGCTGCACCACAGGTTTCCTCCAACTCTTTGGCCAGGTCTCTCACCATCTTCTGCCGGGTTTGGTAACCAGCGGACATACCACTCCCGCGGGAAACTACTCCTTCACCCACATCTTTTCATCAAAATACCACCCAATATCAGGTAGAAAGAGCTCTTTTCTGTGCCTTCAAGCAGAAGCTGCCCTGTGTGCGACCACTCACACCATGGCCGCCACCGGAAGTCGGTGCTTGAATATACGCCTTGGGCGGAATTCTCCGCTTCCCACGTGGCGTGGGAGAATCGTGGGAGGGCCTCCCGACATTTTTTACGCCCCCCTGCGATTCTCCCTAACCCCCGCTCGGAAGAATCGCTGCTCGCCGTTTTTCACGTCGAACGGCGATTCTTCGAGCCCGAGCAGCTGGCCCTTCACACCCATTTCACCACGGCAGCAACCACACCTGGTCACTGCATTCGTGAAACGGGCGGCAGATGCCCGTTTGGGGCATCTAGGGGCCTGATTTGGACGGGAGCACTGCGACTATGCTCGGGAGGGGACAGGCCCGCGATCGGTGCCCACCGATCGTCGGGCCAGCGTCCAAAACAGACGCACTCTTTCCCCTCCGCCGCCCGGCAAGATCAAGCCGCCACGTCTTGCCGGGCGTCTGAGGAGAAAGACGGCCACCGCGCATACGTGGTTCGCGCCGTCTGCGCGATGAAGTCATCCGCGCATGCGTGGGTTGGAACCGGCAACCCGCGCATGCGCGGATGACCTCACAAATGCGCCGTTTTGCGCGTCATTTCTGGCCGACAAGGTCGCGGCCGGGAAAGACGGAGGCCCGGTCCTAGCCCCCCAGGTGGGGGTGAATTAGGTGCAGGGAGCGGGCCCCGAGGCCGTCGTGAACCTTAGCCGATTTCACGACGGCCATCCCGATTTTTATCGGCAGGGGAGAATACCGCCCCTTGTGTTTCCACCAGGTGAAACCTCCTGTTCTATGATGTGTGTAGTTAATAAGTGTTAGAAAGAGGTTGTGAATCTTATGTAGTTTAACAGTAAGTGCTGATTAACTACTCGTAACTATGTACATATTTACAGTATTATGTCTAAGCTCAGAGCTGAAACCATGTTTATCTCTACACAAGACTAATTTCTAGACATTAGTCAGGAACATATGAACATATGTATTAGGAGCAGGAGTCGGCCACTCGGTCCCTCGCGCCTGTGTGGTGAACACCACTAGTGGTGTATTATATTTATTACGGCACTGCCTGTATATTAGAGGTACGTTGGTAAATCCCTGCCTGCTGGCTCCGCCCAGCAGGTGGCATATAAATATGTGTGCTCGCCTGCACTGCAGCCATTCTGGTTCCAGTCTCAATTGTTCCACCATTCTCGTCTTGTGATAATTGACGGTGCATCAGCCTGCACCGCTATTCAATAAGACCATGATGGATCTGATTGTAACCTCAACCCCACATTCCTGCCTCACCCCGATAACCTTTCACCTCCTTTTTAATCAAGAATCTATCAATAATCAAAGGTTCTGCTTTGATGAAGAGTTCTAGAGACTCATGACCCACTGAGAGAAAATATTTCTCCTCACCTCTGTCTGAAATGAGTGACCTATTATTTTTAAACAGCGGTGCCCTAGTTCTAGATTATCTCACAAGAGGAAGCATCTTGTCGACATCCACTCTGTCAAAATACTCTGGATCTTAAAGGTTTCAATCAATCTCATGTGTACAAGATGGATCTTTAGATCAGTACATCGAGGAACCATTCAAGGAACATGCTATCCTCGGGGTTAATTGATACGCTTGTTACACTGTTTAATGAACAGTGACCAGAACATGATAGAATTCTTCATTGGGATAGAAGTGAAGTAGTCCAATCTAAAGCTGGGGTCCTAAATCTAAACAAAGGAAACTATAAAGGTATGAGGGAAGAGTTGGCTGTGATAGAATCATAGAATCCCTTGAGTGCAGAAGGAGGCCATTTGGCCCATCGAGTCAGCACCAACCCTCTGAAAGAGCACTCTATCCATGTCGTCCACTCCTCTGCACTACTCCCGTAACCCCAGAACTTAATCTGCACACCCCTGGGCACTAAGGGGTAATATAGCATGGCCAATTCACCTAACTTGCACATCTTTGGACTGTGGGAAGAAACCGGAGAATCCCGAGGAAACCCACATAGACATGGGGAGAACATATAAATTCCATGCAGACAGTGACCCAAAGCCAGAAATGAACCCGGGTCCCTGGAGTTGCAGGATTGGTGGATTGGCCATGCTAAAATGCCCCTTAATTGAAAAAAAGGAATTGGGTACTTTAAATTCAAATATATATATACACTGGCATGGATTGAGAATTAGTTAGCAGACAGGATACAGGCAGGAGGAATATATGGGTCTTTTTCAGAGTGGCAGATGGCAATAATAGGCCATTGCAGGAATCAGTGTTTAGGTCCCAGCTATTCACAACATGCATCAATGCGGGATACGGGAACCAAATTTAATATTTAAGTGGTGGTGTGAGGTAAAACTACGAGGCAGAGTTAAATCACAACTGGCAACTACCTACAAACAGACGCCACAACACTAACGAAGAACTAGACCCTCCATTCCTGGGCTTTATTCTCCCCCGACCCAGCTCCTTGCCCTCGCGCCCGATAGGTTCAGGTTCGGACGCGCTGTCCCCATAGGTCCTGGGTGGGTCACATTACCCACAAAGGATCACCCCTTAAAGGGGCCACGCTATCACATTCCTCCCCTTTAAGTTCTCTTACAAGTACATGAAAAAAGTACATTACAAAATACAGCTATGTAAGTTAAATAGAATTCTCAGTGAGGGAGCTACTGAATAAGTTCATAAAGTCAGTCTATTCGGGGACGTCGGACTCTTGTGGACTGCTGCAACTTTGCAACTGGTTCCTCCATACTTGAAGTTTCAGAGTCCACATTGGCAAGAAAATCTACAGATTCTGAAGATGCGTTAGTGCCGACACCCTCCTCTGCTCATTCTACTGACACCAGAGATTCCTCTTGGAAAAGCTTTGGTCCTCCCACCATCAACTCTGTGGCTGGTACATTGGCAAATACTACTTGGCCCACTTGTCTCGCTGTTGGGCGACAGCTTCCGCTATCTCATGTGATCTACACGCTCTTGCATGTCACGGCCCTGTAGGTTGGCAACATAAGACAATGGGCCAGTCCTTCCCGGGGACCCAAGCAGGTCCCCCGCCGAAATTTCGGACAAAAACTAAATCCTCCTCTTCAAAGGACTGTCTCCCTTAGCTGTTGCACTGCTCCCTCATTGAGGCATTAATGGTTTGTCCTGCTCTTCCTGCGAGCTCATTGGAAGTGGCTGGTAGGGGGCTGTTCATATGTGTAGATACTATTAGATTTCATAAAGAATTGCAAATCTTCAACTGTGAAAGTGATGCCATTATCAGAAACAATCACCTCTGGGATGCCATGTGTAGCAAAAATTTGGTGCAGCTTGCTGGCCGTGGCTGATGAAGTTGTTGAATGCATGGGTTGGACATGCAACAATTTGAGTAGGCATCCACCATTAAACACATCACTTCCATAAAAGGACCAGCAAAATGAATGTAGAGCCTCACCCAAATGTGGCCAGGCCATTCCGAAGGGTGTATTTGGCTGTGGGTGGAAGGTTCTGCTGAGTTTGGCAATGATCCCATCCGCATCGCCAATGTGGTGGCACAAATTAAAACCACAAGGCAAAGTGGCTGGTGAGACCACTCCTGGAGTATTGTGTGTAGTTTTGATCTCTTTATCCAAGAAAGGATATACTTGCCAGAGAGGGAGCGCAGCGAAGGTTCACCAGACCGATTCCTGGGATAGCAGGATTGTCTCATGAGGAGAGATTGAGTCGACTGGGCCACTATTCACTGGAATTAGAAGGATGAGAAGGATTTCACTGAAATAGCTAAAATTCCAGCAAGATTGGAAAGACTGGATGCAGGGATATTGTTTCCTCTGGCTTGGATTGTGGAGATTGTGGAGGCCAAATCACTGAATATATTGAAGAAGAAAATAGATTTCTAGACACTGAGGGCGTCAAGAGTTATGGGGATAGGGCAGCACGGTGGCCTAGTGGTTAGCACAACCGCCTCACGACGCTGAGGTCCCAGGTTCGATCCCGGGTCACTGTCTGTGTGGAGTTTGCACATTCTCCCCGTGTCTGCGTGGGTTTCGCCCCCACAACCTAAAATGTGCAGAGTAGGTGGATTGGCCACTCTAAATTGCCCCTTAATAGAAAAAAAAAATAATTGGGTAATCTAAATTTATAAAAAAAAAGAGTTATGGGGAAAGAGCAGAAGTATGGTGTTGAGATAGAGGAACAATCATGATTATATTGAGTGACGGAACAGGCGCGAAGGGCCAAATGGCCTACTCCTCCTATTTTCTATAGCCCAAATCTTTTGTCCATCGGGCGCGCACATTCAACAGCTTTAGAGGTGGGCACAAAGCACGCTACCAGCTGCAAGCGGCTCCAGAATGCAATTTCACGCTGGGTCCCTGGGAAAGGCTCAGAGTTGTTGGGAGGGTGAGAAGTGGCTGGGCACTAGGATAGGGAGGCTGTGGGCTGGTACTTCAAATGGGCTCCCTCATGGGGATAGCCACTGCGGAACTGTATCCGGGAGCTGTAGACCTGTAAAAAATAAATTGCATTGGCAAAACTGTACAAAGCTTGCCTGGTCAGAATATCCAAACACAAACCTCAGTCCACAGGCACCTTGTTAATATTTATTTCAGCCCTGACAGTGTAGCCATCTAAGATGGACACTGGGCTACAAAATGGAGAACTGCTAAGGCTGCAGGGAAAAACAGTCTTAGCAAGGACAAGCAGTTTGCAGAAGACTAATTAGCATTCTGCACGTACAGAAACCAGTTTGTGGCCAGGTGCAGGGTTTCAGCAAAAGGTGTAAATGGCAACAAGATCTACATAGTAATGAGGTGATCCAGATCCAGACCCCGCACAATAGAAACATTTAAGTATCAATAGATACTTTTGAGTAGACGCCCAGACAGAACGGCACCATAGTATCCAACACAAAGAACCATAGAGACCGCCCCACCCATCGAGGGACGCCCCTCAGATTGGGGGGTTTGGAAGATATCGATTGGGAAAAGGCCCAATCGATACATGGCAGGTAACAGGACCGCCCCGAAGGGGCACGGACTTCGGGGACCTATAAAAGTAGACCCCGCACATGGTTCGGTCTGTTTGGCTCCGGCTCTCTGTTGTTTTCGCTCCGGCTCGGCTCCGCTTTGCTGATACATCGCATCCTGACTCCAGTTCCATCACCAGCCGTTGAGCCATCAGCCATCGAACTGTAAGTGCCAATACAACGATCGCTACGTGATCCAGACCTTGCTAGATCCTGACAACTTTAAGTACCTGAGAGTTGCAGACCAAGAACGGGACGAAGGCCTTGCTCCCTGACCTTGCCTGTTCCTGTCTAGATAAGTATTTTAGTTGTTTAGTATTAGAAGTAAGTTAGTCTCTTTAGCGTATGCATGTGTATTTATTATATTTGTCATAATAAATATCAATCGTTTGGACTTACTAATCGGTGTACAGATTTATTACTTTGAACCTGACCTTGATATACTTGTGAGGTGTCTAAATACGGCACCTGGCGACTCCTGAGCATAATTACATACACAGAGCCATAGTAGTGTTAAGCACACGGCCTTTAAACGGAGGCGTGTTAATACACTCCAGTAAAACGCGCAACAACAGTTCATCCCGTCTTAGCCGAGATTGCAGATAAAAAGGAAAGGCCACCTTACCAATCGGCCTGGCCACCAATCGTAAAAGCAGGTGGGCTGCATAAAATTGTGTCTGATTGGCCTCTTAATGGGCTAAATTGCTAGCTTTTTTTAATAAATAATTTTTATCGAGATTTCAAAAACATATCCAAAACAGAAAATAACAACAAGAAAACAATATTAACAATAACAAAAAGAAAAACACACTAACCCCCAAAACCAAACCCCCCCCCCCCCCCCCCCCCCCCCCCCCCCCCGCCCCAGTAACTACAAAAAGGAGAGATAGATAAACACCCGGCATATCCAATAAACACACATACACATTTCTCCTTTCCCCCGAAACAATCCCCCCCCCCCCCCCCCCCCCCCCGCACCCCCCGGTTGCTGCTGCTGCCGGCCTATTTTCCTACCGTTCTGCCAGGAAGTGGAGGAAAGGCTGCCACCACCTAAAGAACCCCTGTACTGATCCCCTCAGGGAAAATTTCACCTTCTCCAACTTGATGAACCCCGCCATATCATTGATCCAGGCCTCCACGCTTGGGGGCCTCGCATCCTTCCACTGAAGAAGAATCCTCCGCCGGGCTACTAGGGACGCAAAGGCCAGAACACCGGCCTCTTTTGCCTCCTGCACTCCCGGCTCCACTGCAACCCCAAAAACTGCGAGTCCCCAGCCTGGCTTGACCCTGGATCCTACCACCCTTGACACCGTCCTTGCTACCCCCTTCCAAAACTCCCCCAGCGCTGGGCATGCCCAGAACATATGGGCATGGTTTGCTGGGCTCCCCGAGCACCTAGCACACCTGTCTTTGCCCCTGAAAAACCTATTCATCCTCGTCCCAGTCATGTGGGCCCAGTGCAGCACCTTGAACTGTATGAGGCTAAGCCTCGCACAGGAAGAGGAGGAATTCACTCTTTCCAAGGCATCCGCCCATGTCCCCTCCTCAATCTCCTCACACAGCTCCTCCTCCCATTTACCCTTCAGCTCCTCCACCGAGGCCTCATCCACCTCCTGCATGACGTGGTACACGTTTAAAATCCTCCCCCCTCCAAACCACACCCCGGAGAGCACCCTGTCCCGTACCCCTTGTGGCCAAGATCTTCGCCAACAGCTTGGCGTCTACATTTAACAACGAGATCGGCCTATATGATCCACACTGTAGGGGGACCTTGTCCCGTTTAAGGATCAAGGAAATCAGCGCTCGTGACATGGTCGGAGGCAAAGCCCCACCCCCCCTCCCTTGCCTCGTTAAAGGTCCTAACCAACAGGGGGCCCAGCAGGTCTGCGTACATTTTGTAAAATTCAACCGGGAACCCATCCGGCCCCGGCACCTTCCCCGACTGCATGCTGCCTATCCCTTTGACCAGCTCAATCGGCGCCCCCAGCCCCATCACCTGTCCCTCCTCCACCTTCGGAAATCTCAGCCTATCCAAAAAGCGCCCCATTCCACCCCCTTCCACCGGGGGTTCGGACCGGTACAGTTCCCCATAAAAGTCCCTGAAGACCCCATTAATGTCCACCCCCCTTCGCACCACATTGCCTCCCCTATCCGTCACTCCACCAATCTCCCTGGCCGCGTCTCGTTTACGTAGCTGATGCGCCAGCATCCTACTCGCCTTCTCCCCATATTCGTACACCGCTCCCTGTGCCTTCCTCCACTGAGCTTCCGCCTTTCCGGTGGTCAGCAAGTCGAACTTGGCCTGCAGGTTACGACGCTCCCCCAACAGTCCCTCCTCCGGAGCCCCCGCGTATCTCCTGTCCACCCTCACCATCTCCCCCACCAACCTCTCCCTCTCTCTTTACTCTCCCCTCTCCCTATGGGCTCGGATGGAAATCAACTCCCCTCTAATCACCGCCTTCAATGCCTCCCAAACCGTCCCAACTCGGACCTCCCCATTATCATTGGCCTCTAAGTACCTCTTGATACACCCCCGAACCCGCCCGCCCACCTTCTCATCTGCCAGCAGCCCCACCTCCAAGCGCCAGAGTGGGCGCTGGTCCCTCTCCTCCCCCAGCTCAAGGTCTACCCAGTGCGGGGCATGATCCGAAATGACTATGGCCGAATACTCGACATCCTTCACCCTCGAAATCAGCCCCCTGCTCAGGACAAAAAAATCGATCTGGGAATAGGCTTTATGCACGTGGGAAAAAAATGAGTACTTCCTGGCCCTCGGCCTCGCGAACGTCCAAGGATCCACCCCCCCCATCTAGTCCATAAATCCCCATAACACCTTAGCCGCCGCGGGCCTCCTGCCCATCCTGGACATGGATCAATCCAATGGGGGATCCAGCACTGTGTTAAAGTCCCCCCCCAGTATCAGGCCCCCCGTCTCCAGATCCGGAATGCGGCCCAACATACGCCGCATAAAACCCGCATCGTCCCAATTTGGGGCATAGACATTCACCAGCACCACCCGCTCCCCTTGCAACTTGCCGCTCACCATCACATATCTCCCGCCACTGTCAGCCACCACCGTTGACTCCTCAAACGACACCCTTTCTCCCACCAGAATCGCCAACCCCCGATTTTTTGCATCCAGCCCCGAATGAAACACTTGGCCCACCCATCCCTTCCTCAGTCTAACCTGGTCCGCCACCTTCAGGTGCGTCTCCTGGAGCATAGCCACGTCCGCCTTGAGGCCCTTCAGGTGCGTAAACACCTGGGCCCGCTTGACCGGCCCATTCAGCCCCCTCACATTCCAAGTTATCAGCTGGATCAGAGGGCTCCCTGCCCCCCTCCCCTGCCGACTAGCCATAACCCGTCCCCTGCCCGCCCCAGGCCAGCGCCCCTCGCTCGGCCCGTTCCCCACGGCGGCAAACCCCTACCCCGGCCCCCCCTGCAGACTCCAGCTCCTTCCTGGCCATTTCAGCAGCAACCCAGTACCCCCCCAATCCCCCCCCCCCCCCCCCCCCCCCCAGGCTAGGACCCCTCCCAGCCACGTTACTCCCTCCGTAGCACTCCCGTGAGCCAGCTAACTTCTGCTGACCCCGGCAGCTCCCGCCACACCTCCGACCCCTCCCAACGTGGGGCTACTCCTCCCCCATACTCATCAGCAGACCCTCCTCTTCCCCTTCCCGCTCTTGCGCGGGAAAAAAGCCCGCGCTTCTCAGCTCCGACCCCGCCCCCATCCCCCCTCAGCGCGGGAAACAGAAGACAAGCCCGCACTTTCCCTCTGCCCGACCCCGCCCCCGCAAAAAAAGACAGCACCCCACCCACCCTAGAAACAACACACAACCAGCTTAAAACAGCATTGAACAGCATAAAACAGAGACCCTTCCCACTAAAAGTTAACACAGTTATTTACAAACCCCCGACCCTCAGTCAGAGTCCAACTTCTCGGCCTGCACAAAGGCCCACGCCTCCTCCGGGGACTCAAAATAAAAGTGCCGGTCCTTGTAGGTGACCCACAGGCGTGCCAGCTGTAACATGCCAAACTTCACACTCTTTCTGTGGAGCACTGCCTTCGTCCAGTTGTAACCGGCCCTCTGCTTGGCCACCTCTGCACTCCAGTCCTGGTAGATCCGCACCACCTTGTTCTCCCACTTGCTGCTCCGCTCCTTCTTGGCCCACCTAAGCAAGCACTCTCGGTCAATGAACCAGTGGAACCTCACCAGCACCGCCCGTGGCGGCTCATTCGGCTTGGGCCTCCTGGCCAGTATTCTGTGGGCCCCCTCCAGCTCCAGGGGCCCCTGGAAGGACCCAGCTCCCATCAGCGAGTTCAACAAGACGACCACATAGGCCCCCAGGTCCGATCCTTCCAGCCCCTCCGTGAGGCCCAGGATCCGCAAATGTTTCCGCCTCGACCGGTTCTCCATCTCCTCGAACCGCTCCTGCCACTTCTTGTGGAGCGCCTCATGCATCTCCACCTTTACCACGAGTGCCGCGGCCTCATCCTCTCTTTTAGATGCTTGTTGTCGGAGCTCCCGGATCTCCACCCCCTGGGCTGTCTGCGTCGCCAGCAGCTTGTCCATATTCGCCTTCAGCGAGTCCAGTTTGCTCCACTTTGAGTTCCCGAAAACAGTGCTGGAGGGTCTCCTGCTGCACCTGCGCCCACTACCTCCATTCCTCTCGGCCTCCGCCGGCCGCCATCTTGATTCTCTTCCCCCGCTTTTTCTTAGGCGCTGCCACCGCTATTCTGCTGGCCCCGCTCCTGGTCAAGACCATAGACCACTGGGGATCTGCTGCAGACACCTTCCCACGTCGGGAACCATCGAGCAAGTACCGCTGGAGGCCCTTAAAAGAGCCCAAAAGTCCGTTCCTGGCGGGAGCTGCCGAACGTGCGGCTTAGCTCCGCATAGCCGCAACCGGAAGTCGCTCAATTGCTTGCTTGATTGTTGGCGACTCTCGTGTGCAACCACAGACCAAACTATTGCTCGATTGCATGATGATGTCGGGACGCATGCATGGCATCTTCCTTTTTTTAATATAACATAATTTAGAGTACCCAATTCATTTTTTCCAATTAAAGGGCAATTTAGCATGGCCAATCCACCTACCCTGCACATCTTTGGGTTGTGGGGCCAGAACCCAGGCAAACACGGGGAGAATGTGCAAACTCCACACGGACAGTGACCCAGAGCTGGGATCGAACCTGGGACCTCAGCGCTGTGAGGCTGCAGGGCTAACCCACTGCGCCTGCATGGCATCTTCTCCCGTGATTTCATGTGCTTCGGGATCAGGCACGCACCCACCCGAGCAAAGAATAATTCTGGCCTTTGGTTCTATGTTCTATGTTGCCTCTTACTCTTCTAAACTCCAGTGAATGAAGCCCAATATTTCCTCATCAGACATGAGTCATAATATTCATTTTGCACCAGCTGTTCCAAAGTCACCAGGGTCCCCACCTCTGGTGGAGAGTGTGCTTAACTCCTGTGATGGTGGTTCCTCAGAGTGAAAGCTTGTTCTCTGAAATGACTGCAATCGCCACAGTCAGCTGCTGCTGATCTTCCGCCCAGCGTTGGCCCTGTGTGAGAGAGAAAACATCGATCTATCCCTCCTCCTCTTTCATCTCAGCACACGCTTCACCGGACATCTTTCAACACATCAAGTGGCATCTACTGGGAGCAACTTTAGAAATTTGAAAATTGCTCCAAAGTGCATTCATGGAGTGTTCAGTGAACCTTTACCCTCGCTTTGCTGCTATAACAATCCCACTATTGGTTGCTGCCTGTACTGTGGCCAATTTTACAAAGTCAAAGGTCTCCTCCTCCTCCACAGACGTCAATATTGTCAAGTTGGCCCCTGAACAACTCCTCTCGTTTCTTTTCTCGGCAACTTGAGGATGAAAAGTTCAACCGCAATTACCCTTCCCATTTGCCCATCATGATCCACAATCAGGCGTGGAAACCTTGGGTGGGATTTCCATCCCTCCCAGTGGTGGGATCCCCGGTCCCGCTGAAGTTAATGGACGTTTGAACGGCTCGCTGCATTTTCCAGCCACTGCCCCTGCCTCAACAGGGCCGGAAAATTGAACCCCTTGTATATATTGACTGTAAATCCACTTACCCGCTACACAATGCAATCCCTGCCTCAGCAAACGACAGGCCCAGATCTCTTTTGAAGAGTGAGAGTCAGCATTCGCTACATCAACCGGCAACAACACATTCCAGTGCTGACCTTTCTCTGGGAAAAGAAGAACCGTCTAATATCTGCAGCCATCTGGGATGGCCACTTCCAGAACACAAAATGGATGTTTGCAAAGACTATAGGGAAACATGGACAGTGCTAAGAAAGCCGGCAGGCACGGAGCCTGGATGCGTATTGAGAAGGCAACTCCCAGACGAGACTGAAACTGTAGGTCAATTAGCATATTGATGGCCCATCTCCGGGAACAAAGGGATAACATTCAAGTAACTGATACTAAGGCAGACACCCTGGCGCCAGAAAGACACAAAAAAAGCAAGGTCAACGGCCGCCAAAGACATGCCCAGCCATCAGGGCACCCACCTCTTTATTGGTCGAGATCAATACCGATGATCAAGATGTGGTCCAATTAATTGGGGCCAAGTTCAAGGCCCGCCCAAAAGCGCGCAAAGCCCCTTTGAGTATAAGAAGAAGCCCCCGAGAGAGAATCGTTCTCTTGGACTCGGCTCTCGAAGCAGAGAAACCCGTCCACCAGCTGCACCAGAAGCAAGCAAGTCCAAGGTCAACGCTTGCCATCAGACGGACGACCTTAGCTGTTCTCCTGTTACACCTTCGCACCCAACAACCTCAGATCCGAACAACGGCCATTGTTCCTCTGATTGAGTGGCACCGAAGTTAAGTATAGGCGTTAGCGTTAGAGATAGTTTAGTTTATGGTATTTTGTGCATGAGTAGATATTACTGTGTGTGTAAACAAATAGTACTGACTTTGAACTAACTAACTGGTGCATTGGTTCTTTGATCAGTATTCGGGTTTGAACCTTGTGGCGGTATCGAAAGATACCTGACGACTCTAGAGCAAACGGAATCAGGATTAAGGAAGGAGACCATACTGACCGCCTTATTTAGAACCAGATATACAGAGCAACATATCTCATCTCTTCCGGCTGTTATATACATTAAACTCTTGCTCCAGCCCCTCCCAAAAGACAAGGGGGAACAAAATAACAAAGGATCATTTGTCACTAAAACTGTCAGCACCCAAGTACGGTAGCACACGTGGCTAGCACTGTGGCTTCGCAGCACCAGGGTCCCAGGTTCGATTCCCCGCTGGGTCACTGCGGAGTCTGTACGTTCTCTCCGTGTCTGCGTGGGTTTCCTCCGGGTGTTCCGGTTTCCCCCCATAGTCCAAAGACGTGCAGGTAGGTGGACTGGCCATGCTGAATTGTGTCCAAAAATGTTAGGAGGGGGTTATTGGGTTATGGGGATAGGGTAGAAGTGAGGGCTTAAGTGGGTCGGTGCAGACTCGATGGGCCGAATGGCCTCTTTCTGCACTGTATGTTCTGTGTATCTGTGTAAGTGCCAATTGACTGTGTGTGGACTGACTTCAGTCAGAAGCAGCACAAGGAAGCTGCACTCCTTTCTATCAGAGTGCTCGGGGACTAGCAGCATGAAATGAATCAGGAACTGGGAAATGGAAGGGAAGTTTATTTCCTTCAGCCATTGCTTTCAGTGCCCTGGTTGACACACTTGTGTTAAAGTACTGTCTGCCCCATTTGATAGTCGTTTGGATTTTTTAAAGTATTTTTAATATTTAATTTATACTGCATCAAAGCAGTGGAGATGTTTGAGGATTTCAAACCGTGCAGCCTCCGCTTACAGAGCCTCAGCGATTTACATTGGGAATGCTGATATTGAAGGGTATAAACTCAGAGAACAGCAGTGCGAGTGAGGACTTGTTAGTTTTCAGATAAGGTATCTGAACCAGCATCTAAAGGACGCTGAGAGAAATGGCAGCAATCGTTTCACAGTACTTTTCATGCAAAACTCTGACCACCCTTTCTATTGGGTGTGGATGTCACTGTTTGAACAACAGTTGAGAATAATTTTCAAAAGTGAGAAAGTGAGGGAGAGGTGTGAAAGTTAAGGCTGGCGACACTGGAGATGGTGAGAAGATTGGGAGGTCAGGAAACCATAGCAAGAGAAGTTATTTCTGCATGGCAATCAGAAGCAGAGTTTACTGGGTAACTGAGCTGATAGTGTTTGTTTTAGACACTTTTAAAGTTCTTTCTTGGAACATGGACATCACTGATTAGGCCAACATTTTTGTTGCCTGTCCCTCATTGCCCTTGAGAAGGCGGTGGTGAGCCATTTCTTGTACCGCTGCATTCCATGTGGTGTAGGTATACCCACTGTGCTGTTAGGAACAGAGCTCCAGGATTCTGTCCAATGAGGGTTCCAGGATTGAGACAAACCCCCAAAGTGAGAATTCCCTCTATTGCGTTTAAGTTGACACCTGTAAGTAAGTTTTAATCAGGACAGCATGGTGGTGCAGTGGTTAGCACTGCAGCTTCATGGCGCTGAGATCCGAGTTCGATCCCCGCCGGTTCATTGTCCGTGTGGAGTTTGCCCATTCTCCCTGTGTCTGCGTGGGTCTCACCCCCACAACCCAAAGATGTGCAGGCTAGGTGGATTGGTCACGCTAAATTGCCCCCTAATTGGAAAAAAAGAATTGGGTACTCTAAATTTAAAAAAAAGTAAGTTTTAATCATTCATCCACTGTGCCTGAAAGCAGCTGGGGACCCTCCATATTGCGTTTGGGCTGCAGGGGACATCAGGGATCATTTTGGGAGCCTTGGAGATCAGGACGCCATTTAAAATTGACAGTAGCACAGTTAGCGCAGTTCTCTATGAGTTTGACTCTCTGCTAACCTAAGTGTGGTTACTCTGTCTGACTGAACCAGAGCAACTCTTAGCCACGTGCTGGAGGTGTGATATTGTACATACACCCTGACTCACTCTGTAGATGTTCATCAGTGGAAAGAGGTGGAGTGTGAGTGCCTCGTGTCTTTTATAGTCAGATCCCACCCCTGAGTGTCCTGCCTGCTCATTGGTCATGTCCTCTTCTCTGTGTTCATTAGCTGCCGGTCTGTGCCTGTCTGTATATCATTATCTGCATGTCTGCATATCATGACAAGTTGGATTGAATAGCCATGTGTTTCTCTGCACTACGGGTGCCAGGAAACATGCTCGCAAGGGGACTTTGCAGTGCAGTGGAGTCCAGGGCAGATCCAGCAGTGTAATGGAGTCATAGATCATAGAATTTACAGTACAGATGGAGGCCATTCCACCCATTGAGTCTGCACCGACTATTGGAAAGAGCAACCTACTTAAGCCCATGCCTCCACTGTATCCCTGTAACCCAGTAACCCCACCTAAACCTTTTTGGACACGAAGGGCAATTTGGCATGGTCAATCGACCTAACCTGCACATCTTTGGACTGTGGGAGGAAACCGGAGCACCCGGAGGAAACCCACGCAATCACGGGGAGAACGTACAGACTCCACGCAGATTGTGACCCAAACCGGGAATTGAACCTGGGACCCTGGAGCTGTGAAGCAACTGTGCTAACCACTGTGCTACCATCCAGGGCAGAGGGATGCCAGCAGTGTAGTGGAGTCCACCGCAGAGGACGGCAGCAATGCAGTGGAGTCCAGCGCAGAGGACGGCAGCAATGCAGTGGAGTCCACCACAGAGGACGGCAGCAATGCAGTGGAGTCCAGGGCAGAGGACGGCAGCAATGCAGTGGAGTCCACTGCAGAGGACGGCAGTAATGCAGTGGAGTCCAGCGCAGAGGACGGCAGCAATGCAGTGGAGTCCAGCGCAGAGGACGGCAGCAATGCAGTGGAGTCCAGCGCAGAGGACGGCAGCAATGCAGTGGAGTCCAGTGAAGAGGACGGCAGCAATGCAGTGGAGTCCAGCGCAGAGGACGGCAACAATGCAGTGGAGTCCAGCGCAGAGGACGGCAGCAATGCAGTGGAGTCCAGCGCAGAGGACGGCAGCAATGCAGTGGAGTCCAGCGCAGAGGATGGCAGCAATGCAGTGGAGTCCAGCGCAGAGGACGGCAGCTATGCAGTGGAGTCCAGGGCACAGCAGGACACCCCCGCGCCAGCACACCAGGAGAATCAGCTGAGGATACAAAGTTTAAGTGGTGCTCAGCTCATTTCCGATGGGCACAGGCAGCTGGTGAATCATTGCCCTGCATCCAAACATCAGGACAAACACATTTCCAGCCCAAAGTATGAACTCTTCAGAGAAATACATGAAATATATGTGTGAAGGACACAGCTAACAATTTAGGTCGTCACTGATAAACATGGTTGCTTCGGCTTTATGTCTGAAACGCCTTCCCTAAATCACTTCTCCCTCCACTTTTGGAAAACCTATTCTTTTTGCCTAGATTTCACTCACTATCCAGGGCCGAGTGCCCTTATTCTTAAATCCATGCATCTTTGTCAAACACCACAGTATGTGGTATACATATATAAATAGAGGCTGTTGGTGTTAATATTCTGGCTCCTGACTCTACTTGCTATTCCACTCAGATGCGAGGGAGAGGTTCTGCTGAATGTGAGCTGATGAGGCTTTATGCATTGTCAAAGGATGAACTATGCATTTACACTGGCTACAATTGGTCTGTTGTAGTAACAATAGAAGCAACAGTGTCGGAAAATGGTTGCGTTATACTTGGTGAATCCTGGGTGTCAGCTGGGGATGGGGATATCATTGCTCTGCGTCGGCCAGAGTGTAACTGGAGCGGTTTGTCGAGTTTGCTAAGGGAAGCTGTGAAATCATTCCGAACGCCACAAAGACAATTTCAGCAAATATTTTCCATTCGCTCGGTTGCCATTGGTGTTTTAAATAGAGACAGACAATGCAATGTTCCTTCCTGTCCTGTTACCTAGCAACAGTAACAAGGGAATGCAGCAAGACCTTCCTGACCGTGTGCACAGTGGGCAGTGCTATACAGAAGTATGAATTGTTGGGAAACATTTATCAAATGTACTTGGACAGCACGAGTGAATCAAAAGGCTGCAACAATCCCCCTGCCCCAGGCTTGAGTTTAAAGCTCACTTGTACAATTCACCAGTTTACACCACACCATGGCCTTAGCTCTCCTCATTTGTATAATGTCCCAATCCTTCTCTAACTCTGGCCGCGGGGAAGGGATTAGAGACCCCAGCAAGGGAGTGGGGGGGGGGGGGGGGGTGTGGGGAGGAGGATCACGCTTTGGAAACGAGGGGTGAGGCATTTTGGACAGGGAATGTCTCTAAAGTGCACAAGGGATGTCCCAAAGAAGCAATCTTCCCTTCCTTCCTGCTTTTTTAAAAAATAAATTTAGATTACCCAATTATTTTTTCCAATTAAGGGGCAATTTAGCGTGGCCAATCCACCTACTCTGCACATTTTTGTGTTGTGGGGGCGAAACCCACGCAGACACGGGGAGAATGTGCAAACTCCACATGGACAGTGACCCAGAGCCGGGATCGAACCTGGGACCTCAGCGCCGTGAGGTGGTTGTGCTAACCACTAGGCCACCGTGCTGCCCTATTCCTTCCTGCTTTTAGCGCAAACTGACAAAACCGCGGGCAGGCTGTCTTCGTCCGCCTCCCTCGCTGCCTGTATTATAGCAGCGGATGCGGAATGAGGACCGTAAGTAGCCATGAATTAGTCTACAAACTCCCTCAACCTTCAACTGCACTGGTGGAGGGCCATACAATTCACCCCATAAAATGCTGTTTATTCTTTATTGGGATGTGGGCATCGCTGGTTAGCCGATCATTTATTGCCCATCCCTAATTGCCCTTGAGAGGAGCATGCGAGCTGCCTTCTTGAATCGCTGCAGTCCATGTAATGCGGTTGCTGTTAGGGAGGCAGTTCCTGGATTTGACGCAGCAACAGTGAAGGAACAGCGAGATAGCTCCATGTCAGGATGATCGTAGCTTGGAGGGTATAAAGATCAAGGAAGCTGAATGATAGGGTGAACGCTGGTTTATTCACGGTCTGAATCTGCCCTTATATAATAAATACACACAGTATTAGTCCCATTCGGGATAACCAACATGCCGGTCCCTGTCTGGGCCGGCCTCTATACAAGATAATTATGAATCCCAGCTGGGCAGGCCTCCACCACTAGCTGGGAAGCACATATTCCACAAGTCCCTCGGGGAGAACAATTAAGGTATCCCAGTGTACCCCGTGGGGGTTATTACAGAGGGAAACTTGCAGGGTGGTGGTGTTGCCATATAGCTGTTGGCCTTGTCCTTCTAGGTGTTAGAGGTTGCGGGTTTACAAAGAACAAAGAAAATTACAGCACAGGAACAGGCCCTTCGGCCCTCCCAGCCGGCACCGGAAGGTGCTGTCGAAGGAGTCTTGGTTGCTGCAGTCTATCTTGTATATATGGAACACCCTGCTGCTAATGTGTGCCAGTATGAATATTTAATGTGGTGGATAAGATGTCAATCACACAAGGTACTTGAGTATCGCTGGAGCTGCACTCATCCAAGCAAGTGGTTTTATTCCATCACATTGATGACTTGTGCCTTGTAGTTGATGGACAGGCTTTGGGGAGTCAGGATGTGAGTTAGTCACCATAAAGTTCCTAGCCTCTGATCTGCTCTTGTTGTCACAGCATTTATGTAACTGGTACAGTTCAATTTCTGGTCAGTAGCAACTCCCAGGATGATGATAGTCATCGAGTCATAGAGTCCTACAGCACAGAACAGGCCCTTCAGCCCATCACTTTAACACCAGTCAAAAACAACCACTTAACTATTCTAACCCCATTTTCCAGCACTTGGCCCATAGCCTTGTATGCCCTGGGATTGCAAGTGTACAAATACTTCTTAAATGTTATGAAAGTCTTTGCCTCCACATCCCTTTCAGGCAATGAGTTCCAAACACCCAACACCTTCTGGGTAAAGAGGATTTTCCTCACATCCCCTCTAACCTCCAGCCCATTACTTCTAATCTATAGAATAGTGGAGTTGGGGGGGCCTAGTGGGGAATTCAGTGATGGTAATCCCATTGAATGTCAAGGGGAGATGGCTAAATACTCCCTTGTTAGAGATGGTCGTTGTCTGGCACCGTTGTGATGCAAATGTTACTTGCAACTTATTAGCTCAAGCTTGAATCTTGTCCAGGCCTTGCTGCCAGCAGCAACTGACTGCCATGGTATCTAAGGAGTTGCGACTTGAGCTGAAATCATCAGCAAATATCCCCATTTCTGACCTTATGATGGAGGGTAGGTCATTGACACAACATCTGAAGGTAGATGGGCCTCGGACACTCCCCAGAGGAACTCCTGCAGCAAAGTCCCAAGACTGAATTATTGACCTCCAACAACCACAATCATCTTCCTTTCTGCTCGGTATGATTTCAACCAATGGAGTGATTTCTCCCTGATTACCAATGACTTCCATTTTGCTCAGGCTCCTTGGTGCCTCACTCAGTCACAGCTGCCTTGAAATTAAAGGCAGTCTAAGCAGCAGGGTGGCGCAGTGGTTGGCACTACTGCCTCATAGCGATGAGGACCCACGTTTGATCCTGGCCCCGGGTCACTGTCCGTGTGGAGTTTGCACATTCTCCCAATGTCTGCGTGGGTCTCACCCCCACAACCCAAAGATGTGCAGGGAAGGTGAATTGGCCACATTAAATTGCCCCTTAATTGGAAAAGAAAATAATTGGGTACTCTAAATTTATTTTTTAAAATTTAAAGACAGTCACTCTCACCTCACCTCTGGAGTTCCGCTCTTTTGTCCTTGGTTGGATCAAGCCTGCACTGAGATCTGGAGTCGACTGGCCCTAGTGAGACACAGAGCGAGCATCTGTGAGCATGTGGCTGCCTAGTGAGTGTCGCTTGATAGCACTGTCAACGACACCTTCCATCACTTTACTAATGATGGTGAGTAGACTGATGGGGCAGTAATTGCCTGGGTTGGATTTATCCTGTCGTTAGTGGACAGCGCACACCTGGACAATTCTCCACATTGCCGGGCAGATGCCAGTGTCATAGCTGCACTGGAACAGCTGGCTACGTTTGGAGCACATGTCTTCAGTGCTATTGCTGGAATATTGTCGAGGCCCATAGCCTTTGTTGCATCCAGTGGCTTCAGCCTTTCCTTGATATCTCATGGAGAGAGTGAAATTGGCTGAAGTCTGGCATCTGTGATGTTGGTGACCTCTGTTCCTGACTGAAGATGGTTACAAATGCTTCAGCCTTGACCTTTGCATTGATGTGCTGAGCTCATCCATCATAGAGGATGGGGATATTTTTGGAGCCTCCTCTGGTTAGTTGTTGAATTGCCCACTACTATTCACAACTGGTTTTGGTACAATTTAGATCTGATCTGTGGGATTTCTTACTGTCTATAATAGGCTAATTGTACTCCTTGGCCCTGTATTGTAGCTTTACCAAGTTGACATCTGATTTTTATTTCTGCCTGGTGCTGCTCCTGTCATGTCCTCTGCACTCTTCATTGAACCAGGGATGATCCCCTAGTTAAATGGTAATGATAGAGAATGGGCCATCCCAGGCCATGAGGTTGCGGATTGTGATTGAACACAATTCTGCTGCTACTGATGGTACCCAGTGCCTCATGGATGCCCAGTTTTGAGCTACTGCATCTGTACTGAGTATATCCCATTCAGCATGGTGATAGTGCCACAAGACATTATGGCCTTATTCTGTGCCCTTACCACCCTCAATGCTTCCACCAAATGGTGTTCAACATTGAGGGATACTGATTCATTATCTGAGGTTGGGATGGGGTGGTGTGTAACAATCAGCTGGAGGTTTCCTTCCCAGTTTGACCTGATACCATAAGATTTAATTGTTTCCAGAGACAATATTGAGGCCTCCCAGGGCCACTCCTTACATCCTGTTTAAATTGTGCCACTGCCTCTGAAGGGTCTGTCCTGGTTGTGGGACAGAGATATCTGAAATGATATGTATATATGTATACAAGTAAAGGGTTAATTATTACATCTCAGGGTAATACAAACACTAGAGGGCACTAACAGTTCCCAGTATAAATATAAGAACTCAGGGAATCTTGAGTAGTTAGTTGAGTGTTAGCAGCAGAGAGAGATAGATCACAGAATAGTTAAGACTAGATAGAAGTAGCATGTTTAGTTCATTAGTTATTACTTAAATATAGATTACCAATAGTTATAGTTCTGTGGAGTGTGCAAACTCAATATAAATTACTTGTTATTCAATAAATCAGTTTTGCTTTAAGTTAGAGATTTGTAGTTTCTTTATAATCACACCGTCAGACCATTCTGGATTACAAAGCAAAGAGTAACGATATATTACCAAAGAGTAATATAACATGGTACCAGGCATTGGCTACAGAAACTAACTAATATAATTTAGTAAGCTTAGAGTAAAATAAAAACTAAGAAGCTATTCGACTTGCGAAGCATCAATCTGAGACTGCAGAACTTCATCGAATCCAGGATCGATGGACAAAGCTCAAGCTCCACGACATCTAAGGATCACCGGTAACCTAGATGTAAATTGGCAGGCGTTCAAGCAGCAATTCCAAATTTATTTAGAGGCTTACTATTTGAATAATGCTACCGATGCACGTAAAATTGCTCTCCAACTCACTATGGCTGGCCCAAATGCCAAAATACGGCAGATCAAGATAAAACAAAGTTTGAAGTAATTCTTGCAAAATTTGATCATCATTGCAAAATCCTAACCAATGAAATGTTTGAGTGTTTTCTTTTTTTAAAAGATTGCAAAATAAGGGTGAATCAATTGACTGCTTTGTTATTGATCTTAAACTGCTAGCACAATTATGTAACTTCTCAGTACTGAATGATTCCATGATTAGAGACCAAATAGTTTTTGGTGTAATTGATGAAAATCTTAGAGAAAGATTGCTCAGGCAAAAGGATTTAATGCTTGAAAATGCAATTGAGTGGTTAGCTCTGTTGCGTCATGGCGCCGAGGTGCCAGGTTGGATCCCGGCTCTGGGTCACTGTCCATGTGCAGTTTGCACATTCTCCCCGTGTTTGTGTGGGTTTCGCCCCAACAACCCAAAAGATGTGCAGGGTAGGTGGATTGGCCATGCTAAATTGCCCCTTAATTGGGAAAAATTAATTGGGTACTCTAAATTTATAAAGAAAAAAACCCAAAATACAATTGAAATGTGTCGCGTTCATTAGCAATCGAAGAATCAGTACCAAGAATTTTTTCTCCGTGAAAAGGGCGCAAAAACCACCCACTGCGTTAAGGCAGTGTCGCAGATGAAGAAGATACATTTTTTGGATGGCAGCCATCTTGTGTTCATGCATTCTAACCCTGCACATGCGCACTTCGTCAAAAGATGCAAGATGGACGAAAACCAAACTGCGCATGTGCGAAGAAGTGTCATGCGTGATACCGTCTACGTCATGACGTGTGGAAGGTGTGGAACCTCCCACTTTCAAAGAAAATGCCCTGCCAGAGGAAAACAATGCTCACAATGTGGCAAGCTAAACCATTATGCTGCTCAATGCAAATCCACACTCGCATTTAAATCGGCAAAGTCCAATTCAAGACAGATTAATGTAAGAAGTGTAGAATCTCAGTAAGAAGGTTTTGAACAAAATTTTTCACAGGATACAGATGTTTACTCTTTGGAAAACACTTTCTTTGTCGGAATCATAGAAAAGTTTAATCACACCACTGAAGTAACATCACTTTTTAAATCAATCAACTCCATTAATTTGGATACAGAATGGAACACTGTATTGAAAGTAAATGACTGTCCAATCAAATTTAAGTTGGATACAGGCTCTTCTGCCAATTTGCTTACAAAGTTTGACCTCACAAAGCTTAAGCAAACCCCCAAAATCCATCCATCAGCCTGTAGATTAAAAGACTACAATGACAATTCAATCACATCAATTGGATCATGCTATTTGCTAGTTTCCAACAAGGATATTGCGACTTCACTAATATTCAAGATTGTCAAGTCAGATAAATCATCACTCTTAGGTGCTGAAGCCTGCAAGGATTTACGCCTAATATGAAAAAATGAAAATCGCTTATTGTCACGAGTAGGCTTCAAATGAAGTTACTGTGAAAAGCCCCTAGTCACCACATTCTGGCGCCTGTTCTGGGAGGCTGTTACGGGAATCGAACCATGCTGCTGGCTTGCCTTGATCGGCTTTCAAAGCCAGCGATTTAGCCCAGTGAGCTAAACAGCCCCTGTTTAGTCCGCAATTTACAGCGAATTTATACTGAAACTTTGTCTCAACCCATACTGCCTGATGATATCCAAGGTACACCGAACCAATATCCAGACATCTTCGAAGGTATGAGTACTCTTCCATACAAGTACAAAATCTTGTTAAGGATGGATGCCAAATCTGTGGTACACCTTCCAAGGAGAATTCCTGCTCCACTCAGAGAAAGATTAAAATTTGAATTAGAAAGGCTACAACAACAAGAATCACTGAACCGACTGACTGGGTCAGTTTGATGGTTTGTGTGAAGAAATCTTCTGGTGATTTGAGGATAGGTACAGACCTCAAGGATCTGAACAAGAACATCATGAAGGAACACTATCGCATTCCAAAATGAGAGGAAATCACAAGGAGATGGCTAACACATGCATCTTTTCCAAATTGGATGCATCGTGGGATTTCTGGCAAATGCAACTGGATGAATCTAGTAGAAAGTTTATGCACTTTCTACTCGATTCATCCAGTTGCATTTGCCAGAAACCTCATGATGCATCCAATTTGGAAAAGATGTTTATGCACTTTCAACACGCCTTTTGGCTGGTTCTGTTTTAACAGGATGCAATTTGGGATTATCTCTGCGTCTGAAATCTTGCACCGCATTATGGAACAGGTGACTGAAGGCATCCAAGTTGTTTGTGTCTACGTCAACGACATTATCATATTGTCATCAACGAAGGAAGAACATATTTCAAGACTACAAAAAACTTTTCAATGAACACACAAGTATGGTCTAAAGCTGAACCGATCCAAGTGTAGTTTCGACATTTCCATACTAAAGTTCCTTGGAGACCAGATTTCTGAACGTGGTGTGCAACCCGACAATGAAAAGATTGCTGCCATTCAAAGAATGAAAGTTCCAGAGGACAAAATGGCAGTTCTACATTTCCAAGGTGTTGTAAATTTTTTTGGCAAATATATTCCTAACCTATCAACCAGAAAGACAGCTCTGAGAAATCTGATTACAAAGTCAACCGCATTCGAATGGACAACTGATCATCAAAAGGAATGGCTCTATTTAAAATCTCAATTAACAACTGCAACTCTTTCGTTTTTCAATCCAAACCGAGAGAAAAAATTTTGACTGATGCGAGTCAGGACGGAATAGGAGCAGTACTGTTGCAAAAGGACGGCAACTCATCTTGGTTACCTGTTGCAGACGCATCCAGAGTGATGACACCAACAGAACGTTGATATGCACAGATTGAAAAAGAGTGTCTTAGTTTACTGACAGGCATATTAAAGTTCCATGACTATGTGTATGGGCTTCCTACCTTCACTGTAGAAATGGATCACAGACCGCTGGTGCATATAATTCAGAAGGATTTCAACAACATGACTCCGAGGTGATGACAACTGTTAAAACTTCTACGTCATCTCCTCGTGTATTAACATCTACGAAAAGAAAACCTAATAGACTGAATTTGTAAATAATTTGCAGTGAACTTTGTGATCGTTACTTATTTTCATCATGTTATAAAAATATACCTATCATGTAGTGTGATAATATTATTCTAGACTTTTTCCTTTTGTTATACATAGAAAAGAAATGTTTAAAAAGGGGGTTGCAATGACATGTATATATGGATAAAGTAAAGGGTGAATTATTACATCTCAGGGTAATACAAACATAAGAAGGCATCACCAGTTCCCAGTATAAATCTAAGGGTCTGGATTCTCCGTTTTTGGGACTATGCCCCCACGTCGGTTTCAAAACGGTGGAGTTTTACTCCTGGAAATCCTGGATTAAAGGGACATGAATTTACAGCCCTGCAGGAGGCTAGCAGGAACCCAGAGTAAATCTCGCAGCTTTTGCTGCAGATACATGCCCCCGCACTTCCGGGCAAGAGGTTGTGCCATGCTCCATGGCGGACTCGGACCGCGGAGGTAGACCCACAAAGGACACCCCTCGACCCGCCGTGCGCCCGACCCTCAAACCCCGCACAATCATTCCCCGGCTGCCTATAAGGCCCCCCCGGCCTCCGATCCGCCCGCCCTCGACCAAGGTGGCTGCGGACTGAGTCCACAGATGCTACACGAGTATCCTGACTGGCTGGAACAGGTTAGTTCCACGCCGGTCGGGGGTGGAGAATGTCGGAGCGGGCCTCTGGCAACGGCCGCAGGTGACACTGTGTACTCCCTGGTGACGCCGCTTTCCGGTGCCCAGAGAATCGGCAAACCGGCACCGGACCCCAAACTGGATTCTCCGCCCCGGCGCCGGCCACAATTTTGGCATCGGTGTGCGGAGAATCCAGCCCAAGAACTCAGGGAATCTTGAGTAGTCAGCTGAGTGTTAGCAGCAGAGAGAGATAGATCACAGAATAGTTAAGACTAGATAGAAGTAGCACGTGTAGTTCATTAGTTATTACTTAAACATAGATTACTTTATTAATAGTTATAGTTCTGTGAAGCGTGTGAACTCAACATAAATTTTATCATTATTCAATATATCAGCTTTGCTTTAAGTTAGAGTTTGGTGGTTTCTTTATAATCACACCATCAGCCCATTCTGGGTTACGAAGCAAAGAGTAATGATATATTACCAAAAAGAGTAATATAACAATATTCAGGGGTAATGATGGAGGAGCCTGGGACCTTGAGTGGTGTTATGCAATCCTGCCGATTGCACCACTCCCACCGTGGGTTCCCCGGCAGCTTAGGGTGCAAAAAACGGAAAACCCCATTGACAGCGGTGGGACAGGAAGACCCCATCACCGGCCAGTGGCGGGTTGCCCCTGCCGCCACAAAGCATGCCACAGTGGGACAGAAAATCCCCTCTGTTATGGTGGCCATGAAGGACACAGGGGATCATCAATAGATCTCCCCATGAGCTTCATGGAGTATGAACTTCACGATTGAGCAGGCCGCAACTCGGCCAATGGGGAAGGAGCAGCGGGAGGGAGTTTAAAACCCTCCGCTTCAACCTGGGCTGGTATTCTGTGGATCCCCCGACTTGGATTTGTGCGCTATAAGCTGTGGCAGCGGCCTTTTCTATTTTATAATAAAAGGGTATGGTGTTGGGAGACTGGTCTTGACGAAATTATTGCACCGCGCACTGGCTGCAAGGCCAGTATGACTATGTCAAGCCATTTGCTGACTAGTCTATTGGATAGCTTTTCCAATTTTGGCACAAGTCCCCTGTTATTGGCAAAGAGGTCTGGGTAGGGAGAACCTCTGTCCTTTTCACTGCCGAGGTTGATGTTGCGTGGTCCAGCTGGTTTTATTTTAAATTTTATTTTTCTGTGCTAGTTTAACATAACTGAGTGGCCAATTGCAAGGCCATTTCAGAGACAGCCATATTGCAGTGGATCTGGAGCCACATGTAGGTCAGACCGGGTAAGGACAAATGAACCAAATGGGTTTAACAAGAAGAAAAATCTGGTTGTTTCCTGATCATTATTGATGGAATTTAAATTCCCTGGCTGCTGTGGTGATGGAATATGAACCTGCCTCCAGAGTATTATTCTGAGTCTCTGGATTATTACTCCAATAACATTACCACAATGCTACCATGCCATTATTTCCATAAGTGGGCCGTAAAAGACTAAAGTCACAGCTAGCAGTGGGAGAGAACAGGAAGTGGAACGTACAAGAGCCCTTGTGAGATAAATGGAAACTTCAAAAGACATTTAAGACAGGAGGAGGAAAGATAATCCAAACAGCATGTTTCCTGATATTCTGATGTATCAAAGTGCTTTGCAACTAATGAATTACTTTTGAAGAAGAATCACTCCTGTTTTTGGGAAATGTCAATTTTCGCATATCGAGGTCTCACAAATGAGATAAATAAGCAGTTAACCTCTTTAAATTATGTCAGTTGAGCATTAATTTCCATGTCTGCCTACATTTGAAAAAATGAAGAACTCGGCCAGGGCAGCCGGGATAATCAATTGGGATTTTTGACATTGGGGCATAGGTTGAGTTCAGAATTCCACAAAATGGTGCCTTCAGTGCCAGACTTTCCAGTGTGTGTGTGTGTGTGTGATCAGCCTCTCCGGTGACACAGATACCAGGTGTGAGAGATCCCTTACTGCAGCTGAAGAAACTTTAGCGGAGATTAATGGGTTTTAAAATAGAATCACTGAAGTTCAGCAAATCTCCAAACATTTGTCCATCAATCAGCGCTTGAATCTATTTGCCAATCCCATAGTTAATGGTTCCCCCTGGTAAATCAGCATTTCATTAGAATTATGTGTTACATATTTATGTATACCATGCCCTTCTGCTGTGTAAGGCAGCACTGACTAAATCAGATGCATAACATTTCATTTGTCTGTCACGAGGGATCGAAACATGGTGACAGTGTGCTATGAGCTTCTTGTACCTGTTTGTCTTTCAATAAGACCATACTGATCTCTGGGCTAATCCCACCCATTTGCCTTGACTTCATCTGATCTTACAATCTCCAACTGTATTCCGCATGAGTCTCATGGGGTAGGGATGATCCACTACCTCATGGAACCTGCAGAATATGAGCTCTCCCGATAAGGGGGCAGGGGAACCTTAACAAGGTTCATGTGTCTTTGTATAAATAGAGTCGGCCAGTCAGGCGCCAACTAGAGAAGACGCAGTAGGGAGCTACTGGTGCTGTACATTATGGTTAATGTGTTAAATAAAGTAAGTTTTGTTTTTCTCTACAACTCGGTGTGAACTCTTTGCTGACCCCGTACAAAACCAATGCAAAATTATTAATTGAACCAGAATCCACTGCGTTTCTGGGGAGAGTTCCACACTTTAACCATCCTTTGCATTAAAAAGTGTTTGCTAACCTTTCCTCTCGAAGCCGATTCTTTTTAAGGTTCTGCCAACTTTTCCTGTAGTGGGGTAAGATGGGGGAGGTTGGTGGGTTTTGGGCCACCCTCATGTGTGTGTGCTGTGGGGGGGGGGGGTGATCCCCTTATTCTTGTGGTGGGATGGGGATGGATGCCTCTACTTGTCAGGGGGAGCGTGGTTTTGCATTGTGCAGGGAGTGGGGGGGCCTACCACTAGACCATGGTATCGGGCCACCCGCTCAAAATGGCGGTGTGATACCTGGGTTCCGAAGGAATCCAGCGAACTCTTCCCCATGCATAAATTAGCATGGTAAAGGAGAAGGAATCGCATCTTGGCACTGCTCCTTTTTTAAAATTTGAAGTACCCAATTCATTTTTTCCCAATTAAGGGGCAATTTAACATGGCCAATCCACCTACTGTGCACATCTTTGGATTGTGTGGGCGAAACCCACGCAGACACAGGGAGAATGTGCAAACGCCACACAAACAGTAACCCAGAGCCGGGATCGAACCCGGGTCCTCGGTGTCGTGAGGCAGCAGTGCTAACCACTGCGCCACCGTGGTGCCCTTGGCACTGCTCCAAGCATCAACGGAGACGAGGTGTAAGTCTCCACAGGCGGGAGTACTCAGTCTCCAAATGGAGAATCCAGCCTATCATCGCTCCTCATAATGTAACCCCTTTAACACTAGTGAATCTACGCCACCCTCTTTCCAAAGACCAGTATTGCCTTTCCATCAGTGGGCTAGACAGCTGGTTTGTCATGCAGAGCGAGGCCAACAGCGTGTTTTCAGCTCCCGTACCGGCTGAGGTTATTCATAAAGGCCTCGCCTTCTCAACCTTATCCCTCACCTGAGGTGTGGCAATTCTCAGGTTAAGCCACCGTCAGTTAGCCCTCCGCCTCAAAGGTGAGGAAAACATCACTGGTCACACATTACGTGTATTACAGTACTGCCACTGTACTACAGCGAACACAGTAAATCTCATCCTGCTGGCTCCTCCCAGCAGGCGGTGTATTAAAGTGTATGCTCTCCTGTGCTGCTTCCATTCTGGTTCCAGCTGCAGGAGGCTCAACATCTAGTGTAATAAAGCCTCAATCGTTTCACCATTTTTGTCTCATGGTCATTGATGGTACATCAATTTATTGCACTAGAATTTTAGAGATGGACGTCTTAATCAAGCCTGATCGCCTGGAGCTGAACCCTGATGCAGCCGACGCCACAGCCACCTTTGAGCACTGGCTAACCTGCTTTGAAGGATACCTCGGAGCATTCACAGTGGCCCTCCCAGACCCGCAGAAGACCCAGATCACTCGGGTGAGCCCACAAGTTTTCCCCCTCATCCGAGACGCGCCTACCTTCACGGAAGCGATGGCTACTGAAAGGACAGTACATCAGGACTGTGAATCAAGTGTTCGCCAGGCACCTCCTGGCCACGAGACGCCAACTCCCGGGGAAGTCCCAGGATGATTTCCTGCGTGCTTTGCGGATACTTGGTAGAAACTGTAATTGCCAGGCAGTGTTGGCAGTCCAATACACAGAACTGCAGATCAGAGACGCCTATGTCACGGGAATTAGGTCTAATTACGTTCTCCAGCGATTATTTGAAGTGGGTACGCTTGACCTTACAGAGACCCTGCAGCTCGCTAACTCCCGAGAAGTGGCCTCCCGCAATCTGGAGTCCTACACTTCCGACCGCGCGGCACCCTCATGGGCATCGTGGGCCCCACCATCTTCTGTTCCGCATGGCAGCCAGCAAACTCCGGAGGGTCCATTGCTATTTTTGTGGCCAGAACAAGCATCTCAGGCTGCGCTGCCCAGCGCAGAGCGCGATCTGCAATGGGTGTGGCAAGAAGGGCCACTTCATCTCCGCTTGCCAGGCCCGATCGGTCACTGTCGTTTCCAGGCCAGCATCACTACACCACCCATGTGCGATCCAGGGGCACCGCCATTTTTGCCGCCGCCCGCCACATGCGGCCCGTGGGTGCCGCCATCTTGGATGGCGTCTGCCATGTGCGCCCCGTCGGCGCCGCCATCTTCGGCGCCATCTTGAACCACACCTCCGGACCCCTGCTCGCCTGGCCGTTCACGGGCCGCCAATACCTCCGCCACCGCCGATCAGCTCAACAACTCCCAACATCTTCCGCAGCTCGCCTCCATCATCCTCGATCAGTCTCAGCCCCGCAACCGCACGACCACTACGACGACTGGAAAGATCAACAGGCATGAGACGACCTGCCTCTTCGACTCCGGGAGCACAGAGAGTTTCATCCACCCTGCTATGGTAAGGCGCTGCTCCCTCCCGGTACGCCCCATCACCCAGAAAATCTCCCTGGCCTCCAGATCCCATTCCGTGCGAATCCGGGGGTACTGCGTCGCGACCCTCTTTGTACAGGGCGTAGAGTACAGCAACTTCAGACTCTACGTCCTTCCCCATCTCTGCGCTGCCCTGTTTCTAGGTGTTGATTTTCAGTGCCACCTCCAAAGCCTTACTCTGAAATTCGGCGGACCCCTGCCCCCCCCTCACCATCTGTGGCCTCACGACCCTTAAGGTCGATCTGCCCTCACTTTTCGCAAACCTCACCCCGGACTGTAAACCCGTCGCCACGAGGAGCAGACGGTACAGTGCACAGGACAGGACCTTATCAGGTCGGACGTCCAACGGCTTCTGCGGGAGGGGGTCATTGAGGCCAGTAACAGCCCCTGAAGAGCTCAAGTGGTGGTAGTTAAGACTGGGGAGAAACACTGGATGGTCATCGACTACAGTCAGAGCATCAACCGGTACACGCAGCTCGATGTGTACCCCCTCCCACGCATACCTGACATGGTCTATCAGATTGCACAGTATCGAGTCTTATCCACAGTTGACTTGAAGTCGGCCTACCACCAGCTCCCCATCCACCCGGAGGACCACCAATACACTGCGTTCGAAGCAGATGGCCGCCTCTATCACTTCCTTAGAGTTCCCTTCAGCGTCACCAATGGGGTTTCGGCCTTCCAGCCAGAGTTGGACCGATGGTTGACCAATACGGGCTGCGGGCCACGTTCCCGTACCTAGATAATGCCACTATCTGCGGCCACAACCAGCAGGACCACAACGCGAATCTCCAGAAGTTCCTCCAGACCGCCAAACTCCTTAACCTCACCTACAATAAGGAGAATGCGTTTTCCGCACCAACCGCTTAGCCATCCTTGGCTACGTAGGGGTAAATGGAGTCCTAGGGCCTGACCCCGACCGCATGCGCCCCCTCCTGGAACTCTCCCTCCCCCACTGCCCCAATGCCCTGAAACAATGCCTGTGGTTCTTCTCATATTATGCCCAGTGGGTCCCAAATTACGCGCACAGGGCCCGCCCACTCATCAAGTCTACAGTTTTCCCCCTGACGGCTGAGGCCTGCGAGGCCTTCATCCACATCAAGGTGGACATCGCCAAAGCCACGATGCACGCGGTCGACGAGACCCTCCCCTATCAGGTGGAGAGCAATGCATCGGACGTGGCTCTGGCCACCACCCTCAACCAGGCGGGCAGACCCGTGGCTTTCTTTTCCTGTACCCTTCATGCCTCCGAAATTCGGCACTCCTGTGTCGAAAAGGAGACCCAAGCCATTGTGGAAGCTGTGTGACATTGGCGGCATTACCTGGCCAGCAGGAGATTCACTCTCCTCACTGAACAATGGTCGGTTGCCTTCATGTTTAGCAATACACAGCGGAGCAAGATCAAGAACGACAAGATCTTGAAGTGGAGCTCTCCACCTATAACTATGAGATCTGGTATCACCCGGGGAAGCTCAATGAGCCCCCAGATGCCCTGTCCCGCGGTAAATGTGCCAGCGCACAAGTGGACCGACTCCGGGCTCTCCACAATTGTGGTAGTCACCACTAATATATATTGTATATTGAGGATGTCGGTGTAGGTATTTTGTGGTAAGGCCCTGTACTACAGGTACGGGGGTAGTTCCCTGCCTGCTGGCTCCGCCCAGTAGGCGGAGTATAAATATGTGTGCTCCCAGTACAGCAGCCACTTCGCCAGCTGCTGTAGGAGGCCACACATCTTAGTGTAATAAAGCCTCGATTGCATCCAACTCTCGTCTTTGTGTAATTGATTGTGCATCAACAATGACCTCTGCCACCCGGGGGTCACCCAGTTCTTCCATTTTTATCAAGGCCCGCAATCTGCCCTACTCCATCGAGGTCAGGACCGTGACCGAGGACTGCCAAGTCTGTGCCGAGTGCAAGCCTCACTTCTACTGGCCAGACAGAACGCATCTGGTGAAGGTCTCCTGCCCCTTTGAGCGTGGACCTCAGCATGGACTTCAAAGGGCCCCTCCCCTCCACTGACCGCAATGTGTACTTTCTCGATATAATTGATGGGTACTCCCGTTTCCCATTCGCCATCCCATGCCCCGACATGACGTCTGCCACGGTCGTCAAGGCCCTACACAGCATCTTCACCTTGTTCGGTTTCCCCATCTACATCCATAGCGATCAGGGAATCCTCCTTTATGAGCGATGAGCTGCATCAGTTCCTGCTCAGCAAGGGCATCGCCTCGAGCAGGATGACCAGCTACAATCCCGGGGAAACGGGCAGGTGGAGAGGGAGAACGTGACTGTCTGGAAGGCCGTCCTGCTGGCCCTTCGGTCTAGGAATATTCCGGTCTCCCGCTGGCAGAAGGTCCTCCCCGATGCGCTCCACTCCATCCGGTTGCTCCTGTGCACTGCTACTAATGAGACCCCTCACCCCTAGGAAGTCCACTTCCGGGGTCTCGATCCCAACCTGGCTGTCATTTCCTGGGCCCGTCCTCCTCCGGAAGCATGCGAGGAGTCATAAATCGGATCCCCTTGTCGAAAAAGTCCACCTCCTCCATGCAAATCCACAATATGCCTACGTGGCACACCATGACGGGCGACAGGACACAGTCTCCCTCCCGGACCTGGCACAGCTGGGTCCCCACCCACAACCAACACCACCCGCGACCTGGTACCGTCCCCTCTCCCTCCGGTTGCCTCCCCCGCCCCTGCGCCGTTCACGCTCCCAGCAGCGACCCTCACTGCAGCCCCCACCCCAGCAGCATCCGTCCCCTCACAGGATCCACTACTGGGTGAAGAAGGAGAGGACAACACGCTCCCGGAGTCGCAGGTACCCACATCCGCGCCCTCACCACCACCAGGACTGAGGTGATCACGGCAGAGGGTCACAGCCCCCGACAGACTCAATCTGTAACATTGTTTTTCACCCCCACTGGACTTTTTTTAAACAGGGGGTGAATGTGGTAAACACCACTGGTCACACACTACGTATATTACGGTACTGCCACTGTATTACAGTTAACACAGTAAATCCCTGCCTGCTGGCTTCTCCCAGCAGGCGCTGTATAAAGGTGTATGCTCTCCTGCGCTGCTTTCATTCTGGTTTCATCTGCAGGAGGCTCAACATCCAGTGCAATAAAATCTCAATAGTTTCACCATTCTCGTCCCGTGGTCATTGATGGTACATCAAAAGGGGAAAACAGCCCATGGTCATCTGGGACTATGGCGACTTTAACTTACCTTTATATCCTTTCTAAGATGCATTGTCCAGAACTTTACAGAGATTTCCAGATGCAGTCTAACCAGGACATGTTTGGCTGTAGTCAGAGGCTCTTACACTTTAGTAATGGCCCAGTCCAGTCCTCTCACCCTCAGCCCTGCCTGGCTGGCCTCTGGCTCTGGTCGAGTCGTCCTGCTCCCGCTGGCAGCCGCCCACCGATTCCTCGAAATATGACATCGGTGCTTGCCTGGCCTTCTTCACACCCCCCAACTGCTGCTCTGCTCACCTCTCAGCTCTCGTTAGGGTGGCCGGGCTTGAACCTCGACCCTCAACGACTGCGTGTGCTCCTGACCTCCTCCTCACCTCACTGAAGGCTTTGCAGCAGAGGCGTACTTACATTTTTGGGGGCACACACAGCTGATGTGTTAGGCAGGTTGGGTCAAGGTGGACTGCACTTGATGCAGTGTAGCGAGAGACAGACCTCAAATACGCTAAGATGCAACACGATTTTATTTAACGTCTTAACTATTATACATGTTCAACTGTGCGTTGACACTATGCTGACTTGACTGGAGACCTAGTACTAGCCTGACCAGACTTACTAGCTACCGCATGGTGTTTGCACTGGCTAGCTCACGAACTCTGACTGTCTCAGTGGCTGGGTCCAGAGAGAACGGGAAACCTGGTGCCCTCTGGCTTTATAGTGGCCGTGTCCTGTCGGGTGATTGGCTGCTCTGTTCTGTGTGCTTACTGGTCATCCTGTGTGTCAATCACTGCCTGTCTGCACTCCATTATATACATAAATGTATAGCCTTCTGCACTATAAATTCTATGATGACAACAGCCATCTCCCAGTATCGCCCCCTCCCCATTGGTCGGGGCCTCGAGCTGCGGCAATATGTGTTTCATTGTAAATCCGCAACTGGCTGCAGCAAAACATCCTCCATTCCATATTCCATCCCTCCAGTTAGAAAGCCTAGGATTCAATAAGTTTTGATTTGTTTTTCGGACCTGACCACTGCATTTTAGTGATTTGTGTACATGAACTCTGCAATGTAATGGTATTGATTACAAGAAGTATCCGTTAAGAAAGTCTTCACTGGGGAAGCAAAGTGGCGCAGTGGGTAGCACTGCGGCCTCACGACGCCGAGGTCCCAGGTTTGATCCCGGCTCTAGGTCACTGTCCATGTGGGGTTTGCACATTCTTCCCGCGTTTGCGTGGGTTTCGCCCCCACAACCCAAAAATGTGCAAGTTTGGGACACACTAAAATTGCCCCTTCATTGGAAAAAATGAATTGGGTACTCTAAATAAAAAAAAAGAAGAAAGTCTTCACTGTCTTCTGTATGTTAACAGTAAGTCTTTACTCACTATTTATACAGTAAGGGGTACATGCAAGGGGCTATTTCCATGTCTCAATCTTAACACATTCCCGACCAACACCACTCTGACCCTAGGTCAGTGTCACGTGCCTTCTTACATCACTGTGTGCGCAGTTCTGTATCCAGTCCCATACATTAAACCAGACCCTTATACAGTAACTACCTTAACTATGCGTAACTACATTAATTACAACAACATTAACTATAAGAACTATATTAACTACAAGAATGACAACAATAATCACATTAACTACAACAAAACTACAACAGCAAGAACAACTTGCATAACTTTGTACCTATAATGTAGAAAAACACCCCAAGCAGCTACACAGAGGTAAAGCTCAACACTGAGCAAAAGAAAGATTTAATTGGAGCGGTTACGATGTTTGTTTGAAGACAGGATGGTGAGAGGGAGGTGGAGAGGCACTGGGGTAATTTATTGCTGATTTGTGCCTCTAAACTCTGAGGGAAAATCGTAATCATCATGTTTATAACTGTAGTAGAATTGGCCAAAATATTCCAAAGTATACAGCTTGGATTCTGAGTAAACCAAACGGGTTAACAGGGGAATTCAAGGAAAATGGAATGAAGACGTAGAGAAATTACAAAGAGGACAAACAAAAGATTGTACATATTGGTGCCACCAGATGTTTTTAATTATAGTCTGGAGCCGAATTGAGATAAAGCTGAAACTCACCAGACTAACTGGTATGTCAGACTGTCTCAATAAACGAGTACGACAAGCAGAAAGGGGCCTTGAGAAATTATTGCTGTCATTAACATGTCTTTCTTTGCAGTTTAGGCGCTGGGGGAGGAAAGGAGGGAAGGTGGTCAGACTGCATGAAATCTGACCATTGGATAAGTCTCCAATACGTAGTTATCTAATTGACCAATGCTGCTAGGTAGCTCTATCTGATGGAATGAATGGCCTTGGTTGGACAAGTAGCGACGTAAATGGAAAGAACTTGCCTGTTGCGGGCAGCATTGAAGCTCTCAAAAACGTGAGAGTTAATTTGGAGGCCTGTGTGAGCGCTGACTCAATGCAACGTGTAACACCTGACTGCAATGTTAGCCCCCACTGCCCATCTCTCTGACCCACCCAACCCTGAACATGAACATAAATGCACAGGACTAAACTCCCACCCATTATGCTGAAGGTTAAGTGCCAAGGGAGGTGGGCCCGAGTTCAGAAAGAGGATTGAAGCCCCAAAAAGTGAGGTTGGATCAGCAAACCTCTATGATCCTACCCACTTCCAAGTTTAACCCGGGAGGGCTTGCAGGTGAACCGAAAACCTCTGTGAAATATTCAAAAAGGCAATTCACTGAGGATTTAACCCTGCATTAATTGCCCCCGAAGGACTTCAGTTAGCGGTCGGGAGGGAAGGCTGTCCACACCCCTTTACAAAATTAATTGAGGCAGAGGTGGGAAGATGGTGGGGTACCCTCCTGTCATCCTCCCTCTTGATTAAATGACACAACTGCACTCCCCAAACTCACCACAGGGGAAGGCATTAGATTCTGCCAGTTTTTTCACCTGGCTGGGAAATCGAGAAGATGGAGGCACACTCTCATGATAAGACTCCAATCATTTAGGACTAAGATGGGGAGAAATTTCTTCAAGCAAAGGGATGTGAATCTTTTAATTCTCTACCCCAGAGGGTTGTTGATGTTCCATCGTTGAATATATTTACCAGTGAGATAGACAGTTCTTTGGTCTCAGGGAATCAAGGGATATGAAATGAAATGAAATGAAAATCACTTATTGTCACGAGTAGGCTTCAATGAAGTTACTGTGAAAAGCCCCTAGTCGCCACATTCCGGCGCCTGTCCGGGGAGGCTGGTACAGGAATCGAACCGTGCTGCTGGCCTGCTTGGTCTGCTTTAAAAGCCAGCGATTTAGCCCAGTGAGCTAAACCAAACCCTGAACCATGAGGAGCTGAAGGGAAAAGAGAAAGTAGTCTAACGTTCGCTATGGTCATATTGAATGGCAAAGCAGGCCTGATGGCCATATGATCCACACCTGCTCCTATTTCTCAAGTTATTATGCAAGATTTGAACCAGCTAAAATCAGAGGGGCCTCCCTCTCCTGGTTCAAGTTCAAGGATCCAGCCTCCCTGCCACGTTGTGTGACAGGGAATTCAGAAGGTGACCTACCTTGTCATCGAGTTAGTGGTTATGGAGTTATGGTCCTTTGACTTTCACAAATGACCATTAAAAATTCCAACATCAGATAAATTTCCAAACTTTTTCCCTGAGGCAGCCTGGAGGTGATCCTACCTTTTGGAAATGCCCACTTAACAACATGGAACAAAGACAGCCCTTGTCTGTAATAAACTTCTGTGGCTTAAGTTGTTGGTCCTCTTGAGTAATTGCAAAAGGCACCAAGAAATGAGAAAAGTTTTCCCAATGTTCTGACCCAATTTTTATCCTTCAAGCATCAGTAAAACAGATATTCATTCATCTCATTGTTATTTTTGGGAACATATTGTGTGAAAAGTGGCCACCATGTTTCCTGTATTATAACACTGGCTACATTTTACTTTTGGAATATCTCATTGGCTGGGATTTTCCGGCCCCACCTCATGGGTTGCAGCAAGCCAGCAAAAAGTCCAATGACTTTGATGGGGCTGGAAGATCCCGCCGATGGTCGGGGCTGGAAAAACCCACCCATTTGGATGTAAAATATTTTTGGATGTCCTAATGTTGTGAAAGGTGATTAATAAATGCAGGTCTTTTTTCCTTCGTTCTTTAGCACACGAATGAATGGTGATTGGAGATGTGGGTTTGCAACCTCATAATAAAAATAAATCTTCCTTGTAGTTCCTTCTCGGGGTGAACTGTAGTTTTTTTTATATAAACTTAGAGTACCCCATTATTTTTTCCAATTAAGGGGCAATTTAGCATCGCCAATCCGTCTACCCTGCACATCTTTGGCTTATGGGGGTGAAACCCACGCAGACACAGGGAAAACATGCAAACTCCACACAGACAATGACCCAGGGCCAGGATTCGAACCCAGGTCCTCAGCACCGTAGGCAGCAATGCTAACCACTGTGCCACCGTGCTGCCCTGTGAACTGTAGGTTTGAACGTAGACTGTCTGTAAACCAACCAAGATCTCTGCGTGCTTACATTTTGGTGTTCTTCCAGCCCAGCCCATCTCCCCCCCCCAAGCAGAGACTTTTTACAACTTCAGCTGCTGTACTCAGGTAATTTTATAAATGTCTCAAAGTTTTGCAGTGTGTGAGTAAGAGGACGAGTTTTCTTTTGTTCATTCACAGGATGTTGGCGTCAGCATTTATTGCCCATCCCTGATCGGCTTGCTCGGCCACTCAGAGGGCATTTAAGAGTCGACATTGCTGTGAATCTGGAGTCACATGCAGGCCAGACGAGGTTAGGGTGGCAGATTTCCTTCCCTAAGAGAGATTGGAAAACCAAATGAGTTTTTATGGCAATCGATTCTAGTAGTCGTTCGGTTTTCAATTCCAGATTTTTATTGAATTCAGATTTTATCATCTGCCATGGTGGAATTTGAGCCTCGGTCCCCAGAACATTACCC